>NC_086323.1:161343865-161656990 GCF_036172605.1 Pelobates fuscus | reverse complement strand
TGACAGACCCCCATGTTTAGACTCTAGGAGTGTATTTGGGCAGCTGGCAGCTAGCGAATCAACTATGCTGAGCTGTGAATTTAATGGATCTAAAGACCTGTGTGCAGCACTCATTTTTTATATACAGCTTATCTATCAGTCTGACACAATTATTGATTGATACCTGGGTCTACCTGGAGTGAGCAGGGATTTAACCATACTTACACCAGACTTGCAAGCTGATAATTTAATATTCTAGTTAACTATTGTAGCGGACCGCCGGGTAACCTGAACGGTTACCTCTGTTAATTCCCTTCTTTCAGCCGAACAGGAACCATGTAAATTGTAAAGAGACCCATTTTCCCCCAGTAACTGGATGAGACAGTTTTGGAGGTACAACAACACTTTATTTGTCACACTCTGCTTTTTTTGTAAAACCCAATGCATGGGGCGTACACCACACAATGACAGTGTCCCCTCCCAGGGGTCGTATTGCAGAAACGGAACTCCAGTCCCTTTGTCCCTTGTTCCCGCCACCCAACCACGTGGCTTCCCACTTCTGGTGACAGGGGGTCTTCTTCCCAGGAGCCAGTTTGTCCCCTGTTCCCGCCACCCAACTATAGGGTCCTCATCCCTTGAACCTCTGCACCTGTGAGTCACAGCGCGGGAAAGCTTCCCGCCTCCATGACTCCCAGCTACAGAAAGCCTGCCAAACCAACCATTGTCCCCAAAGGATGCCCACACCAATCCCAGGGACCCCCATAATGGTACCTGCCTCGAAAAACCTCCGCTCGCGGGTTCCCTGTGGGAAACCAGACAAAGCGTGTCCTTTCGGGCTACAAATGCTCCCCCTGGAATCACTCATGAATTATTTTCCTTGCGGTTTCACACTTATGTTGCGAGTTGTTAACGTTCTAATTTATTGGCGTGAACATTCCAATGGGTACCGGGGAGGTCCTCGTTCGGGAACCAAATGAGGTGAGACTCCATCCGCAAATGCGCCTCCTTGTTGATGTTCATCAATACGATGGCCTCTCTGACGGTTTATGGTTTTACACCTTGTTACGAAGTGTGAATGTACTAATCAACATTCTAAGTGGTTCATTGAGGTGGTCCCCATTCGGGAGGCACTCCCGAACGGGGAGCAGGCACAGCACACGAATATTCAGGCAACACTATTGAAGGGCAAAACCCATGAATAGCGGCGGTCCCGCCACAACTATATGTACATTGATCAGCAGAGGTATACCTAGGGTCTGTGGCACCCTTGGCGAGGAGCTGTATCTGCTCCCCTAAGTCAGTGAGCTGAGGACACTAGCTAGCATTCCAGCCTTGGGCGGAGGACCTGGTTTCCTTCGCTCCCATCACCCTACCGAAGATTGCCAAACAGGCCCCATGAGCTTCCCTATAGTGGGGACCGGATGATTCGGGACTTGCCCTGCAAGGCATACAACAGTCCGGCCTGAAGTTACATGGCACCAGTGAAAGCTGACTAAAGAGTATCTGGCAATTATTTTGAGTGATCCGTTTTGTTTACGTTATGCTGGCAGCAATACTATATACATGCTTTTACATCCAGTGGCTCCTGCTCTTCGCTACTAACTTATGTGTCACCTTGCATTGATCATCCTTGCATATATCAAGGCATCAAACATGCACCGTGCTATTCATCATTTTCAGTTATTTTCATTATGTTCCTACCGCATTTAATCTCCATGCATATGATTATCCTATGTTCTCCTTAATTAATGAAGCACACATGCATTGTTCTAATCTAACTGGTTCCAAGCCGACACGCAACCCAAAGGCTGTTCTGCTTTATCTAATAATGTTCAAGTCTATGTTTAAGTCTAAGTTTCAAGCTCAACTGTTATTCATAAACCATGAACAGGATGATGAATAATAATCACTAATCATGAAAAAGTACTCAATATGCCTTCTGACTGGCAAGTTATCCTCTGCTGCTGCAGACACTCAGAAAGGTTAAATGTATGGCAATACCTGGGTTACATTTTGTTTGGCTGACAAAGCTGTGTCTTCTACAGTCTATAAAGCAGGTAGAAGGTACCAGTGTAGAGGGTGCAAGTCCCCCAAACTCCCCCATGCCGGCCCTGCTCATGAGTTTCATCATCCCTGCGAAAGTATCGCCTGGAGCCATTGTCGTCTTTAATGTTGATTGTAATGTTGATTCTGCCCCCCAGCTCCTCCATGTGTCTCATTCTGCCCCCAGCTCCTCCATGTGTCTCATTCTGCCCCCCAGCTCCTCCATGTGTCTCATTCTGCCCCCCAGCTCCTCCATGTGTCTCATTCTGCCCCCCAGCTCCTCCATGTGTCTCATTCTGCCCCCCCAGCTCCTCCATGTGTCTCATTCTGCCCCCCCAGCTCCTCCATGTGTCTCATTCTGCCCCCCAGCTCCTCCATGTGTCTCATTCTGCCCCCCAGCTCCTCCATGTGTCTCATTCTGCCCCCCAGCTCCTCCATGTGTCTCATTCTGCCCCCCAGCTCCTCCATGTGTCTCATTGTGCCCCCCAGCTCCTCCATGTGTCTCATTGTGCCCCCAGCTCCTCCATGTGTTTAATTGTGCCCCCCAGCTCCTCCATGTGTCTCATTGTGCCCCCAGCTCCTCCATGTGTCCCATCACCCCCCAGCTCCTCCATGTGTCCCATCACCCCCAGCTCCTCCATGTGTCCCATCACCCCCCAGCTCCTCCATGTGTCCCATCACCCCCAGCTCCTCCATGTGTCCCATCACCCCCCAGATCCTCCATGTGTCCCATCACCCCCCAGCTCCTCCATGTGTCCCATCACCCCCCAGCTCCTCCATGTGTCCCATCACCCCCCAGCTCCTCCATGTGTCCCATCACCCCCCAGCTCCTCCATGTGTCCCATCACCCCCAGCTCCTCCATGTGTCCCATCACCCCCAGCTCCTCCATGTGTCCCATCACCCCCAGCTCCTCCATGTGTCCCATCACCCCCCAGCTCCTCCATGTGTCCCATCACCCCCCAGCTCCTCCATGTGTCCCATCACCCCCAGCTCCTCCATGTGTCCCATCACCCCCCAGATCCTCCATGTGTCCCATCACCCCCCAGCTCCTCCATGTGTCCCATCACCCCCCAGCTCCTCCATGTGTCCCATCACCCCCCAGCTCCTCCATGTGTCCCATCACCCCCAGCTCCTCCATGTGTCCCATCACCCCCAGCTCCTCCATGTGTCCCATCACCCCCAGCTCCTCCATGTGTCCCATCACCCCCAGCTCCTCCATGTGTCCCATCACCCCCAGCTCCTCCATGTGTCCCATCACCCCCAGCTCCTCCATGTGTCCCATCACCCCCAGCTCCTCCATGTGTCCCATCACCCCCAGCTCCTCCATGTGTCCCATCACCCCCAGCTCCTCCATGTGTCCCATCACCCCCCAGCTCCTCCATGTGTCCCATCACCCCCCAGCTCCTCCATGTGTCCCATCACCCCCCAGCTCCTCCATGTGTCCCATCACCCCCCAGCTCCTCCATGTGTCCCATCACCCCCCAGCTCCTCCATGTGTCCCATCACCCCCCAGCTCCTCCATGTGTCCCATCACCCCCCAGCTCCTCCATGTGTCCCATCACCCCCCAGCTCCTCCATGTGTCCCATCACCCCCCAGATCCTCCATGTGTCCCATCACCCCCCAGATCCTCCATGTGTCCCATCACCCCCCAGATCCTCCATGTGTCCCATCACCCCCCAGATCCTCCATGTGTCCCATCACCCCCCAGATCCTCCATGTGTCCCATCAACCCCATCACCCCCAGCTCCTCCATGTGTCCCATCACCCCCCAGCTCCTCCATGTGTCCCATCACCCCCCAGCTCCTCCATGTGTCCCATCACCCCCCCAGCTCCTCCATGTGTCCCATCACCCCCCCAGCTCCTCCATGTGTCCCATCACCCCCCCAGCTCCTCCATGTGTCCCATCACCCCCCCAGCTCCTCCATGTGTCCCATCACCCCCCCAGCTCCTCCATGTGTCCCATCACCCCCCCAGCTCCTCCATGTGTCCCATCACCCCCCCAGCTCCTCCATGTGTCCCATCACCCCCCAGCTCCTCCATGTGTCCCATCACCCCTCCCAGCTCCTCCATGTGTCCCATCACCCCCCCAGCTCCTCCATGTGTCCCATCACCCCCCCAGCTCCTCCATGTGTCCCATCACCCCCCCAGCTCCTCCATGTGTCCCATCACCCCCCCAGCTCCTCCATGTGTCCCATCACCCCCCCAGCTCCTCCATGTGTCCCATCACCCCCCCAGCTCCTCCATGTGTCCCATCACCCCCCCAGCTCCTCCATGTGTCCCATCACCCCCCCAGCTCCTCCATGTGTCCCATCACCCCCCCAGCTCCTCCATGTGTCCCATCACCCCCCCAGCTCCTCCATGTGTCCCATCACCCCCCCAGCTCCTCCATGTGTCCCATCACCCCCCCAGCTCCTCCATGTGTCCCATCACCCCCCCAGCTCCTCCATGTGTCCCATCACCCCCCCAGCTCCTCCATGTGTCCCATCACCCCCCCAGCTCCTCCATGTGTCCCATCACCCCCCCAGCTCCTCCATGTGTCCCATCACCCCCCCAGCTCCTCCATGTGTCCCATCACCCCCCCAGCTCCTCCATGTGTCCCATCACCCCCCCAGCTCCTCCATGTGTCCCATCACCCCCCAGCTCCTCCATGTGTCCCATCACCCCCCAGCTCCTCCATGTGTCCCATCACCCCCCAGCTCCTCCATGTGTCCCATCACCCCCCAGCTCCTCCATGTGTCCCATCACCCCCCAGCTCCTCCATGTGTCCCATCACCCCCCAGCTCCTCCATGTGTCAAATTCCCCCTTCAAGATCCTCCATGTGTCCCATCACCCCCCCAGCTCCTCCATGTGTCCCATCACCCCCCCAGCTCCTCCATGTGTCCCATCACCCCCCCAGCTCCTCCATGTGTCCCATCACCCCCCCAGCTCCTCCATGTGTCCCATCACCCCCCCAGCTCCTCCATGTGTCCCATCACCCCCTAGCTCCTCCATGTGTCCCATCACCCCCCAGCTCCTCCATGTGTCCCATCACCCCCCAGCTCCTCCATGTGTCCCATCACCCCCCCAGCTCCTCCATGTGTCCCATCACCCCCCCAGCTCCTCCATGTGTCCCATCACCCCCCCAGCTCCTCCATGTGTCCCATCACCCCCCAGCTCCTCCATGTGTCCCATCACCCCCCAGCTCCTCCATGTGTCAAATTCCCCCTTCAAGATCCTCCATGTGTCTCATTCTCCCCCCCAGCCAGTACTGAGAAGAATTATGGTGCCTCTATCTGCCACTCTACAGACTCCAAATGCCCATCCCCTCCATGTGTCTCATCCTCCTAGTCCCTACATGTATCTCATTCTACCCCCAAGCTCCTTCATGTGTCTTATTCCTCCTAGCTCCTCCATGTGTTTGATTCTTTCCTCCGTCTTATTGCCAGCTCCTCCATGTGTCTCATTCTTCCCCTTCAAGCTCCTCCATGTCTCCTTTCCTCACACAGCCCCTCTGTGTTTCCTCATACCCAACCCCTCCATGTGCCTCCTTTGCTCCCCCAGCCCCTCCATGTGTCTTTTCTCCAACCCAGCCTTATCCATTTGTCTCCTTCCCCCAGCCCCTTTGTGTCTCTTTACCTCCCAGCCCCTTTGTGTCTCTTTCCCTCCCAGACCCTTTGTGTGTCTCTTTCCCTCCCAGACCCTTTGTGTGTCTCTTTCCCTCCCAGACCCTTTGTGTGTCTCTTTCCTTCCCAGACCCTTTGTGTGTCTCTTTCCTTCCCAGACCCTTTGTGTGTCTCTTTCCCTCCCAGACCCTTTGTGTCTCTCTTTCCCTCCCAGACCCTTTGTGTCTCTCTTTCCCTCCCAGACCCTTTGTGTCTCTCTTTCCCTCCCAGACCCTTTGTGTCTCTCTTTCCCTCCCAGACCCTTTGTGTGTCTCTTTCCCTCCCAGACCCTTTGTGTGTCTCTTTCCTTCCCAGACCCTTTGTGTGTCTCTTTCCCTCCCAGACCCTTTGTGTGTCTCTTTCCCTCCCAGACCCTTTGTGTCTCTCTTTCCCTCCCAGACCCTTTGTGTCTCTCTTTCCCTCCCAGACCCTTTGTGTCTCTCTTTCCCTCCCAGACCCTTTGTGTCTCTCTCTTTCCCTCCCAGACCCTTTGTGTCTCTCTCTTTCCCTCCCAGACCCTTTGTGTCTCTCTTTCCCTCCCAGACCCTTTGTCTCTCTCTTTCCCTCCCAGACCCTTTGTCTCTCTCTTTCCCTCCCAGACCCTTTGTCTCTCTCTTTCCCTCCCAGACCCTTTGTCTCTCTCTTTCCCTCCCAGACCCTTTGTCTCTCTCTTTCCCTCCCAGACCCTTTGTCTCTCTCTTTCCCTCCCAGACCCTTTGTCTCTCTCTTTCCCTCCCAGACCCTTTGTCTCTCTCTTTCCCTCCCAGACCCTTTGTCTCTCTCTTTCCCTCCCAGACCCTTTGTCTCTCTCTTTCCCTCCCAGACCCTTTGTCTCTCTCTTTCCCTCCCAGACCCTTTGTCTCTCTCTTTCCCTCCCAGACCCTTTGTCTCTCTCTTTCCCTCCCAGACCCTTTGTCTCTCTCTTTCCCTCCCAGACCCTTTGTCTCTCTTTCCCTCCCAGACCCTTTGTCTCTCTCTTTCCCTCCCAGACCCTTTGTCTCTCTCTTTCCCTCCCAGACCCTTTGTCTCTCTCTTTCCCTCCCAGACCCTTTGTCTCTCTCTTTCCCTCCCAGACCCTTTGTCTCTCTCTTTCCCTCCCAGACCCTTTGTCTCTCTCTTTCCCTCCCAGACCCTTTGTCTCTCTCTTTCCCTCCCAGACCCTTTGTCTCTCTCTTTCCCTCCCAGACCCTTTGTGTGTCTCTTTCCCTCCCAGACCCTTTGTGTGTCTCTTTCCCTCCCAGACCCTTTGTGTCTCTTTCCCTCCCAGACCCTTTGTGTGTCTCTTTCCCTCCCAGACCCCTTGTGTGTCTCTTTCCCTCCCAGACCCCTTGTGCGTCTCTTTCCCTCCCAGACCCTTTGTGCCTCTCTTTCCCTCCCAGCCTTTTTGTGTGCCTCACTTCCCTCCCAGACCCTTTGTGTGCCTCACTTCCCTCCCAGACCCTTTGTGTGCCTCACTTCCCTCTCCCAGCCCCTTTGTGTGCCTCACTTCCCTTTGTGTGCCTCATTTCCCTCTCCCAGACCCTTTGTGTGCCTCACTTCCCTCTCCCAGACCCTTTGTGTGCCTCACTTCCCTCTCCCAGACCCTTTGTGTGCCTCACTTCCCTCTCCCAGCCCCTTTGTGTGCCTCACTTCCCTCTCCCAGCCCCTTTGTGTGCCTCACTTCCCTCTCCCAGCCCCTTTGTGTGCCTCACTTCCCTCTCCCAGCCCCTTTGTGTGCCTCACTTCCCTCTCCCAGCCCCTTTGTGTGCCTCACTTCCCTCTCCCAGCCCCTTTGTGTGCCTCACTTCCCTCTCCCAGCCCCTTTGTGTGTCTCTTTCCCTCCCAGACCCCTTGTGTGTCTCTTTCCCTCCCAGACCCTTTGTGTGTCTCTTTCCCTCCCAGACCCTTTGTGTCTCTCTTTCCCTCCCAGACCCTTTGTGTCTCTCTTTCCCTCCCAGACCCTTTGTGTCTCTCTTTCCCTCCCAGACCCTTTGTGTGTCTCTTTCCCTCCCAGACCCTTTGTGTGTCTCTTTCCCTCCCAGACCCTTTGTGTGTCTCTTTCCCTCCCAGACCCCTTGTGTGTCTCTTTCCCTCCCAGACCCCTTGTGTGTCTCTTTCCCTCCCAGCCTTTTTGTGTGCCTCACTTCCCTCCCAGACCCTTTGTGTGCCTCACTTCCCTCCCAGACCCTTTGTGTGCCTCACTTCCCTCCCAGACCCTTTGTGTGCCTCACTTCCCTCCCAGACCCTTTGTGTGCCTCACTTCCCTCCCAGACCCTTTGTGTGCCTCACTTCCCTCCCAGACCCTTTGTGTGCCTCACTTCCCTCTCCCAGCCCCTTTGTGTGCCTCACTTCCCTCTCCCAGACCCTTTGTGTGATTCCCTCCCCTCTCCCAGCCCCTTTGTGTGCCTCACTTCCCTCTCCCAGCCCCTTTGTGTGCCTCACTTCCCTCTCCCAGCCCCTTTGTGTGCCTCACTTCCCTCTCCCAGCCCCTTTGTGTGCCTCACTTCCCTCTCCCAGCCCCTTTGTGCGCCTCACTTCCCTCTCCCAGCCCCTTTGTGCGCCTCACTTCCCTCTCCCAGCCCCTTTGTGCGCCTCACTTCCCTCTCCCAGCCCCTTTGTGCGCCTCACTTCCCTCTCCCAGCCCCTTTGTGTGCCTCACTTCCCTCTCCCAGCCCCTTTGTGTGCCTCACTTCCCTCTCCCAGCCCCTTTGTGTGCCTCACTTCCCTCTCCCAGCCCCTTTGTGTGCCTCACTTCCCTCTCCCAGCCCCTCTGCCTCTTTTCCTCCCCCTAGTTTCTACATGTGTCTCCTCCCCCAATTCCCCTCATATCTATGTAGCGTGGCTGAGCAGACCTTGGTACCTGGTCTAAAAGGAAAGGCACTATCATTGAGCACTTCTTGTCAGACTGCAGTCCGGTCAGCCACACTACACACAGTGAACGGCAGCTGGGGAACACTGTGCTGTGATCTCCCCTCCTGACAGTCAACCAGCAACTACATGTTCCGAGCTGGTGCGGCTGTGCACTGGCCCTGAAGTTATGCCAGTTGCAGGTGTCGACTGTCTGAGAATCATTCGATTGGACGAGAAGAAGAGTCATCTTGACATTATGGGAGGTGGATGAAGCAGCTGCAGTGACTGGATCTTGGTGCTGTAATTAATTTATTCAGATTTAGGAGAGCCTGACACTAAATGCAGAAGAGAACACTATAGCATTAGGAATGCAGGTTTGTATTTCCAATACTATAGTGTTCCTTTAAAGACTTGCAGTATACACTTACTGGATAGACGGTGACCTAAAGCCATTCATAGCATTCTCTTGCTGTCACATGGAGCAGACACACACTGAGAAAAGTACAATACATGCCATCTGCCTGCAAGATCAGCCTACACCATTCATCCCAGAGCAGGAGAGAAACGGGCCAGCCAGTAATGAATTGAGTTGAGGTTACTAGTATGGGTAGGAATTTATAGGGTTGGAGGAGAATATGTTTTTAACTTTATCAGTGATTGTATGGCTTTGTTTGTGTTTGAATTGTATTTGCAAATACAGTGAATGTGTCTTTACATTTTAATATTACGTGTTATGTATTGTTATGGAAATATTTTTTTGTCAGCAGAAATAGTGGTGGCATTGGCAGTTTGGAGCAGTAGGCAGAATTCTGTATCTTAAAATGTGTCTTACATTTAAGCAGTGAACAGTGAAAAACAATTCTATTAGACTTAACGTGATCGTATTGGTGGTGGACGTACCAGGACTTTGTACATAGTATAGGACTCCGGTATCCATGCTAAGTTGCTGTATTGTTTGTAAGTTGATTTGTTTTTTCAGTCTAGGTTTACAAATCGTTCACTGGCATGGTTCAAGCATTTTTACTACAAATGTGTGTGTGTGTATATATATATATATATATATATATATACATTAAGTTATCTCTGTTAATTTGCTTTTATCTGTGTATCAGCTGAATCTTTATAGTAAGAATACCCATTATTTTTTGTATGTGATTAGTATATATTCCGATGTGCTTATGAGACAATGTTTCTAATCATAGTACCTATTATTATGTATAATGCAATTTGGTTTATGTCCCATTTTCTGCAACACTAGTGTTTTTTTGTTGTAGCAGTGTTTTATTAGACAAGTTCCAGCTTTCTTTTAAGAGTCACACTATAGAGGGACACTATAGTCACCAATCAAATTTAGCTTAATGAAGCAGTTTTGATGTATAGATCATGCTCCTACAGCAGTAATGGCGAACCTATGGCACGCGTGCCACAGGGGACATGCCGAGCCCTCTCTGTGGGCACGCGTCCATAGGTTTGCCATCAATGCAGAGAAGGCGTCTGCCTGTTTTGGGCAGGTGCCTACTCTGCTTCCGTGTCGGGAGGCAGGGGGAGGGATCTGTGAAGCAGGTCCCCTGTCCTCCTGCGCGAAGCTGTGTGGAGCGTTGCCACGCGTTACCATGGCAACGCTCCACACAGCATCGCGCGGGAGGACAGGGGAGCTGCTTCACAGATCCCTCCCCCTGCAGTGCTTACCACCACCGGACCACCAGGGATGGCTGTGACCCCCCCCCCCACTTCATTAAAGGTAAGAAGGAGGGAGGGGGGGATACTGACACACAGTACCCCTACCCCCCAGCACCCTTACCCCCGCCCTGCACCCCACAGCACCCCTCTTACACACACATTACCCCTCATACACACACACAGCACCCCCCAACACACACACAGCACCCCCCCACACACACACAGCACCTCACACCTCAATGCAGTATGTGTGTGTATTCAGCAGTCTGTGTGTGTGCGTGTATTCAGCAGTCTGTGTGTGTGCGTGTATTCAGCAGTCTGTGTGTGTGCGTGTATTCAGCAGTCTGTGTGTGTGCGTGTATTCAGCGGACTGTGTGTGCGTGTATTCAGCGGACTGTGTGTGCGTGTATTCAGCGGACTGTGTGTGCGTGTATTCAGCGGACTGTGTGTGCGTGTATTCAGCGGACTGTGTGTGCGTGTATTCAGCGGACTGTGTGTGCGTGTATTCAGCGGACTGTGTGTGCGTGTATTCAGCGGACTGTGTGTGCGTGTATTCAGCGGACTGTGTGTG
The DNA here is from genome assembly GCF_036172605.1 of Pelobates fuscus. Lineage (NCBI taxonomy): Eukaryota > Metazoa > Chordata > Amphibia > Anura > Pelobatidae > Pelobates > Pelobates fuscus. Next base: position 161,646,244 of record NC_086323.1, on the reverse strand, counting down.
CGTGTATTCAGCGGACTGTGTGTGCGTGTATTCAGCGGACTGTGTGTGCGTGTATTCAGCGGACTGTGTGTGCGTGTATTCAGCGGACTGTGTGTGCGTGTATTCAGCGGACTGTGTGTGCGTGTATTCAGCGGACTGTGTGTGTATTCAGCGGACTGTGTGTGTATTCAGCGGACTGTGTGTGTATTCAGCGGACTGTGTGTGTATTCAGCGGACTGTGTGTGTATTCAGCGGACTGTGTGTGTATTCAGCGGACTGTGTGTGCATTCAGCGGACTGTGTGTGTATTCAGCGGACTGTGTGTGTATTCAGCGGACTGTGTGTGTATTCAGCGGACTGTGTGTGTATTCAGCGGACTGTGTGTGTATTCAGCGGACTGTGTGTGTGTGTGTGTATTCAGCGGACTGTGTGTGTGTGTGTGTATTCAGCGGACTGTGTGTATTCATCAGTCTCTGTATTCAGCAGTCTTGTGTGTGTGTATTCAGCAGACTGTGTGTATGTATTGCATTTGTTGGAGATACTAATAAATATAAGCTTAATTTTATCTATTTATATCATTATTTAAAATTTGTATAATTGAACTCTCTGTGTTCTTTTAATACAAAAGTTATTAGTTCGGACAACAGTATGAGTTGTTTTTTCTAAACTTAAACCTCAGTATTTGGGTTTAATTGCCGTGTTGGCACTTTAAGGAAAAAAAAGTTGGCATGTATTGCGGTTTGGGCACTCTGGCTCAAAAAGGTTCGCCATCACTGTCCTACAGTGTCAGTGCTCAATTATCTGCCAGTTAGTGGTTAAACCACAATGGTTTCACTTTCACTCAGATGTAACTTACTTTAACCCCTTAAGGACCGGACTTTTTTTGCGATGTTGTACATTTGCGACCAGGCATCTTTTTGACACTTTTGTGGTGGTTGTGTTTAGCTGTAATTTTCCGCTCTCTCATTTACTGTTCCCATACAAATTATATATTGTTTTTTTCAGGACAAAAGGGGCTTTCTTTACATACCATTATTTATATAATCTCATGTAATTTAATTTTTAAAAAATGAAAAAATATGATGAAAAATTTAAAAAAATACATGTTTTTTTACTTTTATGTAAAAAATCTTTTACTCATCTACAAAAGCGAATGAAAAAAACTGCTAAATAGATTCCAAATTTTGTCCTGAGTTTAAAAATACCCAGTGTTTACATGCTTTTTGCTATTTTTTTGCATGTTATAGGGCTATAGGTACAAGTAGGATATTGCGGTTTCAAAACCTATATTTTTAAAATGTATCAATAGTGACATTGTAACACTATTATCTGTCATAAATCGCTAAATAACACCCCACATGTACATATTTTTTTTAAAGTAGACAACCCAGGGTATTCAATATGGGGTATGTCCAGACTTTTTAGTAGCCACTTAGTCGCAAACACTGGCCAAAGTTAGCGTTCATATTTGTTTGTGTGTGAAAAAAGTAAAAAACTAAATTGAACGCTAATTTTGGCCAGTGTTTGTGACTAAGTGGTTACTAAAAAAGACTGGACATACCCCATTTGCAATACCTTGGGTTGTCTACTTTTGCAAATGGTATGCCATCATGGGGGTAATTCTCATTCCTGGGCTACCATACGCTCTCAAAGGCAACGTAACCAACTTGGCCATTTTCAATGTAAAAATATGACCCATATATTTGACCCTGTAACTTTCAAAAACGCTATAAAACCTGTACATGGGGGGTACTGTTATACTCAGGAGACTTTGCTGAACACAAATATTAGTGTTTCAAAACTGGAAAATGTATCACAACAATTATATCATCAGTAAAAGTGCTGTTTGTGTGGGAAAAATGCAAAAAAAAGTCACTTTCACTGACAATATCATCGCTGTGATATGTTTTACTGTTTTGAATCACTAATATTTGTGTTCAGCGAAGTCTCCCGAGTAAAACAGTACCCCCCATGTACAGGTTTTAGGGTGTCGTAGAACGTTACAGGGTAAAATACAGTGATAGCAAATTAAATTCTCTGGACTTTCGGCCTGGGTTGGCAGGCAGGTCCCTTAAATTGCAATCAATAAAATAACTTAATTATGTAAAAATATTACATAAATACGCACGTAGAATTTAAATATATATGCATATTTATATATTTGAAGTCTACGTGTATATTTATATAATTATTTATGTAATTTTGTATATGGACATATGAATAGTTCGTATTCTTTTTATTTATTTATTTATACATAGATATATATACAATTTCATTCTAAGTGTATTTTGATATAAATATATATATATTAATATCAAAATACAGTTAGAATAAAATTTCGTATAGATATATAATTTTTTTTTACATTTTTATTATTATTTTTAATTTTTTTAGTTTAATTTAAATTACTTATTATTTGTAGTTTATAATAATATATATACAATATATATAGTTATTATATATATTATATATATACACGTGTGTAATTTAATTATAAGTGTATTTTTATATTAATATATGTACATATTAATATAAAAATACACTTAGTATTGTCATACTAAGTGTATTTTTATATTAATATGTACATATATTAATATAAAAATATGATATTTAGACGTATATTATATATATATATATATATATAACGTCTATATATATCATATATATATATACACATTAACTTTAAACTTTATTTTTTTTATGATTTTACACTAAGCAGGGAGACTGCCTGTCAGCACAGACAGTCCCCCTGCAGGCAGAGACTAGGACACCTATTGTGACCATGTGGTCGCCCTGTTGGGCGATCACATGGCCACAGGGGTCCTAAACCGCCATGGGGAGACTGTCTGGGCTGCAGGCAGTCTCCCCACACCGGGAGCACCGCCGATCGCCGCCGGGGGAATGACGACGATCGGGTAAGTACATTGGACCGTTAGGACGGTTCAGGACCGTCCTCGGTCGGCAATGCAAAAATGCCGATGACGGTCCTGAACCGTCCTCGGTCCTTAAGGGGTTAAAAGTGTTTATCTCGTGCTCTATAAGGTCTTGAAGGCAATTAACAGAACAGGAGATAAGAAATTCAAAATTTAAACAGTAGTTTAAATTAAAAAAATTTGTAAACTTTAGATGACTCTTTACAGGAAGTGTGTGGAAGGTTTTGCAAGTCATATGCAGGGAGTTTGACTAGGGCTGTATAAACAAAGTGACTTAACTCCTTAATGGCAGATATTTGAGCAGTGAGACTGCAGGGGTATGATCTATACACCAAAACTTTAAGCTAAAGTTGTTATGAGGACTATAGGCAATTGTACAAGTTATGATTAAAACAAAACTTGGAACTTGCATTATAAGTCTGTTCAACCGTAATTTACCCTTTACATATTACGTTTACCCAGTGGTGTACTAAGGGGGGCGTGGACCCACTTTCTCGGGCCCCACTTTCCCTCCCTGCACACATAGATAGCGAATATCGCTATCTATGTGTGCAGCTGCGGGCCCCCGGCTCCCTGTTACCGCAGAGGGGGCCCAGGCAGCACACAGCTTCTCTTCTCCTCTTTGCTAATAACGCTCGCGAGACCCGGTTGCCATGGCAACGCTCCGCGGGTCTCGCGAGAGTTATTGGAGGAGAGAAGAGAAGCAGTGTGCTGCCTGGGCCGCCTCTGCGGTAACAGGGAGCCGGGGGGCCCCACCATGCCACCGGACCACCGGGGATGGAATCTCCCCCCTCCCTAGACACAGGTAAGCAGGGAGGGGGGAGAAACAATTTAATTAATTTTTTTTTTTAAATAATGTTAAAATGCCCCCCCTCCTCATTGGACATTTACACACACACACACTACATACACTGACACAACACACACACACACACACACACACACTACATACACTGACACAACACACACACACACACACACACTACATACACTGACACAACACACACACACACACTGACACAACACACACACACACACTTACACTGACACAACACACACACACACACACACTACATACACTGACACAACACACACACACTCCATACACTGACACAACACACACACACACACACTACATACACTGACACAACACACACACACACACACACACGCTGACACAACACACACAACACACACACACACACTACATACACTGACACAACACACACTACATACACTGACACAACACACACTACATACACTGACACAACACACACACACACACACTACATACACTGACACAACACACACACACTACATACACTGACACAACACACACACACACTACATACACTGACACAACACACACACACACACACACTACATACACTGACACAACACACACACACACACACACACTACATACACTGACACAACACACACACACACACTACATACACTGACACAACACACACACACTACATACACTGACACAACACACACAGACACAACACACACACACACTACATACACTGACACAACACACACACACACACACTACATACACTGACACAACACACACACACACACTACATACACTGACAAAACACACACACTACATACACTACATACACTGACACAACACACACACTACATACACTGACAGAACAAACACACACACACACTACATAAACTGACACAACACACACACACACTACATACACTAACACACACACACTACATACACTGACACAACACACACACACAGACACAACACACACACACTACATACACTGACACAACACACACACACACTACATACACTGACACAACACACACACACACACTACATACACTGACACAACACACACACACACACTACATACACTAACACACACACACACACACACACACACTACATACACTGACACAACACACACACAAACACACACTACATACACTGACATAACACACACACACTACATACACTGACACAACACACACACACTACATACACTGACACAACACACACACACTACATACACTGACACAACACACACACACTACATACACTGACACAACACACACACACTACATACACTGACACAACACACACACACTACATACACTGACACAACACACACACACTACATACACTGACACAACACACACACACTACATACACTGACACAACACACACACACTACATACACTGACACAACACACACACACTACATACACTGACACAACACACACACACACACTACATACACTGACACAACACACACACACACACTACATACACTGACACAACACACACACACACTACATACACTGACACAACACACACACTACATACACTGACACAACACACACACACACACTACATACACTGACACAACACACACACACTACATACACTGACACAACACACACACACTACATACACTGACACAACACACACACACTACATACACTGACACAACACACACACACACTACATACACTGACACAACACACACACACTACATACACTGACACAACACACACACACACTACATACACTGACACAACACACACACACACACTACATACACTGACACAACACACACACACACACTACATACACTGACACAACACACACACACACACTACATACACTGACACAACACACACACACACACACACTACATACACTGACACAACACACACACACACTACATACACTGACACAACACACACACACACTACATACACTGACACAACACACACACACACTACATACACTGACACAACACACACACACACACACACTACATACACTGACACAACACACACACACACACACTACATACACTGACACAACACACACACACACTACATACACTGACACAACACACACACACACACTACATACACTGACACAACACACACACACACTACATACACTGACACAACACACACACACTACATACACTGACACAACGCACACACACTACATACACTGACACAACGCACACACACACACACACTACATACACTGACACAACACACACACACACACTACATACACTGACACAACACACACACACACTACATACACTGACACAACACACACACTACATACACTGACACAACACACACACACACACACACACTACATACACTGACACAACACACACACACTACATACACTGACACAACACACACACACTACATACACTGACACAACACACACACACTACATACACTGACACAACACACACACACACTACATACACTGACACAACACACACACACTACATACACTGACACAACACACACACTACATACACTGACACAACACACACACACACTACATACACTGACACAACACACACACACACTACATACACTGACACAACGCACACACACACTACATACACTGACACAACGCACACACACACACACACACACTACATACACTGACACAACACACACACACACTACATACACTGACACAACACACACACACTACATACACTGACACAACACACACACACTACATACACTGACACAACACACACACACACTACATACACTGACACAACACACACACACACTACATACACTGACACAACACACACACACTGCATACACTGACACAACACACACACACACTGACACAACACACACACACACTACATACACTGACACAACACACACACACACACTACATACACTGACACAACCACTACATACACTGACACAACACACACACACACTACATACACTGACACAACACACACACACTACATACACTGACACAACACACACACACTACATACACTGACACAACACACACACACTACATACACTGACACAACACACACACACTACATACACTGACACAACACACACACACACACACACTACATACACTGACACAACACACACACACACACACACTACATACACTGACACAACACACACACACACACACACACTACATACACTGACACAACACACACACTACATACACTGACACAACACACACACACACACTACATACACTGACACAACACACACACACACACACTACATACACTGACACAACACACACACACACACACTACATACACTGACACAACACACACACACACACACTACATACACTGACACAACACACACACTACATACACTAACACAACACACACACACTGCATACACTGACACAACACACTCTGCATACACTGACACAACACACACTGCATACACTGACACAACACACACTGCATACACTAACACACACACAGTGCATACACTAATACAATACACACACTGCATCCCCTATACTGACACACACTCTGCATTCGCTACAAATTACCACACTCTGCATTCACTACACTAACACACACTCTGCATCCACTACACACCAACACACTCTGCATTCACTACACTAACACACACTCTGCATCCGCTACACACTAACACACTCTCTGCATTCACTACACATTAACTCTCTGCATTCACTACACATTAACACTCTGCATTCACTACACTAACACAGACTCTGCATTCGCTACACACTAACACACTCTCTGCATTCACTACACATTAACACACTCTCTGCATTCACTACACTAACACACTCTCTGCATTCACTACACTAACACACTGTGGCGAAACCAACCTCGCCACTGGGCCCTGGAGAAGCCTGTTTGCTAGCCTCCTACCTGCTGACTATGGCCCCTGGGTTATTTGGGGCATATTGTACTTTATATTGCTGCTACTGGCCCTTTAAAATCAGCGATGGACATATTGGGACTTTTGGGACTACTGTCCCTTTAAGACTGTGGAGCATATTCCAGTATACTGCCTTTAATATTACATATGTATTTATGTGTTGAGTTTAACCTGGGATATGTATGCAGCATTCATCTGATTGTTCGGTAGAATCACTCCATTCATTATATTGAGTGAAACTACCGAACAACCAGACCACCCAGGAATAAGTGTGCCTCCAATTACAGTTTGCAACAATGTTGCAAACGGGTAATTGGCAATCAGTGTAATGTATTCTTTGTCCTCTGGGTGGCCGCCATTCGGGAAACAAACACGTGGCGGCGGCCATCTTAAACTACCGAACAGCGGTGTTTTGCCGTCGAGTGTCTGGAACTAAAATCGGACACTTGACTAGGCAAACACCGCTGAGACCTCCATACTTCCAGAAATTCGTATAGAAACTACCGAATGACCCGCCGTTCGGTAGAAAGAACCCCACAAACAAGGGAATTCATTCAAACCCTCTCCAGGCTCTATAACACAGGCAATTCGTCTGTTTTCATTCCCTTGTTTGTGACCGACCGCAGGGCCAAAATGCATGGAACTGTTTTCGGATACTTTACCCATGCGGTCGGTCAAATCTTTGGAACCTCATATCTCCCGAACTGTTCATCCGAATGACTTGAATTTTGGATATGTTGTCCCCCTGAATAAGGGCTATCCAGCGATGCTGGATTTAAAGGTGTACCCCCTGTTTTTGGGGTACATCCAGAACTTGGCTGGAAAAGTGTACCGGATAATTGGGTTTAATGTTATCTGAGGGGAGGGGATGTGTGGGCTGAACCATGTATGTGATTGGTTATTTTATGCCTCCCCCTGGGTGTGGCCTGTATGTGGATTATTGTAATAAAAGCCAGGCTGGATGAGCCAGTCCAGAGTTCCTGTTTTACCCTCAAAGTGATGTGTCGTCTCATTATTGGGGGTAGGATTTATTGCATGCTGTTCCAGTTGACTGCTAGGAGTACAAGCCTATTCGTATGGTTCCTATTCAATGGTCTACAGCATTCATATGCTTGGGAGAATTTAAAAGGTTTCTCGGATTCGGTGATTGTGGTGTCTGCCAGAGTGCTTGGAGTCCTCAGGAAGCACTAGGAGCATCCATTAACGGAGGTACCAAGTCGGGGTGCCAGGTGATCCGTTACATTGGTGGCAGCGGTGGGATGGCGTCCTAGTGTGAGGTAAAGCAGCTCGGAGACACAGTTTGTTTGGATTACAAAGGGAGGACAACGCTAGTACCCGTACAGCGCCCCTATCCACAAAAGAAGCAACTGCAGCAGAGCAAGCATGGCGCCTGGCTACACTCAGGAGCGGTTGGACAGAGAGATTGCCATACGGCTGGCTTTCTTTGGACCCAACCCCTCTGAGAAAATTGTGCAGTTCATAAGGGAATCAACGGCAGATTTCCTGCAGCGCCTAGCAGATTTAGACAAAAAGAGAGCTGAAGGGGTCGTCCTTCCTCCCCAGCGGCAGTCTACGGTTCAGGGAGAGGAACCTGTTATCCCCTCTCCCCAGCGGCTGAAGGTGTGTAAGGGAGAGGAGTTTGTTACCCCCTCTCCCCAGCGGCAGCTTAGCACACCAAGGGGAGACAGTAAACCCCTCACCAGCGCAAATGGGACCGTGGTCTCTGCGCCCTGCCTACAGGGAGTACAGAGGGTCAGCCCTGCTCCCCAGCTGCTGAAAGTGTGTAAGGGAGAGGAGTTTGTTACCCCCTCTCCCCAGCGGCAGCTTAGCGCACCAAGGGGAGACAGTAAGCCCCACACCAGCGCAGATGGGACCGTGGTCTCTGCGCCCAAGTTACAGGGAGCTGAAGGGGCCGTCCTCCCTCCCCAGCGGCAGTGTGATTTGTTGGGAATTGGGAGCCCAGTCTCCATTCCCCAGCGGCAGTGTGAATTGCAGGGAATTGGGAGCCCAGTCTCCATTCCCCAGCGGCAGGCGGAGTTACAGGGGGCAGAGGTAGTTGGTCCTACCCCCCAGCAGCAGAGTGATATGCCGGGAAGGCAGTGTGAAGTGCAGGGAGAGGAGAGCAGCGTCCTCCCTCCCCAGCGGAAGGCTGAGTTACAGGGGGCAGAGGTAGTTGGTCCTACCCCCCAGCAGCAGCGTGATTTTTTGGGAATAGAGAGCCCAGTCTCTATTCCCCAGCAACAGGACACTGAATTGGGAGGAGAGACAGTCGGTCTCCCTCCACAAAGACTGAAAGTAGACATGGTTGAGGAGATTGTTACCTCCTCTCCCCAGCGGCAGATCATCAATGGGCAGAGTGTTCTAATGGGAGAGGAGATTGTTACCACCTCTCCCCAGCGGTGGATCATCAATGGGCAGAGTGTTCTAATGGGAGAGGAGCTGGTTACCACCTCTCCCCAGCGGCAGCTTAATGTACCAGGGGGAGACTGTAAGCCCCACACCTGTGCAGATGGGACCGTGGTCTCTGCACTTCCAGCACAGGGGGTAGGGACGGTCAGTCCTGCCCCCCCACAACAGGGCTGTTTAGCCAAAGGGGAGACAGTCTGTCTCCAGCAGCAGAGCTGTGTAACTAAAGGGGAGACAGTCTGTCTCCAGCAGCAGAGCTGTGTAACTCAAGGGGAGACAGTCGGTCTCCAGCAGCAGAGCGGTGTAACTCAAGGGGAGACAGTCGGTCTCCAGCAGCAGAGCTGCGCAGCTAAAGGGGAGACAGTCGGTCTCCAGCAACCAGGCTCCAACCAGACTACTCCTGTAGTAGTTCTGGCACCAGGGCAGAGTACCGCTGGTCTCTGCCCACTCAGCAACCCACGAAAACAGCCTACCAGTCCCCCACACAGCCGGGGTGAGGCACCTGGACCTGGACAAGTTTTTCCATTACTCAGGTGTAGTAACCATTCATTGTGGGTGGACTGTACTGCTGTTTCTGTTTTGTGGGTGGGCTGCTGGACTAACAAGGGCACTGACCGGCAAGAGGTCTGTTTGGAAAAGGGGAGAAATGTGGCGAAACCAACCTCGCCACTGGGCCCTGGAGAAGCCTGTTTGCTAGCCTCCTACCTGCTGACTATGGCCCCTGGGTTATTTGGGGCATATTGTACTTTATATTGCTGCTACTGGCCCTTTAAAATCAGCGATGGACATATTGGGACTTTTGGGACTACTGTCCCTTTAAGACTGTGGAGCATATTCCAGTATACTGCCTTTAATATTACATATGTATTTATGTGTTGAGTTTAACCTGGGATATGTATGCAGCATTCATCTGATTGTTCGGTAGAATCACTCCATTCATTATATTGAGTGAAACTACCGAACAACCAGACCACCCAGGAATAAGTGTGCCTCCAATTACAGTTTGCAACAATGTTGCAAACGGGTAATTGGCAATCAGTGTAATGTATTCTTTGTCCTCTGGGTGGCCGCCATTCGGGAAACAAACACGTGGCGGCGGCCATCTTAAACTACCGAACAGCGGTGTTTTGCCGTCGAGTGTCTGGAACTAAAATCGGACACTTGACTAGGCAAACACCGCTGAGACCTCCATACTTCCAGAAATTCGTATAGAAACTACCGAATGACCCGCCGTTCGGTAGAAAGAACCCCACAAACAAGGGAATTCATTCAAACCCTCTCCAGGCTCTATAACACAGGCAATTCGTCTGTTTTCATTCCCTTGTTTGTGACCGACCGCAGGGCCAAAATGCATGGAACTGTTTTCGGATACTTTACCCATGCGGTCGGTCAAATCTTTGGAACCTCATATCTCCCGAACTGTTCATCCGAATGACTTGAATTTTGGATATGTTGTCCCCCTGAATAAGGGCTATCCAGCGATGCTGGATTTAAAGGTGTACCCCCTGTTTTTGGGGTACATCCAGAACTTGGCTGGAAAAGTGTACCGGATAATTGGGTTTAATGTTATCTGAGGGGAGGGGATGTGTGGGCTGAACCATGTATGTGATTGGTTATTTTATGCCTCCCCCTGGGTGTGGCCTGTATGTGGATTATTGTAATAAAAGCCAGGCTGGATGAGCCAGTCCAGAGTTCCTGTTTTACCCTCAAAGTGATGTGTCGTCTCATTATTGGGGGAAGGATTTATTGCATGCTGTTCCAGTTGACTGCTAGGAGTACAAGCCTATTTGTATGGTTCCTATTCAATGGTCTACAGCATTCATATGCTTGGGAGAATTTAAAAGGTTTCTCGGATTCGGTGATTGTGGTGTCTGCCAGAGTGCTTGGAGTCCTCAGGAAGCACTAGGAGCATCCATTAACGGAGGTACCAAGTCGGGGTGCCAGGTGATCCGTTACACACACTCTCTGCATTCACTACACTAACACACTCTCTGCATTCACTACACTAACACACTCTCTGCATTCACTACACTAACACACTCTCTGCATTCACTACACATTAACACACACTCTGCATTCACTACAAATTTACACACACACTACATTCATTACACTGACACACTCTGCATTCACTACACCCTAACACAAACTCTGCATTTATTACACACTAACACACACTCTGCATTCACTAAACTATGCACACACTCTGGATTCACTATACTGACACACACTCTGCATTCACTACACTAACATACACTCTGCATCAACTGTACACACAGCATCCACTACACAAACATCCTGTATTCACAGTACACACACTACATCCACCACAAATTGAAACATTCTGCATTCACTATACACAGACAGTGTCTAATACGTACACTTCATCCACTACAGACACTGCATCCACTAAACACATTTCATCTAGTACATACAAACACTACATCCACTACACAAACACACACTACATCACTGTACACACACTACATCCACTACTCAAACACTCTGCATTCACTACACTAACACACACTCTGCATCCGCTACACACTAACACACACTCTGCATCCGCTACACATTAACACACACTCTGCATCCGCTACACATTAACACACCCTCTGCATTCACTACACATTAACACACACTCTGCATTCACTACACATTTACAAACACTCTGCATTCACTGCACTAACACACACACTACATTCATTACACTGACAAACTCTGCATTCACTACACACTAACACACACTCTGCATTCATTACACACTAACACACACTATGCATTCATTACACACTAACACACACTCTGCATTCACTAAACTATGCACACACTCTGGATTCACTATACTGACACACACTCTGCATTAACTGTACACACAGCATCCACGACACAAACATCCTGTATTCACAGTACACACACTACATCCACCACAAATTGAAACACTCTGCATTCACTATACACAGACACTGCGTCTAATACACACACTACATCAACTACAGACACTGCATCCACTAAACACATTTCATCTAGTACATACAAACACTACATCCACTACACAAACACACACTACATCACTGTACACACACTACATCCACTACTCAAACACACTCTGCGTTCACTATACACACTGCATCGGCTACACTAACACACTCTGCATTCACTGCACAAACAGTATCTAATGCACACAAACACTACATCCATTACACACATTCTAATTCACTTCCACTATACACACCACATTCAGTCCCGCATCATTGTCAGCGGACTAGGTAGGGCGTGGGCGGGCCCGGGAGGGAGGGGGAGGGGTGGGGAGGAAGGGGGGGGCCCAGACCTTGTGCTTTGTCAGGGGCCCCAAAATTTCTGATGGCAGCCCTGCTCACTAGGGGGGGGCCATGACCAGGGCGGCCTTTGGATGTGTGAGCTGTGCGACAGGGACAGGTTGCCATGGCAGCTGCACAGCTCACAGACGCAGGGACAGGCAGCCCAGAACTTCAAAACCGCCACATGTAAGAAAAATCTGCATTTATGACCATATGGCAGCTCAGGAATGAAAATTACCCCATCGTGGCATACTATTTGCAAAAACAGACAACCCAGGGTATATAAAATGGAGTATATCCAGTATTTTTAGTAGCCACTTAGTTACAAACCCTGGTCAAAGTTAGCGTTCATATTTTGTTGTTGCATTTTTCACAAATAAACTGCCTTTTCACCAGTAATATCATCAACATTATACATTTTACTGCTCTAAAACACTAATATTTGTATTTCAGAATGTCTCACGAGTTCAACAGTACCTTCCATGACCAGGTTTTATTGGGTTTTAGAAAGTTGAGGGGTCAAATATAAGACCTTTCCATTTCTGTTTTTGCATATTGAAATTTGCCAGATTGGTTTTGTTGCCTTTGAGACCTTATGGTAGCCTGGAGTGAGAATTACCCCCATGATGGCATACCATTTGAAAAAGTAGACAACCCAGGTTAATTAAAATGGGGTATGTCCAGTATTTTTTAGTAGCCAGGTTTTGAGGCGTTTTGAAAAGTTAGAGGGTTAAATATATGACTTGCAAATTAAATTCTCTGGACTTTTTGCCAGGGTTGTCAGATTATAATTAATAAAATAACATAATTGTGTAAAAAGATTACATAAATATACACAATTTTAAATATATATTTGTAGATTATACATATTTAAATTCCACATTTATAGTTATGTAACTATCTAATAATGATAAATATATATCCCTCTTTAAAAAAAAATTTATTTACAAACTAGACAAAAAAGACAGATAATATTTGCATTAAGGTTTCCTCTTAGGGTTGGAGTATCAAAATAGTGTGCATATATAAAGTCAAAATGACAAACAATAAGGGGGCGGGGCCGGACCGCCGAGCTGGACGGTCGCAAACTAGACCAGCTCCTGCAATTCACTCACATTTAAGTGTCTAAAAAGTGGAAAACTACCTGAATGCAGACCGACAGCACTGGTCCTCGGTACCACGGGGACACTGGATCCAGGGTGAGGCTGGCTCATCGAGCTTCAGTCCCCTGGAGGTGAGGTCTTCGACGACCACGTTGGGGCCTATGCCGGCGGTGAGAGGGACGGATGGCCGCTGCCCCTCTATCCTGCCCAACGTTTCCCGGCCAGAGGCCCAGACCGGGAGGGACCCGGCCCTGTCTCCCCCCCATAGACCGGTGGGGGTGATCCCGGTCCTCACCCAGAGGCTAGGCAGCCAGAACACGGAGGCGCCACCGCCACGCTTGAGGGCCCGACCACACTACACAAGATGGCGGATGCCATGTGCGTCGGAGTCGGCAGGGGGGGGAAGGCTCTACAGCGAAGCTCAGAGCAACCAGCGAGGCCCCCAGACACGGGCCCAGCAGGTTAAAGGAATTCATGGCCTTCCTAACCTTTATCGCAGCCCAATACTCTTAATGTTATTACAAGACCACCACATATGAATTAGATTCCCTGGTTTATTATTACATTTCCAGCATTTTGGATTTGCAGTAGCGTTACATTTTTGTACTTTCACTGGATATAAGTGCCACCTATATATAATTTTCAAATGTAGTTCCTGTAGTGAAAGACAGTGAGTAATATTTCCTATTTGAATCCAACTGTCACACCATTGCTTCTTATCTATTTGAATTGACATTTCCTTTCCCCCAAGCCTCTAGAGCTTTATATTTTATTGTAGGTAAACTAAATTCTAACAAATCGTACCAAGCTCTTATGATTTTTTTATTCGAGTTGTTGCTTATTAATTCATCGAATTGATCTTTTATTTTTTTTTCCAGCTTTCTGATAAAATTGGAACTTAAATAATATTTGATTCTAATATATATATATATATAATGAAAGATAGCTCTTGCACTCCAACTATTCAATATAATGTACCTGGTGCTCTGGTCGCATATATATATACAAATGTAAGAAATACTGGCACTCCAAGGCTTTTCAATCCATAAATTGGAGCTAAGAATAAATAAGATTTATGGATATGAAAGGCTAGTCTTATGGCTTGGTTGATGTGCATTTGCCCGGTATGCCCGATGGCCTGTCCGAGCCTGTTTACACATTACTTTCCAGGACACCTGCCTAGGGCAGCACAAAACCAGGATACACCCCTGCCTGAAGCAGCTATGTTCCTGACCATGATTTATTCTTGTCCTGTCTTTAGTGTACCAGACCTGGTTCTGTCCCTGACCTTGCGTTTAGCTTATTGATTTACATATAAGGCTGTGTGTTTTTCTACTTGTCTGAATTTGCGTAGTTTTACGACTTCTGATTTCTATCTTTAGCATACTCTAATACACCCTTATATCCTTTACCACCGTGTCTTTTGGTAGGTTGTTGATCTATATCTTGCTGCTGATCTTCTTGTATCCTGATAGTTTGTAGGCCAGCAGGGTTATCAAATCTCTCTTGCTGAAGTAATAAATGAAAAGCATAATTGAGAAAAAATATTTCAGGAAATCCGATTAATGGTGGCAGCTTGCTTGGAAGAGGAAGCAGTCACCAATATTGTAGTCAGCGACACAGCTGCTAACATGGTCAAGACTCTTGTTAGGCTGGAAACCCTTACGCTGCCATGGACATAAATTATGCACTAATGCGTTTCTGCTTTCCTTTGTCTGTGTAATCAGCTGATGGAAATACGCAAAGAAGTCACACCATTACAGATGGACTATCAATAAGCATTCAAAGGTTCAATGCGTAGTACATTGTGTATAGAAAACACAGTTTGTCTAGGGGTGTATACGTCAACAGAAACATTAACCAATCATAGGAGTCTCAGAACCAAAATTATAATGTTTCATAATGCTGTTAGTTAGTTTCTTGTTAATGGATACAAGAGACAGTATGAGATTAGGAACCTAGCTACAAGTTGCAGGTGCTAGAAAGAATACAATTTTTTCCAAGTGCAGAATGTTTATAACAGATAGCGAAAGCTGGTGTCAGGCTCAACTACACAAGTACAGAAGCCTATTGTATGTTTAAAAAAATGCAAGTTTAACCCTTTCAAAGCAGGAGTATCTTGTATTCTAATCAGGCCTACTGACCATTTGGTCTTTCAAGCTATGTATACGGTAATACTTGAGCTACGTAATAAGAAATACAGAAGTAGAAAGCAGGACATGAGACTGACACCCTGTAACATAAAATATATATAGCTCTGTATGTCTAGGGGAATATTTATTAAGCATTGTGGTAAAACAATTTGTACAATATGTAAAACAATGTGTTTCCATCTGAAGATGGTTCCTTTGTAATTCTTGTTCTTTGTACTGCTGTTCTACAAACTTGTAGTGAAAGATGCAATTCCTTAAGGCAACACAAAAGTGGCAACCACACTTGATAGTTAAAGGTGGATTGCCAGGTATTTCCACAGTAGTTTGAAGGCTAGCCAACTCTTGAGGCAGGAGCAAGCAAAAACAGTGTTTCCAACACATCGTCTACAAAAGGATATCAGCCCAAGGTGGAACTCTATTTTAGACATGCTGGGAAGAATGTTGGAACATGGAATCCATAGTCTAGCTTTCAACCACTCCATTGGCATTGACTACCCTCTAGGTAGTGAGGACTGGACAATAAAAGGTAACCTAGTGTCAGTTCTTATTCTATTTATCGATGTGACAGAAAATGAGAGCCACAGTAATGGGACAGGTCATCCCCTTGCTTGCCCATTTCCATAAACAAGATGGCTGCCTTAACAGAGACATTGCTCCTGGTGGCGCACTACCGAACTATTTAGCAGCAGAGTTCAAGAGACTGAAATATCTACTCAGAGTTGCTAGCACAATCTATAGGTGAAATTGTATGTTCTTTCAAAGGAGCATATGTTGTTGGTACTTTGACTAGTACCTTTATAATCACATCTTGGACTGCTTGAGTTTTTACAGCTTTGCCTGGGTACTTTGTAAATAAGGCTTCAGGTGACTCTCAAACATAGGATTAACCTAAAGGAACAAAGTATGATTTAAAAAAAGAACGAAAGCCATTCAAAAATGAACAAGCACTACATTATCAAATAAAAAAAATTGTTGCTAACTCAGTCCTCAAGGTACACAAAAGGTCCAGTTTTTTTCAGTGTTCTCATTGGAGCAGAATGGTGAAATGCCTAAATCAGGGACAATAGATATTCCTTGAGGGTACTCTGTTAGGAACCAACCACTGTTCTAATCTACATGTATTTTCACTGATATTGTTCCTAAACATTAAAGGGCCTCTATAGGCGTCAAAACAACCTTAACTTAATGAAGCAGTTTTAGTGTACAGATAATGTCCCTGCAGTCTCACTCAATTCTCTGCCATTTATGATTTAAAGCACCTTTTGTTTCTGTCCATGCAGCCCTAGCAACACCTCCCTTGGCTGAGAACACAGCCTGCATGGAAAAAAGAAGTTTAATTTTCATTAAGATGTTACCTTAGTTTAGAAGTTTTATCTCCTGCTCTGTGGGTCAGAATTTACCAGCCCCACTAATTATCAATATATCCTTGCCGAGAAAAAAAAAAAAACGTAATGTATTCCTTCACAACAAGAACACACTTTGTTTAATGTGAGGTTCAAACCTAATTTGTGGTACTTTTGCCAACACATTGTGAGAGATCACACATGGCCATCATTGATTCATTGGTTTATAGATACGAAATGTAATTTGTAGCTAAAAGGGACACTCTGGGCAAGCTGTTTAACCCTACAGTGTTGAATGTGATACTCATGCAATCTCCCCATCAACATCTGCCACAGTCCATGGCTTGAATCAAAAATCCTCAGACAGGGGAGAAACTCTCATTGTATCAGTGGCTCCTTGTTCACATAATGAATTTAGAAAAATACATACAATTCTCAAGCCACTTTGTGAATGGGGAGTCACTGACAGATTGACATTCTCAACCTATCAGTGTCACCCCTGTCTGAGGCTTCCTGACTTGGACTGCTAAAGATGTTAGTTGGCAGAGCGATCAAGAGCCATATTCAACACTTTGAGGTTAAACCATTTGTTAACGGTTTAACCCATTAAGTTAGGCTGGAGGTCTCCGTAGTGTTCCTTATGATGCCCAGAGTTCCATGGTGGCCCCCAGAGTTATTTGTCAATCTGTTTTTAAAATGGTTTAACAACTTACCTGAGTACCCTTGGTGCTCGTGCTTGAAACCCAGCTTCTCATGCTGGATATCTGCACTGAACTAAACCAGGCCAATTCAGAGCCACTCTCATTAGCTGTGAGCACTGTTTCAATGTCAACGAACTGTAACCACATTTTTCCCCATCAGAATCTCAAGTTAATGAAAGTAAATGGGATTTTTTTTTGTCTTTCAGTACAGACATTTTATTTTCTTGACTTTCTCTTTGATATTAATTCCCCACTTGACATGATAGGTGATATGCTTCTAAATTGTTAACTATCAAACTCATTTCATGCTTACAGATACTTTTATATAAGTTCCAAAAATGTGTTGTTTTTTTTCAAGTTGTATTTCCGATTTATTGTGCTTTTTGTGCAAAATAAAAAATATATTAAAGAATTTACCTGCTTGTTATCCGGATTTTTCTGAACACATTCTAGAAGGTTGTGATAGACATTTCCATCATAACTGCCAATCGCTGATAATAGCTCTGCATCCGTGAAGTCAAAAGCATCTACTAAAAGAACCGCGTCCTTTCTGTAAAACAGGATTGCATGAGATGTGGCAGTAGAGAGGAATTTATTTATTTCAATACTTTTACATTTTGACGACCAAATTTAAAAAGGACTTTTTTCTTTCTTGGAAACTTACCGGATCACAGGCAAGAGGTTAAGATAGGCTGTTGTTACCATTTCCAGTTGTTTTCCAGACAAATATCCATCCTGCAGGAAATCTCCAGCATTGGTAAATATTCCATGCAGTGCGTACAAGTCACAGAGACTCTTTAATGCCTTCTGGATTTCTGGTTCTCTTGAAACCGAATTCAGTGCATCAACAAAAATTTTCACTGTCATGTAGTGCGTATGAGCCTGAAAAACAGTGCAGTATTCTCCAATCAGAATTACACAATGTTAAAACATTTAATGTGTAATTGGTGATATTGCATTTTACTCTTTGTTGCCCACACTGTTATGATCTATTTTTTTATATTTTCTTACATTTATATAATGTTTGTTCTGATGCCAGTCTTGGTTTTTTTTTTCTCTCCCCTGTGAGAATGCGCAATGAAAGTGTGGTTTGTGTAAGAACACTGCGTATTACATACTAAGTCTTTTAACCCCTTTAACCTCTTAATGACGAGTGACGGGCCTGGTCCGTCACCCTGGGCAAGCCCTTAACGATGAGTGACGGACCAGGTCCGTCATGCGTTAAAATTAACCCCAGATCGTGGGGTTAATGGTGCTTTGGTTTGCCTCTGTATTAGAGGCAGACCGGGAGCACCCAATCGCGCTGCCCCTGCAGCAGTGATCGCTCTGACAGGCTGGCAGAGCGAGCACATGTGCTGCAGGGACTCACGATCTGCCTCCCTGCGCTTCCGGGTTCAGTGTGAAGTGCAGGGAGACGGATCAGTGATCATCTTCTTGTAAAAAAATAAATAAAATTAAATAGAAATCTCACCCCTCATTACCCATTTTAAATAAAAATTAACCCTTTCCCTGCCATTGATCAATTGGCAGGGTATACATTTTACTGTGATCTGAATCTTTTTTTTTTTTTTTTTTTTTTTTTTTACCCGTTACGGTCAACGTTTATTTTGTTGAAACCCTTCAGGAGTTTAATTTTATTAATTCATTTAAAAATATTAAAATGGTATATTTAGCTAGCTGGGGTGGGTGGAAGTTAGTGGGGAATTTGGTGTTAGGCTAGCTTAGGGGTTAACGTTGGGGAAAAAAAAGGGTTGAGAAAAGTTAAATGTTTTAATAACATTTTTTTAAAAAAGTAAAAAAAATCCCACCCTCCTTCACCCAGTCCTAATAAAAATGAACCCCTTCCTTCCCAGTTGATCACTACTGTGATCAAAATACAGATCACGGTATTATACTGTGATCCGATTTTTTTTTTTTTACCTTCAGGGGTTTAATTTATTTAATTCATTAATTTAAAATTTAAATATTTTAAAATGATATATTTTGCTAGCTGGGGTGGGTGGGAGTTATAGGAAATTTACCATTCGTGCTGCTTACTGCTAGTTAGGGGTTAATGGTAAAAAAAAAAAAAAAAAAGCTTATTAAAATGTTAAACCTGTAAAAAAAAAAAATTAATAAAGTTTAGGAAAATTAAAAAAAAAATAAGCAATACAATAGTTTAAAAACTAGTTTTAAAAAGTAAAAGTTTAAAAAACGAAAAAAAATCATTTAAAAATGCTCATTACCACTAAACCTGGAACAAACTAGAGAAAAAAATGATCCCACGCTAAGGTTCAAAATACGTCTTTTGAATTACCCCAGGGTGTATTCTTTAATAAATAGTATGTGTTTGTGGGGAAGTTTCAATAACTAACCATCTAAACTACTCCAAAATGCAACATGGAAACAGCGTAAAACTTCAAAGTTAGAAAAAAACTGAATGGCTGCATCTCAAATGTGCCCCTTCAACATCCACATATACCTGGCAAAGGTACATACGGGGGTATTGCTGTACTCAGACCACATAGCTGAGCAACATATGTAGTATTATACAGTCGTAGCACACATAAGGTTTGCAAAATATACTGTGCAAACTCACTTTGTGTGTCAAAAAGGCAGAAAAAAACGCTTATTACCACTACACTTGGTACAAGCTAGCGGAAAAATAATCCCACGCTAAGGTTCAAAATATGCCTTTTGAAATACCCTGGGATGTCTTCTTTAAGAAATGGTATGCCTTTATGGTGTAGTTGTAATATGTAGCCTGCTCAAGTGCTCCAAAGAGGGACACGGACGCATCAAAATCCTCCATGAAAATTCACACTTAAAAACCTTAACTTGTTACGTCTCTTTTACAGCAGTGTAACTTCACAAAATAGTGTCTAGGTCATACATTGGGCATATTGATTTACTCAGAAAGTGTAACTGAGTATAATTTGGGGATTTTCATGACAGTGGTACATATTAAGTGTAAGAAATACTCAAATTGGTGAAAAAATGGTGACAAGTTAAGGCACAATATACACCATATGAGATACCCTGGTTGTCTGCTTAATCAAATAAAAAACCCTTTCTGGGGTTATGTGAACAGTCACACTGCTAGAATACCCTAAAATGAGACATATGCCCGTCAAATCCATCTACAAAAATTCTAACTATAGAAACTGAAATAGCCTTGTCTCTTTTATATAGTACTGTAGCTTTACAGAAAAGTTCCAAAGGCATACAATTGGGGGTATCGTTATACTCAGCAGATGTAGCTGAACACAATATGGGGTTCTGTACAGGAATAGCACACACCAGCTTTCCGAAATACACATTACAAAAACTTTTAATATGTGTATATGTCAAAAAAAAACAAAACACAATTTTACTCCAATAGTTAGCAGAGATTGGCGATTAAATGGCTATGTAAAAAGTGTCAAACTAACCTTAGTTAAATAGCCTGTGATGTCTACTTTATATAAATATATACTTTTGTGTGGCAATTTTGTTTTCAAGGATGGCTACTAAACCTACAAGACAAACATTCCAAATTCTAAAATTGTTGCAAATTGATATTTTATTTTAGTCCTTGTATTTTGTGACCTGTAGCTTTCAAAATAAGCTGAAATCCTAGATATATGATGTACTCTATAAATCAATACACATAAATGAATTTATTTTGAATTACTTTTTCTAAGCTTGACATATGCACACGAGATTATTGCCAAAACGGTGGAAAAAAAATGTATTTTGTTTTTTCAATTTTTTGGCATTTTTATATAATTAATGAGAATGTATCTATGTATATGTGACCTCAAATAAAGCCCTGTTTGCCCTCTAAAAAACGATGTATAATATGTGTTGGTGCAATAAATTACAGAGATGCAAATTGCGTTTGAATACAAGCAGCAAAAAATTGCAAAAATGGCCTTTGTCCTTAAGCGTAAGACAAGCTTCTGAAGCTCTGTCCTTAAAGGGTTAAAGGAACACTATAAGGTCAGGAACACAAACATGTATTCCTGACCCTATAGTGTTAAAAACACCATATGCCCCCCCCCCCCCCAGATATAGTCAAATCTTACTTTTATTCTAGTCTGCTGCTGCTGGCTCTGCAACTGACCTGCCTGCTTGGCTGACATCATCAGAAGTGTTGAACTGAGCCAATCACAATACTTTCCCATAGGAAAGCATTGTATTGGCTAAGAGTGTCAAGGTGGCAGATCAGGGGCACAGCCCTGTCCAATCAGCATCTCCTCATATTGAGGCATTGAATCAATGTATCTCTATGAGGAGAATGCAGTGTCTGCATGCAGAGAGTGGAGACACTGAGCAGCACTGCCCCAGGAAGCACCTCTAGTAGCCATCTGAGGACTGTCCACTGGAGCCATCCCTAGGCTGTAATGTAAACGCTGCCTTTTTCCTGAAAAGACCGTGTTTACTGCAAAAAGCCTGAAGGTAATGATTCTACTCACCAGAACAAATTCAATAAGCTGTAGTTGTTCTGGTGACTATAGTGTCCATTTAATATTACATTTGTCTTAGAGAATAAGGAGGCATGTAACCGGATTGGTGGTGGCCTGTAAGTTAAAGCAACACTGTCATTTCTTTCCTAAATTCCCCCCCCCCTCATTTTATTCCACATTATCTTAATTACTATATTCCTCTCCTTTGCACTTGCCTTTATTTATATTTATTACCTTTTTCCTTGCACTGGATCTCATTATCTGGGCACCGCCATTTTGTTCTTCCATGTCCATGATATCTGCCCTCTTGTTGGATTCTTTTGATTGTGGATAAATTACCTTGACAAGTGTAATGGTATCTTGTTAAAGCTCTGCCCAGTGCCAAAGGTTGCCAAAAATCATGCTCCATATAAAGAAAAGTAGTTGCTACTTTTCCTTATAAGTAGAAAAAAATAATGATTAAAAATTAAGGGAACTCCACGGACGCCGAAAAGGCGTTCGATAGGGTGACATGGAGCTTCATGATGGCAACTCTGGCAAGGATCGGCTTGGGGAGAGGCATGCTCTCGTGGATTAAGGCATTATACACTAACCCAAGTGCCAGAGTGAGGGTAAATGGTGCACTAACTGAGCTTCCCCATACACAACGGCACCAGGCAAGGTTGCCCGCTATCGCCACTCCTATTCGCCCTGACGCTAGAACCGTTCCTGGACAAGATACGAAGAACACCAGAAATCAGGGGGTTTATACAAAGGGACCAGGAACACAAGATGGCTGCGTATGTGGACGACATGCTCTTCTTTGTAGACAACCCTCTACGCACCCTACCAGCTCTACTGGAGGAATTTGCAACGTACGAACGAATCTCAGGGCTGAAGCTGAATCTCACGAAATGTGAAATCCTGAATGTGGCATCCCCTATACCAGTGAGGGAACGCATCAAGAACGACTTTCCCTTCCACTGGTGCAAGGACCAAATGCGCTACTTAGGAATATGGATCCCATCTAAACCGGCAGAAGTATATACCAGAAATTACAACCCCCTCCTACGAGCAATTCTGGCGGACCTGAAGACATGGAACTACGACCATATCTCGTGGCAAGGACGCATTGCAGTGGTCAAGATTAACATCCTACCGCGACTACTGTAGTGCTTTAGCACCATACCGTGGCCTATACCCCCAGAATTTTTCACTAAGCTCAAATCAGCAATAACCCGTTATGTCTGGAAGGGGGAGAGGGCGTGACTCAGCTATGAAAAGATATGCCGCCCCAAAGCTGGGGAGGATTGGCCCTGCCGGACATACACAAGTACTACCAAGCGACAGTGCTCCAACGGATTAGGGACTGGCAGATGGCCCCGGCAAACAAACTCTGGGCAGACCTAGACAGAGCATGCACGAACCAGGCCCTCCGCGCATATATCTGGCACGATGCGAAAGACGCCATGCAAACTCTGGGCAGCGATTCACCCGTCACGCAGACTCTGAAAACATGGACAACCTTGAGAAGGAACCAACTTATATCGCCTTCGCCTAGCCCTATGATCCCACTAACGTTCAACAAAGCAATTGGAGGGGGATTACTGCCATCCGCATGGCCAATAGATGGGGATGTAGACTACATCCCCCTGAGTACGGTTCTGAACAACACGGGGCTGCAGAGGCTACAGGATTGGTCGAACATGGAAAGGCAGACACTTATGCACAGATTCCACTATGCACAACTGCGGCACTTTTACCACAACATGCCGAACAGAGAAGGAGTACACAGGGAGACGACATGGTTTGAGCAACTTTGCCAGACGGAATCCAACGCAGTAGGCAGAGTATCAGACATCTACCAGAGATTGATCACGGGAAATCTCACTAGGAAGGATGCATTCAAACGGCAATGGGAGGAACTGACTGACAGAACATACACAGAGGACCAATGGGAACAGATACTCATCCTTCAACACAAAAGTTCCATAAGCACCAGATATCAGGAAGTCAATTTCAAGCTACTATCACATTGGTACAGGACCCCTACCTTGCTACATATTCCAGGGGACGCCGGATACCTGCTGGAGATGCGAAGTACAGACAGGTACACTGCGCCACATTTGGTGGGACTGCGCACCGATCCAGGCATTCTGGGCAGAAGTAACACAGGAAATAGCGACAATCTTGGGGGACATTCCCGAACTCACAATAGAAATGGCGCTCCAGCACTTCACCGAAAGCACAATACCCCAATATAAGAGATCGATATTACGACATCTGCTCAACGCGGCTAAGGCGCTGATCCCGACCAGATGGAAGCAGGCGCAACCACCTACTAAAACAGAATGGCTACAGAGAATCGAGGAGATTCATTCAGCGGAGGCAAGATACGCAGAACTGTTAGGAAAAAGCGAGAAACACGCGGAACTATGGAGACCATGGTACACTTATCTTTCACAAAACAGAACGTAGGAAGACTCAGTGCGCTCCCTCGAGACCCGAGGGGACCCAGGGGTGCTGCATCGTATCCCTCCCTTCCACCCTCTCCTTTCTCCCCCCCCCTCCCCTTCCCCCCTTTTTTTTCCTCCTTTCTCTTTTCTTCACCACCTACATTCACGACCTTGCGGGCTAATGCCAAAATCAGTCCAATAAGTGTCCGCCGCGGCCGGGAGGTACCGAGATCTGTGGAACGTGTCTAATACCCAGGACACGTAAACAAAAATTTACACACAAACTCACATTGAGCAACCACATAAACACTGAAGGAGCAGCAATAGACGAGGGAGGACTACACAACAGTGGTTTACACACCGTCCACTCAGAGATGGGGAGAGGACGGAGACACCGATGGACTATCACAGACAAATTCTCAATAAATAGACTTGGGTAACAGAAACTGGGAATTGAAATAATATACTCTCACAAAGACGAGCAAACCTAAAACGATATAACCCCAGAAGGGAGCTTCAGACAGTAATAAACACCCAACCGCAAATGGTAAAAAATCGAGACGATACGAACGCTCAGACGCCATAACTGGAAACACACCAGACATAGAGCAAGGGTACGGAGACAAGCTCGACAAGACATATCCCAGTGACCCAATCGCAACAGACCTCAAACGACTAAGGAAGCTATCCGGCTCCACATAACACAAACCCACTCACAACTTCATAGATACATGACAAGTCACTCCCGCGGACAGGGACAAAGGATAGATTGTAGGACAGAGTACGAACACTTAGAAACCAACCTCAAGCAGATACACGCGCGATGCAAAGTACTAACGCGTTCCACACTCACAAGCTGCACAAACACTAGAACGCACAACTCTAGCAAAACGGGGAACAGTCAGTTATGTAAATAAATGGCTAAACTCATTTACCATGAGCACTGTCTTTACAAAAGTTAAATTAACCTACGATACTTGGGACCAGCGTGTCCGTCAACTTTGTGGGCCTGTGAACCCGTATGAGCATTTGCATTCAAATAGGGAGGGAAGAAAGGTGGGAGGGGATAAGGAGTGAAGGGCAACAATAGAGAAGAGGGTAGAAAGAGAGAGGAGATAGACAAAGGGAGAAAGGGGGAAAAACTACTCCTGCACAGGTGAATTGGGAGGTATGGGAGAAATTAAGCTTTGATAGAAATGAGTCTTGAAGCTGCTCACCCCTGACAAAGGGTGCATTCGCTAAACGCACATATGGCAATTACAATAGTTACAAAAGCTTCATGTATCAGACTAAGCAAAAGTCAAGCAGGCTCAGACAAACACCTAATGTTGCATAACTCTGTTTCCGCACAGGTTGTACATGTTATATAATGTTTATCACGCTACTGGGGACCTGCGAGTCCCATGGTTATTGCTCAACCTTGTTATCATGAATAAAAAACGGATTTACAAAAAAAAAAAAAAAAATTAAGGGAAAATAGAGAGACAAAAATTGATCCATGTTAAAAAACCTGCAATGTGACAGCGCTGTTTTAAGGGCCCTTGTATTCAGTGACATGGGTGTCTTTTGCTGGGGCTATAAAATCCTACCTGTGTGTTGAGGGCATAGGGACATATTGTATACCATAAGGTAAATTGCAAGTTTAACATACCAGGGCTGAACCTCACTGTTTCAGGAGTACCAAGTTTATAAGTCCACCTTAATTAATTATAGAAAGTTGCAGAATGAAGTATATAAGAGTCTACAGGAGTACTTACTATTGAGGCCTTCACCAGCTCCACCGATGTGTTATTCCATGCCAGATACTGCTCACTGCTAGACTGGACAAGACTTTGCAGTTTATATGCTGCTGATGCAATGAGACTAGAAATGCATTTAAATAAATGTTAATTTCCCAAATATTTGTAGCAAATGTTGTACTATATCTTATAACAGGTTAAGAGGGACAAAGTAGTCACAAACCAGTCATAATCTGGCCCCTTCTGGAGGTATGGCTAAGGCAGAGATTACACACTAACTTGCAGTCATACCCATTTATACTAGCAATAGGAGCTAAAAGCAGTCAGCTGACACTCTCTGCCAATCACAGCTGCCCATTTCTGCTCATGCTAATACTTACTCCTTAGCCCTGGCAGCACAGAGGGATGGGCTCTGGGGACTCTTGTTTAACAATAAAATATAAAAAAAACTGTTTAACGATGAATGGAAGGACAGCACCATGAGACTGCAGACACTATAACCAGTTCAGTGATATAAAGCAAATAGAGTGCTTACAGTGTCCATTTAATGGGCACTGATATACAATGATCAGTCACAACGTTACTCAAGCCTCTCTCTTTTTCCTCAAGAGTGTTCAGTGGTATGAAGAAGCCCACCCAAACATTTAAAACTTGATGAAGGGTGAACAGAAATACTTAATTAGGTTACAATGCACACAGACACGGAAAATTAGATTGAGTAATCCACACAATATGGCACCTTAACAGAATATCCTTCAAAACATACATTTATACTTGGGTAAATCCAATGTATCCCCAGATAGCTTGTTCCAGAGCGCCCTAGCTGTTAAAATAGCACGCTGATACCATGGACGATGTAGAATTGCCACCTGGTTAAAGAGTTAGAAGCCAATGAATAGTTCCATGTGGCCGGCCTGTGTTGTCAGACTGCATTAGAGCATATACCCTACACACATGGGCAACTGGGTGGTCATATATCAGGGTCTGGTAGTGTCTGCTAGGAAAAGGCAACAGCTACAGCAAGGTGATTATCAGTCTTTTCTGCTTATTTAGTACAGTTTTGTATACTAATATTGTGTAGGTCTCCCTCGTGCAGCCAAAACAGTGTCAGTGCCTGAACTCCACAACACCTAACATGTCTTGTGGTGTCTGGCACCAAGCCATTAGCAGCAAGTCCTTTAAGTCCTAAAAGGTGGGGGCCTCCATGGATAAATTTGCTGTTCCAGAACATCTGATTAAGTTCTGGAGAATTTGGAGGTCAAGTCAACACCTTGAACTCTTTGTCATGTTCATCAAACCATTCCTGAACACTGTTTGCATTGTGGCAGGGTGCATGGCTATCAGGGAACACTCTCTACAATCTCTAGGCAGGTGGTATGTGTCAAAATAAGGACCCAAGGTTTCCCAGGAGAATATTAACCAGAGCATAACACTGCCACCACAGTCTGCCATCTTTCAATAGCATCCTCTTGCCATCTCTCCCCCAGTTAAATGACGCACATGCACCCGGCCATCACCTGAAACAAACAAAAAAAAAAAGTGATTAATCACACTAGGCAGCCTTCCTTCATTACTCCATGGTCCAGTTCTGGTGCTCATGTCCCCACTGAATGCTCGTTCAGCGTTGGACAGGGGTGATCATGGGCACTTTGACCGGTCTGTGGCAGCAGTCCCATACTCGGCAAACTGTGATGGACTGTGTGTTTTGACAGCTTCTTATCATGGCCAACATAATATATTTTTTCAGCAATTTGAGCCACAGTAGCTCTTCTGTGTGATTGGACTGAAGGTCTACCCTTCACTCCCCACATGCGTCAATGAGCATTGGGCACCCATGACTCTGATGCCGTTTGGCTGTATTTCATTTCTTGCACCACTTCTGGTAGGTACTAACTACTTCATAACGGGAATGCCCCACAAGACTTTCCATTTTGGAGATGATTTGACCCAGCTGTCTGGCTATCACTACTTAGCCTTCGTCAAATTCACACAGATCTTTTACTTGCCCATTTTTTTCCTGAAATTCAAGAACTGACTGTTCACTGCCTAATACATTCCAACCCCTTGGCAGGTGCCATTGTAACAATATAATCAATGTAATTCACTTCACATCAGCTTTTAATGTTGTGGCTGATCAGTGTATATGACATTTTGCCATGTAATCTACCAGTGGAATGCCTGTAAAAGGCTCTTAAAGTAGGTCCTAATGTAAGATTGGTTTAGAAGCAAGAATAAGAAGCTAGAGAATTTCCCTTGCTGCTTTTTCTACAGATTTTGGTTAAAATACACCAGCTATAGGTAGTTTTAACAAATATTTTTAACAATGCCAAAATCTCTGCAGGTGGCAGGTCCACTTACAGGAACAATGAGAAGTAAATATATTAATATATAGCAAGTGTTACATGTGACACTAATTATGTCAAGATCATCCTTTTTCTCCCAATTTCCGTGAGTAACTGTGAGTAATAAGTTTGGACCGCTGTGAGTGTTGTGTGTGGCAATGTGTGCTGTGTGGGAAATACATGTGGGAAGTAGTGGAAGATGGAAGGGGGGATGTTTGGGTGCAGTAGTGAGGGTTTAAAGGCAGCTGGCAGGGTTAACGGCGGTAGTGGGTGTTTGCGGCAGTAGTGGATCTTAGGAGCTATAGTGGGGGATAGAGGCTGTAGTGGACGAATAGGGGCAGCAGTGCGAAATAGGAGCTGTAGTCGGGTAAAAAGACAGTTGTAGGGAATTAGGGGTTGTTGTGGGGGTGTTAGAAGCTGAAGAGGGGGTTACAAGATGTAGTGTGGGCATTAGGGGTTGTAATAGGGGTTAGGGGCAGTTGTGGGGGTTAAGACTTGTAGTGGTGGGTTAGGGGCTGTAGTAGTACGTTAGAGGCTGAAGTAGGACGTTAGAGGCTGAAGTGGGATATTAGGACCTGTAGTGACGGTTATGGGGTAGTAGTGTAGGGTTAGGACCTGTAGTGGGAGCTTAGTGGCAGAGGTGAAGGGGATAGGAGCAATAGGGGGTCAGGGCCTGTAGTGGGAGAATATGAGCAGTAGTTAGCACCTGTAGTGGGGAGTTAGGGGGAATACAGGGTCAGGGGCTGAAGTGGGGGGATTGGGGCTGTGGGGGGGATAGGGGCTGTAGTGGAGTGGGGATAGGGGCTGTAGTGGGGTGGATTGGGGAAGTGGTGGGGGATAGGGGCAGTAGTGGAGGTTAGAGGATGTAGTGAAATTAATGTGTATATATATTTTTCAATAAAACAAAATGTTTCTTCCCCCCTCTCTTTACCTTACCTTGGTCTAGGGAGGTGGGGATCCTGTTCCCTGGTGGTCCGGTGGGAAATGCAGTTCCTTTCGGCCAGCGGCAGTAACTGTATAAGAGCGTTGCCAGGGTATCCCATGGCAACGCTCTAATATAGTAGGAGGAGCGAGAACTTGGCCAGGAAGTACAGACCAAGTCCTCCCACTTTGCATTAGGGGCGACCTGTGGCTGCGGTTTTGGGGGCAGCTCACTGGTGATCTCTCTGCATCACGTCTTATTCTGTAGCCGGCACTCCGGCAGCACCACTCGTGCGCACGCCTCTCCTGTAGCGACCTCAGTGAGCTGGCGCCCTAATAGAAGCACTGGCCCTGGCTCCTGGCACAAGCAGCTGTTTTGGTTTTCCAGTTCACATCAGGAAGATTAAAGTCACCCAGCCCTTCATTGTCATTTTAGCTATTTCCTCAACTAGTAGATTATCTGTCTCTTTTATTTGTCCAGGGGGCCTGTAAATCACACCTACACCAGTTAATGTGTGATTTCCAAATTCTAACGTAACCCAAACTAATGTTCGCTTCACCAACTTTTATTAGGTTAGATTTTATGCTATCCTTCACATACAGGGCCACCCCTCCCCCTTTCTTGCCTTCCCTGTCTTTTCTATATAAAGAGTACCCTGGTATTGCTATGTCCCAGTCATTTTTCTCATTATACCATGTATCAGTAACCGCGACTAAATCTACATTATCAGTTGCCATTATTGCCACAAGTTCATGGATCTTATTCCCTAAACTGCGAGCATTTGTAGACATTTGTAGACTCTAAGCTTATCATTTTTTAACACACTTGCTACAGGCACCTTCTGTCCTTGTTTTGGGGGGCAATTGGATTGATGTGTTATCACCCTTTTGCCTCCTCCCCCCCCTCCTAGTTTAAATACATCCTAGCAAATACTCAGAACTGCTCACTGAGAACATTTGAGAAATATGCAAACCATTGTTTTTGTACAGTTTATTTCCATTCCAAATAGAGCTACCATGAGAAACAAAGCCAAATCCTTGCTCCCGACACCATTCACCAAGCCACAAGTTAAAGTCCCTAATACGCATCCGCCTGTCATTCTAAATGTTATGCACAGGCAGAATTTCAGAGAATGACAGTGTGTACACAACCTGACGTATGTCATTGGCAAGGACACAAAACACTTTCTTCACCTCAGAAACCTCATCACAAGCCAAGTCATTTGTCCCTAGATGGACAAGTTAATCTAATTCCCTTTCCTGCTTTGCTCGCTTAACAATATTACAAATACGTCTCCTATCTCTTTGAGTAGTAGCTCCAGGAAGACATCTCAGAAAGCCACTATTGTCCAACTCCACACCTCTGGGGGATTTTATCAGGCCTCACCTTTTCCTTTTTGTCATTGGCTGCACTCTTGCACACCTTAGGCATAGAGGATGGTGGTTCCACAAACTCTGTGCCTGAGCCTGTCTCCGTAACACCACTACAAGCTGAAAGTGCAGAAAATGAATTATGTAAAGACACAGACTGTGCAGTATGCCTTTTGTCCACATCTCTAAGTCTACCAGATCCTACAGAAATCCATCTGCCATTCCTAGGACATCTCTGCGGCAGTGGATTTGCAACAGTCCCAGCCTGAGATTGTTTACTGGATACATTCCAAATCGCTGACTTCAAAAATGCAATCTCCTGCCACAATATAGAGAACGGTCTACAGATTAGACAGCATCCAAATCTCCAAAAAGTGGAACGTGAACGTATGAGTATCAAACTTCATATAATATTATGAATTGCACTAGCATTTTTATCCTGCACCAGGTTAATTGTAAATAACCAGATGCCTTCTAAAGTGTTTGTGAACTAGCATTGCAAACTTAGAAAATGTTTCCAGTTCTGCTACCTTGACCATACTTTTTTAATTCAATTTGTGATAGACGCTCACATGCCATGGCCTTTTGGAGAGGCCTGTAGGTCAGCCTCTCGCACCCACAGACTATGAACCTGGTCCAAAGAGCCCCTGAAAAGGGCTTGTGGTGGTAGCAATTAAAAAACAAACTTTTCATTGTTACTTGATAACTCTGCAGCACCATCTGCTGACTGAATAGAAGTTTGTACAGTTGCAGAATGCTGGTATGCAAATATAGGCAACCAAATAAGTTAAATGTATATATTATTGTGTTTTAGTGTGTTTGAAAATGTTATTTGTATTATATAGATCACGTATCAATTATAGTTGCTCGTTCTCCAATGTTCTATATATTTGTATTTTAAATAGTTACATAACTGAAAAGAGACTTGCGTCCATCAGGTTCAGCCTTCCTCACATTTGTTTTTTGCTGTTGATCCAAAAGAAGAAAAAACCCAGTTTGAAGCACAATTTTGCAACAAGCTAGGAAAAAAATTCCTTCTTGACCCCAGAATGGCAGTCAGATTTATCCTTGGATCAAGCAGTTATTACCCTACATTGAAAGATTATATCCTTGAATATTCTGTTTTTGCAAGTATGCATCTAGTAGCTGTTTGAACATCTGTATGGACTCTGATAAAACCACTTCTTCAGGCAGATAATTCCACATCCTTATTGTTCGTACAGTAAAAAAAACCTTTCCTTTGCCTTAGACAAAATCTTCTTTCTTCCAGTCTAAACGCATGACCTAGTGTCCTATGTAAAGTCTGGTTTGTGAATAGGTTTCCACACAATTGTTTGTATTGGCCCCAAATATATTTGTATAATGTTATCATATCCCCTCTCAGGCGACGTTTTTCTAAACTAAATAGGTTTAAATTTGTTAACCTTTCTTCATAGCTGATATGTTCCATTCCTTTGATTAATTTTGTAGCCCGTCTCTGCACTTTTTCTAGAGCCATAATATCCTTCTTTAGAATAGGTGCCCAAAATTGCACAGCATATTCAATATGTGGTCTTACCAGAGATTTATAAAGAGGCAAAATGATATTCTCGTCCCGAAAATGAATGCCCTTTTTCATGCATGACAATACCTTACTGGCCTTGGCCACTGCTGATTGGCATTGCACATTGTTGCATAGTTTGTTGTCTAGAACAATTCCCAAGTCCTTTTCGTGTGTTGTTATCCCTAATTCGCTTCCATTAAGGGTATACGTTGTTTGTGTATTACGCCGAAGTGCATAACTTTGCATTTTTTAGCATTAAATTTAATCTGCCATTTGAGTGCCCAGTCCCCCAGTCTATCTAAATCCCTCTGCAGCAAAGTAATATCTTGCTCACATTGTATTATTTTACAGTTTTGTGTCATCTGCAAACACTGAAACATGACTTTCAATGCTGTCTTCAAGATCATTTATAAACATGTTAAATAGAAGGGGTCCCAGAACAGACTGTCACCAAATGTATAAGTACTATTTCCCGAAGTCTCCAAAATAAGGAATTGGTATGTTAGTCCCTTTTGGAATTGTGTGTCCTGTATGGATATTTAGGTTTTCCAGCAACAGAGTCTTTGGACCTGTTGACTGACTGCACGATCCCTCTAGCCTATGATGTATGATCCCTCTAGCCTATGCCCATCAAAAATAGAGCTAGACGCGAGAGCCGCAAGTGCCTTTAGAAAGAAACTGAAGAGGCAAAGGCAGAGGGGACAATACCTGAATGTAAGAAGAGAGCGAGGTTGGGTGGAAGAGTTAGGGAGAGAGATCACAGTCAAGCTGGGGCTGAAGTGTTCCAGGGTCCCTTGTGGTAGTGAGGAAGCAGACTTGGCTGAGGTACTCGGTCAGTATACGGGAGCTCTGTCGCACATTTTGAATTCCTGACAATTCTCACTTTGGGAAATGACCCTATAATTGATGTATTTACTAAAAACCATATGATAAGATAATAAGTATTGGAAAAAAAAAATCTACAAAACATTCATAATCTGGACTATTTTAGTTAAAATTTGCAATTCAGTTTTCAGTTCACCACAATGCACTGTTTAGGGAGTAAATTCTAAACCTTATCCTCCCTAGGTATTGCATCTTTTTGTACCTTTTGTACAGCTCTGTAGAAAATGCTGTAGTGCTGTAATATCTTTAGTAAGCTATTACTACCTTAACATACAATAGTAAAAATATGTTAATATAATGAATTTGCAAGAACAGTACTTGATATTGATTGTTTTTCCCTATACACAGTTATGAAATGTAAATACATTATGGTGCACTTCCCACCTAAACGCTCTGTGCTGATAAGCCTCCACATATACATACGGATTCACAAAGTCCAAGTGGTTGCTTGCCGGACAATGACTAGAGGGTGGAAATGATAAATACATCGTAATGGGAGGTAACTGCTGTCCAGACTGGGCGCCAGCAAAACATTTGATCAAAAACCTAAAGGAATCATGTGAAAAAAATAATTTTGCAGAATTAGCAGTCTTAGTAGTTTGGACTTACATACTGGTCAAAGATGTTCAACATGGATACCTTGCTGTCTGCAGGTGTAGGACAGTATTTTCTCCTTCGTATG
Source organism: Pelobates fuscus (assembly GCF_036172605.1). Lineage (NCBI taxonomy): Eukaryota > Metazoa > Chordata > Amphibia > Anura > Pelobatidae > Pelobates > Pelobates fuscus. The sequence goes on along the minus strand of NC_086323.1, from coordinate 161,611,237 downwards.
TGCACGCTGCAACTGCTGTTGTGTACAGGGTAGGGAGACCACTAAAAAGAGAATATCCGTGGCCCCCACAGGCCTTCCGACACACCTCGATTCCATTGGCACAAATTTCTGTTGCATAGGCTTTGACACTGGACACGATAGCATGAAGCTGGCGAGAAATTAATACACTTTACATTTAGCGAAAGAGCATTAGAAACCCTTTGTGTCAGTATTGTCTGTCAGTGCTGACCTCTGCGATAGATTGACTGACGAATACATAAGAATACAAGACGACCCCCTTGGTACCAGGTTATATAGGTCCTGGTAATGGTGCCATGGTAAATTTGCCTATGAAGTGGGTATTTGGATCTATATCCATCTTAGAACTGCACCAAACCAAGGAATAGTAAATCAGGAAGAGTTAGGATAGAAAAAAGGCTGCTGAAAGCATGTGATGCCGGAAGCCAGTAAGAACCAGGGTTCTTTTGCACATGTACAGATTAGTACCAACTATTTTGACTGTGCAGAAGAGAAGAAATGCATCATTTGCAAAGCAGTTAAAAGAACACTCCATGCACCATAACCACTAACGTGCACTGTTGTAAATATGGTGCCAGCAGTACCCTAACACCCCTCCCTCCCCCATTGTAAGCAGTCAAACTGTTTGCAAATGGATTTGACTACTTACCTGGGATTCTCCAGGTACAACTCCTCTCCGCCTCTCAGCTGCTCTAAGAGGGGGAACATCCTGCTTAGGAGCTTCTGTTAGCAATGAGCTAAGCCGTGCACTGCAGGTATTTCTTCAGGAAGAGAGCCTCTGGCTCCGGCTCTCTGATGGCTATTGTGGTTATGGTGTTTGGAACATCCTTTAACTGCATTACAAAGAAGTCTGAGTTTGTGAAAAATATATTAACAGCGTTCAGGGTATGAGCAGCCTTTCATCCCTGACAAACTGCATAATGGGCATCCCCCCCCCCCCCCCCCTTTCTCCCTCTCCTGGTGGCAGACCTGCTAAAGCTAGCAGATCTATATTTTAAAATATTGCGCATTAGATGTCAGACAAATTCTTTATTACCAAAGCAGACGTAAAACCAAGCAAACGAATAGGGATGTCTGAACATGTTTGGATGCTTCAGGACTAGGGGTTCAGCCAGTGGTACTAAAAAAAGGGGGACTGAATGGAGAGGAAGCTGATTTTTTTTCAAGTGCCCCATACCTATTGTTTCTTTTAAAGGACAGAGAGGACTTTATTTTAATATCCTATGTGTACATCTAATACAACACTGTGTGAGTGTGAATAAATGTTTGTTCTTATAGCAATTTTTACACATTTAGTGCAGTCCTGATTGTAAATTAATCCTATATATAGAATCTAAATAACTTTTTGGTAGTTTAACACTAATGTTTAGTGCTATACAAATCCTACCCCTAAACGTATGCATACACTACCTCTCATCATAAACCTACCTTAACCTATTCGTATACCTACCCTTATCTATTTCTACCCATAAAACAGCATTGACTCTAACCCAGAATTAACCTTTACTCTACCACAATCCCTACAACTAATCCTAATCAGTACGGATATCAGTAGATGGGCTTCCAAGTTAAAACCGTAGAGCGCAGAATAATTTTCAAACACAATAATGTTAAAGTAGTAAATCCACCAAGCAGTAGTTTAGAGAATTATTCCATCATTAGTTTGATCATATTTATTAATAGTAGCCTAGAAAGTCACACTTGTCTATATAGTATGTCCTAAAAGTTTCACACATATTTCCATTTCAGAAGACCGACACATTTAGAGTGGTGGAAAAACGAGAAGTGAAGCAGGACACTTTTCTGTCAGACAAGGTTGTGCAAAGACTGATAAATCTGTTACATTGGCAGAAACATGGTGTATTGTCAAAAGTGATGGTTAGGGAGGAAAAGAAGAAAAAGATGGAAAAAAATGTGACAGATTTAATAAATAGTGCCAGAAATGATCAGAAACGTAGACTTAAAATTGTTAGTATACTTTGATAAATATCCCCTTCTGTTGTTCTTTATTAGGAAAAAAAAAAAAAAACCACATCGTTCTTGTATAACAATTTGTTCCGTACCTCTGGGAGTGAGTCAAAATTTTCTGCTTTAATCATCTTGGACACATCGTTGTAAACTTTGTTGACATATTTTATTGTGAATTGAATGGCGTAACACGTAGCAACAAGCGGAAACAACTTTTGTTGCTGAGTTTGGTAATCAATGATTTTTGACTCCTTATCACTGTAGAAAGTAAAGACATACTTTAATAACCGTTAAAGAATAACTCTCACTTGACAGTTTTTGCAGAAGCTAATATTTAGCTAACAGTAAGATAAGAGCTGTTACATTTTTTCTAAATTACATACTATTTCATTGCATCATAGATACTGTGTGAATATATATGTATGTGTAAGGTTTACGACTACCTGTAGAACTACAATTGCCATCATACTTCCGAGGCCATCAGCATATGCACACTGCAACGGTTAGAACTAATTCCATACTGTATCAGTAGATGACACCACACATTGTGATTCATGGTGTACAATGACAGAAGATATGTGGGTAGCTGCTGCTAATTGAATTAGAGCCATTAATTCAGCCACTCTGCCTATGATAACACGCCGGGAGTTGGGTTAGGGACTCGGGAGACAGTTGTTTTCTCTCCAGCTCCTCTCCTGGCATATCACTAACGGGAATGCTTGAATAAAGGGCAGCAGCTGCAAAAAGCTGCTAGGGTCCTGCAAAATAGCTCCCACCATTCTCGGGAGACCAGTATGTATATCCTGGAGAATAAAAGAACCATAGCCTTAATTCTTACCTTTCCATAATTGGCAATGTTTTAAAGGAACACTTCAAACACCATTACCACTACAGTTTGCTCTGCTTATATAAGGAGTCAGATAATTTGCTAATGGTTTGACAACTAACCTGGGGTGTGCCAGGCACTAATGTTTTGCTATTTTCTGGGATACAAAGAATCACACTAATGTGAATAAAATCGATTTTATTACATAGATAAATATTATAATTAATGAATACATCACCGATTAATACACAATATCGAGGTCCACACTTTAGGCTGGGAAGCTCTGGTCAGCCTTGGCCAGGAGTAAATTAATCAGAAATTTTCTGCACAGCACATCTGCTCACAGGGTCAAGCTTCTGGCAAAACTTTGAAACCCCCCTACCCCCAGCTTTTATAATATACAAAAAGGGGTTTTACCTAACTAGTTTATGTAAGTGACATGCACGTTTCATACATGCAAGAGTCCAGCTTATCAAAAATACAAGACATCAGCCTACGTCAGAGCACTAGCCAGATGTCCAAAGAGATACACACACAAAGAATAGGTGAAATGGCGCTATACAAATATGTACATAAAATCCCAGTGCGTCAAAAAAACCAACCCGTGTTTTTGTCACCAAAAAACACTTACATGTACACAATTGGATAAGAAGAAAGGAGGTTTTGCGCACACATTGGACGTATAGTATATTCTGAAAGATAAACAGCTATCATAGGGCAATATATAAAATCCCAATAATAATAAAAGGAGTAATATGAAGCACTCACACTTTAGAGAGCCATATAAGTCGGCTCTCTACTTTGAAGGCACACAAAGTATTCCCAGTAAAGTGCTCTTGTGCAGATTGGTCCCAACATCAGATTTCGTCTGGATATAATCAGGAACCAGGATAAGTTGAAGTAAAATACTTTAGCATTGTGATGCTGTTTTTTATCTTTTATTGTGAATAAAGAATTTTACTTCAACTTATCCTGGTTCCTGATTATATCCAGACAAAATCTGATGTTGGGACCAATCTGCACAAGAGCACTTTACTGGGAATACTTTGTGTGCCTTCAAAGTAGAGAGCCGACTTATATGGCTCTCTAAAGTGTGAGTGCTTCATATTACTCATTTTATTATTATTGGGATTTTATATATTGCCCTATAATAGCTGTTTATCTTTCAGAATATACTATACGTCCAATGTGTGCGCAAAACCTCCTTTCTTCTTATCCAGATGTCCAAAGAAAGTCTGAGTCATGTGATAGACACCTGCAATTTGTTTTGGAAGATTCTGGAACTCTGGGCAGTGTGCCCAAAATATTACAAAATCATAGGATACAGTGTATTTTTTTTTTAACGACATAGTTTTAAAAAAATTATCAATATACCGTGTTTCCCCGAAAATAAGACCTACCCCGAAAATAAGCCCTAGCTGAATTTTCGGGGTGGGCTGCAATATAAGCCCTACCCCGAAAATAAGACCTAAGCATTTTACCTTTGCGGCCCGGCGGGACTTCCTCCTTCTATGAGGAGGAGGGGGAGGAGCGTTGTGGGCCGCGGCATTGCGCAGCGTGATGACGTGCGCAGCGTGATGACGACGTGCGCAGCGCCGTCAGTCTGCCTTCACGGATCTTCAGTGAAAGGATCCATTCCGGGCGGTGAGGCACCCAGTGGTCGGACTCTTTGAACTGTGAGTAGATACCGGTTTTATGTCTGGGACTTAATTAATTAAAGAGGGGGGGGGGTGTGTGTGAATTAATTAAAGGGAGGGTGGATTAATTAAAGGGAGGGTGGATTAATTAAAGGGAGGGTGGATTAATTAAAGGGGGGGTGGATTAATTAAAGGAGGTGGATTAATTAAAGGAGGTGGATTAATTAGAGGGGGTGGATTGATTAGAGGGGGGTGGATTAATTAAAGAGGGGGTGGATTTATTAAAGGGGGGTGGATTAATTAGAGGGGGTGGATTTATTAAAGGGGGTGGATTAATTAGAGGGGGTGGATTAATTAGAGGGGGTGGATTTATTAAAGGGGGTGGATTAATTAGAGGGGGTGGATTAATTAGAGGGGGTGGATTTATTAAAGGGGTGGATTAATTAGAGGGGGTGGATTTATTAAAGGAGAGGTGGATTAATTAGAGGGGGTGGATTTATTAAAGGAGGGGTGGATTAATTAGAGGGGGTGGATTTATTAAAGGGGGGTGGATTTATTAAAGGAGGGGTGGATTTATTAAAGGAGGGATGGATTTATTAAAGGAGGGGTGGATTTATTAAAGGAGGGGTGGATTTATTAAAGGAGGGGTGGATTAATTAAAGGGGGGTGGATTAATTAAAGGGGGGTGGATTAATTAAAGGGGGGGTTCAATGTACATACCGGTACCGTAAATAAATAAGCCCTACCCTGAAAATAAGCCCTAGTGCGTTTTTTGGGACTAAAATTAATATAAGACCCGGTCTTATTTTCGGAGAAACACGGTATATCAATACAACTGGTCACCTATGAGAGCTGGATGTTCTCAGCATTGAGCTAACAACGGTGGTGCAGGACGGTGGTATTTGGATAGTCTTTAAAGTTGATTGCTATCTTAGACAGTTGACTAGCAGATCATGGTAAACATGGAAACAATGCCCCAGTGCATAAACCAGGGCATTCTGCAGTGTAAATATAATGCAGTGTAATCAGACATGATTACAAATAGTTGTAAATCATGTCTTATTAGCAGAACATACCTTCCAACTTCTATTCATGTGAATAGGGAAGTGCGAGAGTCCTGAGGGTGAGTAACCAGTTACATGAGTTGTGTCACTAGCAATGTCCACAATATGCATAGTCACACAGAAAGGGGGCAGTTTTACCCAAAAAGACTCGGACCAACCCCAAAAATTCCCACCACCACCATGCAGCCTGGCTAGGCCTCCAGTTATAGATTGCAGGTTGTCTAATTGCTGGGATTTAGGATAGAAGCAGAGAAGTGTTCAGTGAATCTCTCTCAACTTACCGCATTCCAAGAACATGTTGAAAATGAAAAAAATCAGGAGGATTCTTCAAAAGGAGCACGTACCACTGCGCATGTTGGCAGGGGCGTACCTAGAGCATTTGGCACCCGGGGCGGACCCTGAGTGTGGCACCCCTCCCCCCCCCTAATAAAAATGTAAGAAAACACCCACATTTTTTTCAGTGTTTTCAATAATATTTCTTGCACAAATTTGTAAACTGCTTGTAAAATTTGTAAAATGCGCCAGTTTTGTAGAAGGGGGAAGACCAGTGCTTTTGTAGAAAGGGGCTGGTGAGAACCTTCTAGAAAACTCCTGCCCTGCCCCTTTCTACAAAGCCCCTTGTCTTGCCCTTCATATAAAAACCCTGCACCCCGATCACATAAATTTCATTCACTCCCTACACATAAAAATCCTGCACACCCCCTTAATAAAAAACCCTGCACACCCCCTTAATAAAAAACACAAACGTGCACAACCCCTCTTAACCCCTTAAGGACCGCTGACGGTTCAGGACCGTCAGCGGTAAAACGTGCGTTTGGACCGCGGACGGTCCTGAACCGTCATAACGGTTTTGGGCTACTTACCTGATCGCCGTCGGTCCCACGGCGGCGATCAGCTCTCCTCCCGGTCCAGGGGGGTTGCCTGTCTGCCCGGGCAGCCCCCCCTTGGCAGATCAGGACCCCACGGCCATGTGATCACTCGATCACATGACCGCAATAGGGGTCTTTGTATCTGCCTGCAGGGGGACTGTCTGTGCTGACAGGCAGTCTCCCTGCAAGTGAAAAATCAGAAATAAAGTTTTAAAATAAAGTAATAAGTGTGAAAAAAATAATATGTGTATATATATATGCTATATATACATGTATTATATCTATATATACCTATATATAATATATGTATATATATCATATATATATAATGTCACACTAAGTGTATTTTTATATTTATATATACGTATATAATTATAAAAATACACTTATATTTAAATTACACACGAATATATACAATATATATAATAACTATATATATGGTATATATATATATTATTATAAAATACAAATAATATGTTAATAAAAATAAATAACAAAAAATAAAAATAATTTTTAATAATTAAAAAAAAATTATATATATATATTCAGTTTTATTCTAACAGTATTTTGATATTGATATATATATATTTATATCAAAATACACTTAGAATGTAATGATATATATATCTATGAATAAATAAATAAATAAAAATAATACGAAATATACATATGTCCACATACATAATTACATAAATAATTTCATAAATATACACGTAGACGTCAAATATATAAATATGTATATATATTAAAATTCTACGTGCATATTTATGTAATATTTTTACCTAATTAAGTAATTTTAATGATTGCAATTTGAGGGACCTGCCTGCCAACCCAGGCCAAAAGTCCAGATAATTTAATTTGCTAGCACTGTGTTTAACCCTGTAACTTTCTATGACACCCTAAATCCTGTACATGGGGGTACTGTTTTACTCGGGAGACTTCGCTGAACACAAATATTAGTGTTTCAAAACAGTAAAACATATCACAGCGATGATATTGTCAGTGAAAGTGACGTTTTTTGCATTTTTCACACACAAACAGCTCTTTCACTGAGGATATTATTGCTGTGATATATTTTACTGTTCTGATACACTAATATTTGTGTTCAGCGAAGTCTCCTGAGTATAACAGTACCCCACATGTAGAGGTTTTATAGTGTTTGTGAAAGTTACAGGGTCAAATATAAGGCTTGATTTTACTTTTTTTTTTTTTATTGAAAATTTGTCAGATTGGTTAGGTTGCCTTTGAGAGCGTATGGTAGCCAAGGAATGAGAATTAGCCCCATGATGGCATACCATTTGCAAAAGAAGACAACCCAAGGTATTGCAAATGGGGTATGTTCAGCTTTTTTTAGTAGCCACTTAGTCACAAACACCGGCCAAAGTTAGCGTTTTTGCATTTTTAACACACAAACAAATATAAATGCTAACTTTGGCCAGTGTTTGTGACTAGGTGGCTACTAAAAAAGACTGGACATACCCCATTTTGAATACCCTGGGTTGTCTACTTTAAAAAATATGTACATGTTAGGTGTGTTTCGGGGATTTATGACAGATAACGGTGTAACAATGTCACTATTGATACATTTAAAATATATATATATTGAAACAGCAATTTCCTACTTGTATTTATAGGCCTATAACTTGCAAAAAAAAGCAATAAAGCATGTAAACACTGGGTGTTTTTAAACTCGGGACAAAATTTTGAATCTATTTAGCAGTTTTTTTCATTAGCTTTTGTAGATAAGTAAAAGATTTTTCAAGTAAAAGTCCAAAAACATGTTTTTTTTTTTATTTTTCACCATATTTTATTATTTTTTTTAAATACAATATATGACATAATATAAATACTGGTATGTAAAGAAAGCCCTTCTTGTCGTGGAAAAAACAATATATAACTTGTATGGGAACCGTAAATGAGAGAGCGGAAAATTACAGCTAAACACAAACACCACAAAAGTGTTAAAACTGCTCTGGTCCTTAACGTACAAACATCGCAAAAACAGGCCGGTCCTGAAGGGGTTAATAACAAAAAACCTGCACACCCCCTTAACCCCTTAACGACCGCTGACGGTTCAGGACCGTCAGCGGTAAAACGTGCGTTTGGACCGCTGACGGTCCTGAACCGTCATAACGGTTTTGGGCTACTTACCTGATCGCCGTCGGTCCCACGGCGGCGATCAGTGCTCCACCCGGTCCAGGGGGGTTGCCTGTCTGCCCAGGCAGTCCCCCTTCGGCAGATCAGGACCCCACGGCCATGTGATCACTCGATCACATGACCGCAATAGGTGTCCATGTGTCTGCCTGCAGGGGGACTGTCTGTGCTGACAGGCAGTCTCCCTGCAAGTGAAAAATCCAAAATAAAGTGTAAAAAAAAAATCTGTGTAAAAAAAAAAAAAAATAATATGTGTATATATATGCTATATATACATGTATTATATCTATATATACCTATATATAATATATGTATATATATCATATATATAATGTCACACTAAGTGTATTTTTATATTTATATATACGTATATAATTATAAAAATACACTTATATTTAAATTACACACGAATATATACAATATATATAATAACTATATATATGGTATATATATATTATTATAAAATACAAATAATATGTTAATAAAAATAAATAACAAAAAATAAAAATAATTTTTAATAATTAAAAAAAAATTATATATATATATTCAGTTTTATTCTAACAGTATTTTGATATTGATATATATATATTTATATCAAAATATACTTAGAATGTAATGATATATATATCTATGTATAAATAAATAAATAAAAATAATACGAAATATACATATGTCCACATACATAATTACATAAATAATTTCATAAATATACACGTAGACGTCAAATATATAAATATGTATATATATTAAAATTCTACGTGCATATTTATGTAATATTTTTACCTAATTAAGTAATTTTAATGATTGCAATTTGAGGGACCTGCCTGCCAACCCAGGCCAAAAGTCCAGATAATTTAATTTGCTAGCACTGTGTTTAACCCTGTAACTTTCTATGACACCCTAAATCCTGTACATGGGGGTACTGTTTTACTCGGGAGACTTCGCTGAACACAAATATTAGTGTTTCAAAACAGTAAAACATATCACAGCGATGATATTGTCAGTGAAAGTGAAGTTTTTTGCATTTTTCACACACAAACAGCTCTTTCACTGAGGATATTATTGCTGTGATATATTTTACTGTTCTGATACACTAATATTTGTGTTCAGCGAAGTCTCCTGAGTATAACAGTACCCCACATGTAGAGGTTTTATAGTGTTTGTGAAAGTTACAGGGTCAAATATAAGGCTTGATTTTACTTTTTTTTTTTTTATTGAAATTTGTCAGATTGGTTAGGTTGCCTTTGAGAGCGTATGGTAGCCAAGGAATGAGAATTAGCCCCATGATGGCATACCATTTGCGAAAGAAGACAACCCAAGGTATTGCAAATGGGGTATGTTCAGCTTTTTTTAGTAGCCACTTAGTCACAAACACCGGCCAAAGTTAGCGTTTTTTGCATTTTTAACACACAAACAAATATAAATGCTAACTTTGGCCAGTGTTTGTGACTAGGTGGCTACTAAAAAAAACTGGACATACCCCATTTTGAATACCCTGGGTTGTCTACTTTAAAAAATATGTACATGTTAGGTGTGTTTCGGGGATTTATGACAGATAACGGTGTAACAATGTCACTATTGATACATTTAAAATATATATATATTGAAACAGCAATTTCCTACTTGTATTTATAGGCCTATAACTTGCAAAAAAAAGCAATAAAGCATGTAAACACTGGGTGTTTTTAAACTCGGGACAAAATTTTGAATCTATTTAGCAGTTTTTTTCATTAGCTTTTGTAGATAAGTAAAAGATTTTTCAAGTAAAAGTCCAAAAACATGTTTTTTTTTTTATTTTTCACCATATTTTATTATTTTTTTTAAATACAATATATGACATAATATATATACTGGTATGTAAAGAAAGCCCTTCTTGTCGTGAAAAAAACAGTATATAACTTGTATGGGAACCGTAAATGAGAGAGCGGAAAATTACAGCTAAACACAAACACCACAAAAGTGTTAAAACTGCTCTGGTCCTTAACGTACAAACATCGCAAAAACAGGCCGGTCCTGAAGGGGTTAACAAAAAACAAAAATCTGCAGTGCACATCCTCCCTTAATAAATAGAATACTGCAACCCCCTTAATCAAAAAAAACCTGCACCCCATTATTTAAACCTCCCCCTTTAATTCTTTAATCCACAGCCCCCTTTAATTAATGTCCACCCCTTAATTAATCATCACCCCCCCTTAATTAATACACCCCCCTTAATTAATCCACACCCCCTTAATTAATACACCCCCTTAATTAATCCACACACCCTTAATTAATACACCCCCCTTAATTAATCCACACCCCCCTTAATTAATCCACACCCTTAATTAATCCTCACTCCCCCTTAATTAATACACCCCCTTAATTAATCCTCACTCCCCCTTAATTAATACACCCCCCTTAATACACACTCCCCCTTAATTAATCCTCACTCCCCCTTAATTAATCCACACTCCCCCTTAATTAATACACCCCCCTTAATTAATCCTCACTCCCCCTTAATTAATTTAATCCTCACTCCCCCTTAATTAATCCTCACTCCCCCCTTAATTAATCCTCACTCCTCCCTTAATTAATACACCCCCCTAAATTAATACACCCCCCTTAATTAATTCTCACTCCCCCCTTAATTAATCCTCACTCCCCCTTAATTAATCCTCACTCCCCCCTTAATTAATACACCCCCTTAATTAATACACCCTTAATTAATACACACCCCCCTTAATACACCCCCTTAATTAATCCTCACTCCCCCCTTAATTAATACAGCCCCCTTAATTAATCCACACCCCCCTTAATTAATACACCCCCTTAATTAATCCACACCCCCCTTAATTAATCCTCACCCCCTTAATTAATCCTCACTTCCCCCTTAATACACCCCCCTTTAATTAAACCTCCCTCCCCTTTAATTCTTTAATTAATCCATTATCCACCCCCCCTTTAATTAATTTAGCCCCATCACATAAAATGACTACTCACATTTTGATGATGCCTTGAGCGACTGGGTGCCTCACCGCCCGGATATTGGATCCTTCTGCTGAATATCCGTGAAGGCGGGCTGACGGCGCTGCGCACGACGTCATCACGTTACGTGACACCGCGGCCCGCAACACTCCTCCCCCTTCTCATCCTTGAAGTAAGTCCCGCCGGGCCGCAAAGGTGCTGCGGCTGTGCGCAGCCGCCGCAGCGTAATGATGGGGGGGTGACACATGACACTGGACGTCATGGCACCCCCCTAGTCAGTGGCACCCGGGGCAGGGCGCCCCCCCCTAGGTATGCCACTGCATGTTGGTGCACTTGGTTGGCCTTCTCTCATTCTCCATTCAGGCGACTTACATGGGTCCTTTGCACTATGGAGTCATGCCTGTGGCCCGATTGTTTCCCTTATTCACAAAGTCAGGGAGGAACTTCGGTGGTGCCTTTATATGAAAGCCTGGAATGGCAGGGCTTTCTTTCGTTATCAGACTCATTCTCGAGTCAGATGGCAGTCTGTGGGGCTGGAGTGCGACCTGCACAGACCACAGGCTGTTCTTAGTTGGTGGATACAGGACTATATATCAATTGCTTGGATCTGATATCAGGCACTTTTGCTGTTCGCAGCTTGGCTAAACATCTCACCAGTGTGTCCACAGTTCAATATATCAGTCAGCTTGGAGCAGTATGACCTCACGCTGTTTCTGAGGTTAGAAAGGACATATATCGTTTTTTGTTTCAAAAGCTATATTGTTAGGGTGAAATGCCTTCCAGCAGCAATAAACCTCATGGTGGATTGGTTCTTCAGATATTGTAAAGGCAATAGCAAGTGAACGAGAGGATCCTTTATTGATTCAACAACTTACGGGACCCATTCATAGTTCATTGCCTCTCAGACCTATTGCTAATATCCAACTTTCTTCTGGATCCAGGTTGCACAGCCCTAGACACCTTACTGCACGTTTTGTCACTTCAAGGAGCATATTGCCTTCCCTCTATTTGCCATGGCTGTGAGGTTTCTACATCAGATTTAATTACAGGGAGTGTCAATTTTACTGATCACCTTATTCTAGCAGAGTTTCCAGATTTACAAGAATTGACTTACCAGGAACCCGCTGCTCATTTCGTAGTTTCCATCAACATGGAAACATTTCGTAGTTTCCATCTGGCATGGAATATTTTCATCCTCTGGTTCCTAAATATTGCCACCTTTGGGATGTAGATTTAGTGTTCAATGCTTTCATTGTAATTGGCCAAACAATGAGGTGGGTTTTCTTTTTCCTCAAAAGGGGTAATTTTTTCCATCTTGTGCATAGGCGTACGCACGGGGTGTGCCGGGTGTGCCTGGGCACACCCTAATCCCCGCGGCACGCCTAGGCATTGAGACCGGCAGGGGAGATCTCAGGATCTCCCCTGCCGGCTCATGCAGAGCCGGCTCATGCAGAGCCGGCGCTATCCGAGCGCTGGCTCTGCTCTCAGCCTCCCCTAACCGGCTCACAGGCAGTGAGGGAGGCAGGAGAGGACCCGGGGAGCTATTGCCAGCAGCTCCGCTGGGTTCCTCTCGCGAGATCTGAGCGTTGCCGCGGCAACGCTCAGATCTCGCGTGGGTGAACTCTAGCCCTGCGGGGCTAGAGTTCACTCTCCTCTGGACCACCAAGGATGGAAGGCAGCAGGAGCCCCCCTCCCAGGCATAAGGTAAGAAGGGAGGGGGGATAACTGATCTGCCTCCACCTCCACTGGACCACCAGGGACAAGGAACAAGAATCCCCCCTCCCCACATAAAGTAAGAAGGGAGGGGGGATATTAAGTAATGTACCCCACCTCCACCCCCCCCACACACACAGACATACACAGCACACCCACACACATACACAGCACACCCACACACATACACAGCACACCCGCACACATACACAGCACACCCACACACATACACAGCACACCCACACACATACACAGCACACCCACACACATACACAGCACACCCACACACATACACAGCACACCCACACACACACACAGCACACCCACACACATACACAGCACACCCATACACAGCACACCCACACACATACACACATACACAGCACACCCACACACATACACAGCACACCCACACACATACACAGCACACCCACACACATACACAGCACACCCACACACATACACAGCACACCCACACACATACACAGCACACCCACAGACACACAGCACCCACACACACATCACCCTCACAAACACAAACAGGACCCTAACAAACACACACAAAACACTACCAGTACCCTCACACACAAACAGCACCCTGACACACAGTACATTTACAGCACCCTCACAAGTGCACACACACACAAACAGCACCCTGACACACAGTACATTCACAGCACCCTCACAAGCACGCACACACAAACACCCTCACCCACATAGTACACTACCAGCACACACATCACACTAACAGCACCCTCACACAGCACACACACAGCTTTGTGTGTGTGTATATATGTGTATGTATATATATATATATATACACACGCTGCTTGTGCTTGAGGGTGCACACCCTAATGCAATAGGCTGCGCACGCCTGTGATCTTGTGCCAGATGAAATCAAATACCACTTTCAATTTTTATCTGTTCTTTCACAATATTCCAAAACTTTGCGTTGTTTCTACCCTTCTTAGGTACCTTGAGGTTACTTTTCCATATTTTCCTCTCGGTTGGTACAACTATTCATTTTGTTTGTGCATCCTCACAGGCTGTTTTCAACCATCACTTGGCCCGATATGTGCACTAAATCTTATCGCTCTAATTTTGTTACAGATTCAGTCTGGGGTGCGGCAGTTTCCTGAGCTTTTTCTTGTGACACATATTTGTCCAACATTTTGTATTGTCTATATTGGACTAGGGAGGATCTGTTTCTCAATTTTTAATTTCGACCTTCTCCTCCTGTTTCTTTTTCACTTTTCTCTGTGCTTTGAAGCAACAACATATAAAGCCTCCTTTCGTGTAATAAAATTGTAGATAATAGGTACACTAAAGCCTATGTAATCTTAAGGTTAATAATGGCAGGAGTAAATATTTTCTCTCCTTTCCCTTTATTTTTATTGTTCTCTCTATGACTTGCTATAGTTTATTTTATTATCTCTTGTTAACTATGATTTTATATTACAGCATATCTGTATATTTTGGAAATTTTCGATCTTTGACACTATTTTGATATTTACATCTGGATGTTATGTATCCTTTGTTCACATAAGGATACCCTTCACATATTTTTTTCTTCTGTTTCAGTTTAATTTTCGGATTAGGGATGTTATCTGGAGCTCTTGAGGGGACTTCATCAATTCTGAAGTTTCTACAAATCCTGCTGTTGCTTTTTTGTGTGATGTCTATTGTTTGTTTTTCATTTGTTACAATTGTGTTTTTTGAATTTTCCTGTTTATCAATCGCACCAAGAAAGCTGAATTGACCTTGCTGTCAGTGCCTCAAAATCCTACGCTATGCAATATCAGTCAGAGCACTGTGATTGATTGTTTGGCTTCAGGGCTCTGACAGGTGGTGTGCACATAGAAAATGGTGTTATTTTGGCCCCAGTAAGCTTTTTAAACTAATTTACTTTATTTATTTATTTTACTTTTCAATGTGGCGTCTGGCTAGCCACAAGCTTAAGCCTCATGCTACTGAGGGTTAACTTTATTGGCACTGAGCAAGCAGTTCTGATTTATTTTTTATTTTATTTTTAAATCCAGGCCTGGATTTGTAGCATCCTGCTCTGGATTTCCATCATCTAGCAGCTTTTGGTCAGACTAAAGCCTGGACCTATATCGAGCACCAAACCAACATTGTTAAATAGTGTAAACAAGGTCTGGATTTTGCTGCTTGAATGACCCCGTATGCAGCCAGACGTTTTTTACTCATTCGGTTCCGTGCCATTTGTACTTTAGTTAATAACCTTGGCAGATTACCCGATGCAGCCCAGGGAGAAGTCTTTGCAAGACAAGTTCCCTGGGCAATTGCCTGTTGAGTTTAGATCCACCAAGCTAACCAAACAAGAAAATAACAGGAACTGTTGTCTGATTGACAGTCCCCCTGACTGTATAACAAGGTTAGTTTATATAAGTGCAAATTTCTATTGAAATCGGCACTTTTTGTAAAATGAATAAAAAGAACACAATCTTCACCTATAGAGCGCTTCAGCAAGCTAAGGTACTTTAGATATTTGGAGTGTACCTTTAAAGTCATGCCGATAAGATGGTAGATCTGGCTATATAAAAAGAAGATTCCATGCCACAAATGTTTGGCTGCCCCTGCACCACCGTCTCATTTTCTAAAACAGATCAGTTAATGCTCTCTACCCTGCATGGCAAGGAGAGCAAATTATGCTCCATGCAGCATCTTTCAGTTCTTACAGCAGGAAGTGACTGGTGCCCAGCAGACTCCAGGTAAGTAGTCAAACCTAGTTGCTTATGAGAGTGCTTGGGCAGTCCTGGCACCATAACCAATAGAATTCGCCATATTTTTGCTGTACTGTAAGTGTTCCTTTCAGATAATCCATGCTCTAAGAGCCCCTTCAAACATTAAACTCTGTTCTAAGTCATGGCAAATGAACATACCCTGGTTTTAACTCTGACTGGCGACGGACAGCAGAATATCGGACAGAAATTATGCAGGCTTTCATCAGGCTAGGCATGACATCATTAGTAAGAATGACCACTCGCATAGCTACCATTATGAAGTAATTTGTCTTATCACTTCCACGCTTAACGTAGCTGCCATCCGAGAGTACCTGCCAATAAAATGTGTAAGATATATATATATTAGACAGGAAATTTGTGATATCGGTCAACATTTTAGGTGAAAAATGATAAGGGAATGAGATTTCATTTTATGATACTGAATTACAAATGACCAACCTTGACTAATTAGGAAATTAAAAGTTTGTATCAAATGTTGGAGATTTTGTCCAAATTAAAATGTAATATGATGAAATTATGTTTTGCTATTCCTTTATGTTTTGTGTACTGTATATTCCAATTTTAAAAATGTGTTATTTAAAATATAAGAATATAAAAAAAAAAAGATTAAGACAAATATTAAATGCCCATTTTACCACTAATGAAGTCGAAAGAGAAATAGAAAAATTAGATGCGTATAAAACACCTGGCCTGGATAGATTTAGTAATCTATATTATAAAACATTAAAAACAGAACTTATTCAGCCTCTGACCACCTTGTTTAATGAAATGGCTATAAGTAAAAAAAATTCCCAAAGAGTTATTGCCGGCAAATCTTCTGCGGATATTAAAACCCAACAAAATCGCAACAGATGTGAGCAATTATAGACCAATATCACGAATAAATATTGATATGAAATGATATGCCTCTATAATAGCTGAGCAAATTAAGTTAATAATAAAAAAAAAATGTGCATTTAGATCAAATAGGTTTTGTACCAAGTAGATCTGCTAGCAATTGAACAAGAATAATCCTGGATATACTGGATCAATCTAGCAGGTGCTGTTTTAGCCGCAGAAGAAGGCCTTTGACAGGGTCAATTGGGACTATCTAGGCAATGTTTTATGATTTTTTTTTGGTTTAGAGGGATGGATTCATGGAGCTATAATGGCATTGTATATGAATTCCTCTGCTAGGACGATTCGAGCTAATATTTTTGCAGGATGGTTCGATCTATGTAATGGTTGTCCCCTGTCTCCTCTGCTTTATATTCTATCGGTCGAGCCATTAGCAATGAATATCAGAGAGAAAAAAGGGATACAAGGTTTTAGTATCAAAGAACAGGACACGCAAATATATTTATATGCTGATGACATCTTGATCTCATTAACGTCGCCCACAACTTCTCTTCCATGTCTAATGCAAGAAATAAAAAACTATAGTGTTATATTAAATTACAAATTAAATGTGTCAAAAATGACCGCACTAACCATTAACATAGACAATATCATTGAAGACTTAACCCCTTAAGGACCAAATTTCTGGGATTAAAGGGAATCATGACATGTCACACATGTCATGTGTCCTTAAGGGGTTAAACAAACAATTCAATTTTATTTGGACAAAGAAAGAATTTAATTATCTTGGAAAAATATCGGCAAAGTTAGAAAGGACGATGGAAGTTAATGTTCTAAAATTATTGAAGTACGCTAACAAAAGCTTGAAAGAATGGCGATCGGTGGAATCATCATAGCTCGGTAGAATTAATACCATTAATTCATATATCATCCCAAAATGGTCTTACCTATTCATGATGCTATCGCCTAAGATCCCTAAGAGGTGGCTGGATATGATCCAAGCCAGTTTTGTAACATATATATATATATATATATATATATGTATGTAAACCAACCTAGGATAAGTGCATTGGTCATGGCGAAGAAACAACGTAAGGGAGATCTAAATGATCAGATTATCAAACATACATATTATGCCAATATTATCAGGAATTTATATTATTTACAAGTAGACACATTGAAAACGGAACCTTGGTATATGATTGAATAGGAGACAGTGACTATAGAAAGACTAGAATTTTTTTATGGTGCAAAATCTGTGAAAAATTCACGGATCAAATACACAACAAATCTTCCATACTAGCTCAAATAATCCAGGTATGGGATGAAATAAAGAAAAATATGGGTTTAGGACATAAAATCATAAAGACTTGTCTTCTAGTTTCTTTAGAAGATAACATGGTAGATGTATCTTTAAAACAATTACCTAAAATAAATGAAATTACTCTTGCGGATATTACTCGGCAAGATAAAATAGAATCCTTCCCAGACATATCAAAATATCAAAAAAATAAGTATTACGTTTTTAAGAATTAAGAATTTTTTTTTTTTTTAAATTTGTATTTTATTGGGTTTTGTACACACAGTATACATTTTTCCATTATATTGGTTATTGAATAGGTTATAACAAGATCATGTAGCATATCGCTGGGTTACAAACATGGTAATAATCACAGTAGTAGTGAAACATGTACACTAAATTGCTAGGTGCCAGAATGCATTTTCTACTTTTATATTTTTATACTTTGCCCTCTGCTTAGTGAGGTTGCTTGAGTTTTGCGTTCTCTACTGACGCATTCTGCGCTAATGAAGACAGGTTGTTAGGGCTTATGTATGGGGTAGTAGGTTAGGCGTATAAACAACTCCTATGAACTATATACACATATAAACACATGAATCACAGTGTTGTAATAGCTAAGCCTTGCAAGAGCTAAGTGTTACGTTTCTCGGTTCGCTTGTGGTGTCCGTTGACTAGCAAGCCTAACTTCGTGAGGAAAGTCTCTGGGTCCTCCCCTGAGGTCAATGTGAGTACGTCAGTGCCCTGCTGTACCACCAGTGAGCCGTCTGTGCTCCATCGGTATCGGACGGAGTGCTCTCTCAGCCTCTTTGTGACCGGTACTAGTTGTCTCCGTGCAGCAAGCACAGCGAAAGGGAGGTCACTGTAGATGTCTATCTCGCTTCCCTCTAATTTCACCGACCCCAAAGATCTGGATCCGGCCATGATGGCGGCTTTCGCCGCTATGTCTCTGGTGGTAGCTATCGTGTCTCTGGAGGCACCAGCTGGTGCTGCTGGTGATTTGCGCACCCGGAAGGCGGATAGTATCAGTGGGGTGTCTGAGTTACACTTGAGGCCCATGGAGGCGGTAAGTCTCCGGACAAAGGGCAGCAGGTCCTCTCCGCCAACTGTTTCGGGGATGCCCCTGAGGCGTATGTTACGACGGCGGTGTCTGGTCTCGAGTGTCACCACCGTTCCTTGCAAGCGCCGGACCTGCTCAGTAAGGCCTTCCACTTGCTGCTTGGTGTCTCGGAGTTGGATATCTCTGGACTTTTCTCTGGTCTCCACCTCCTGGACTCTCTGCTGCAAGACCCCTAGTTCAGCTTGGGTCTCCTTCAGATCGGCCTTCCAGACCTGTCTTAGGTCTGTCAGCAGCTTCCTGATGTCCCCTTTCGTAGCTGGGGAGTCATCCTCCTCTGAATCAGACCTGTGAGTGGTGCCTGGGAGTGAGGCTTGGGAATCCCTCTCTTCCTGGGAGTCATCAGACGTCTCCAGCTCATTCTGCGGGTCCGGCGCCATCTTGGCGGGCCGCGCCTGTGTAGGCCTCTGGAACGCCAGCCTAATGTCGGGTGCCGCGGGTCGCTCCGTGTAGGTTTGCTTTTTATGTTTGCGCCCCATGTTGTCAGCTATCGGGTGGCAGGGTAGCTGTGCAGTTTTGGAGCGGATTTCTCTGCTTTAGCTCTCTGTATCTGTGGGGCTGTAGCGGAGCTCCACAGATGTGCGACCGTTCAGCTCCGTGGTCGGCCACGCCCCAGAATTAAGAATTTTTTAAATACCGGTACTACTTTATTAAAAAGTCAACAACTCATAAGCATATGGAACTAATGTTTTCCCATAAGAAGGCTAGAAAAATTACCTCTAAGGCTAACAAGTTTATTGAATCAATAAACGATAAACCACTAAAAATACTAAATATATGGAATAGTGAGCTAGGAGTCAAGATTTCATAATTTGAATGGTATGCGGCATTACGACAGTAATATAAAAATATACACTGCCTTAATTTAATAGAATGCCAATATAAGATCATGTATAAGGGCTATTTAGTTCCATCTAGACTATCCAAAATGTATTCTGATTATATCCTGAACTGTTGGAGATGTGGAAATCCTGCAGTTACCTTTATGCATATATGGTGGTTATGTCCGATAGTCAAAGTAATATGGAAGTGGGCATTCGATAGTTTTAAGGTCTTATCCAATGAAAAGGTTAAATGGGGTCCAGAGACTGCGTTACTACCTATGAAACTTAATGTATTTTTAAAAGAAAACAGATGTTTGGCAGTTCACTGTCTTATCGCGACAATAGTGATCGCCAGAAATTGGAAATCATGTATTCCCTTTCAAAAAAAACATTACTTATATCAACTGAAATTCCAATTTCGTATGGAAAAGAAACTGTCTCATTTAAACCCTCAACAACACAAAAACCAAGATCTTTATGATTGATGGTTGGGAATAATGTAATACTGAGACAAAGGAAATATTATACACGTTGCAAAAATGTACTATACTTAATATACGAAATTCTTGAGAGGCATTAATAGTTAACTCGAAGAGGAAACTAAAAGGTAACTCCTGGTCTGCATTGTATCTGCATTCGAATTTGTTTTGTTAAATATGTTCAGGTTATGTCCAAGTTATATGTTTGCATCCTTACATATTTAAAGTATTATTGTCTAAATGAGTGAAAATCCAATGGATATTTTTTAAGACAGAAATAGATACTGTGATGTATTAGTCCAGAATTTTTTTGTGGAATTTATGTAATATATTTTTAAAAAGTCAATAAAATAAATATTTATTATAATAATAATAACAGTATTAAGTAGCTTTTCTTTTGGGCCCTTGTACATTTAAATACCTCAGAATATCTGCTCAGCATGTTCTCCTTTGGAATATGAATGTTTCTCATCTGAAGAAATCCGTTGTCCAGGGTATCAAGAGCCATTTTAGGCCCAATATCTCCAACTGTTATACCTGGCAGAAGATGTTTAATGAATACCTGTGTCATAATTCATAAACTTTAGATCTTCCAGTAGTTTGCCAAGTGGGGGCAGTCCTCCCCAGGTGACAGAAGGGAATATGACACTCATTGGATCTAAACACATCGTAAGACAGGGATTGTAGTGTCCAGGCATGACAAAGAAAAGCTCTGAATAGTTGTAAAAAGTGAGGGTTTGTTCACTGTAAAACTAGATTATAATTGAAAAGAGTCAATACATATTGCACTATTACTTGTTTATTTTTTTTAATGAAGTAAACAAGTTGATTTATTCACTTAATCTCAGTACATACATTCTAACAGTTCTGTGTAAACATCACAATCTCAGATTGTCTCCATCACTGGCTATACCTATCATTCTTGGCACAGCCGCAGTTAATCACTTTTTGTTTTACATTTACTGTGTATTTTGCACAAAGTTCTGATAATCCTTGAGTGATTTACTGCATCTATCCTTCTTTATTATGAGTGTCTTTACTCTTCCTTTTCTGCTAATTATTTAAACCCTGGAATTCTAAGGTTCTACTTGACTTTTTTGTTAATTTTTTTTAAATTCAGTAGACTTTTTTTAGTAGTGAAATTGTGATGCAATTGTTATACATCTAAAAATAGCAATAACTTGTAATAGAAGCTATAGCTATATTTGCAACAGCTTATTGTAGTGCTTAAGAACCAATCTCTCCATTTTTCTGTTTCAAGTGGTTTGATTAAAAACATAAACACGACAACAAGAAACCCCCCAGCCCCCAAGTTTCACCTTTGTTTGTAATGTATACGTGATTTGGCTGTGCTAATTTGCAGTTAACCCTCTCAGAGATACTGAATTGACAAATACCCCCTTATATCAATCAGCTGTAGTGGTTATGGTACTTAATGTGTCCTTTTAAGTGAGTATATTGCTCTGAAGTGATAGTTTACCTGGTAAGGCAGAATGGTCTTTTCGGCTCCGGATTTGCACTATAAATGGATGCATTCCGTAATTCTTATCCTTAATGATTAGCTGTGCCAAGACAACAGCATGGGTGCATGTTCTACCCACTGTGGAAAGTAAGCACAAATTCATGAGTGAAGAGCAACAATAGTTCTAAGTTGTTTTTTTTTTTAAATTGTATTTCATAGGTGAAGTACAAAGGGAGATGATATTGTCCACCCACCTTATGATAGCAGCATTTGACAATACTATTACAATTTAAGTGATATTACCCCATTCTTTCACTGTGACTGTGAGCCTGTGCCTCAGCTGAAACTATAAACCCCTCTATTTTATTTTCTATTTTTTTGCACCTATTGCCTTTCTCACTTAGGGTCTGAGACCATTTTTCTTGTTTCCAATGAGCACATAATTTGTTTATATTACATATTCAGAAAAGGAGCTTTAAAGGAACACTATAGCATGAGGAATACAAATGTGTATTTCTCATGTTATAGTGTCCTAGTCACCATTTAGGTGACTGGGCCCCCATTGCCAGGGTTGGAAGGACACTCCAGACCCTAAAGCACTTTAGCTTGCTTAAAAGCTTTGTGTGAAGAATGTGTCCTATTATTTTTAATTTGCAAAAGGTGCATTTTTATATATTAACCTGGTTATATCCCCTTAGCTGTCAATCAGACAACTGGTCATGTTGCTTCCTGGTTTGGTTAGCTCAGTGGAGCTCAACTCAAGAGGCAGCAATTCCACCAAAGCATCTTGCTTGCACAGATTACTCTTTGACCTGCATTAGAAAACCTGTGATTGGAACCTGACACAAGTGGAAGAACGTACCAAACACCCAAGCAAAATGGTACAGGTCAGCCGCGCCTGACACCTGTCCAAAACGACAGCCAAAACTGGTTGCTACTGTAGATGCACTCTATACAGTGTTTTCCTAACCTTGTCATATCGACATGTTTATTCTGTTTTCTTTTTGTCCTTCGCAATGTATAAAAAATGTAAATTAAGAATTAAAAAATAAATAAATTTTGCAAGCTGTTTTAGATATACGCCACTGAAAATATGTATAATTAAATGCATGCAATTTTTAATTTGGGGTATATCTACTAAATAGTGATTTTAATTTATTTTGTATTTGGGTATTCTGATTCACTCATGATGTGTGTTTTTCATGTGATGTTTGTTCTTGAGAGTTCATTTTGATTCTCTTATTAATTTTGTTTGTACGTGATGATATCTATTTGTAATATTTAATTGAAAAACACTGTAGCGGAGAGCCGATCTTGCACAGCTATTCTCCACTAGAGATTCCAGTGAGGCTCAGGAACAAGGTGATGTTAAGTCCACAGGCAAGGTTTCCAGCAGGTAAAGTAATACAGCAGTATCCCCATCGCAATCCCAATAACTGGACGACACACAGTTTCAGGAGTAGTCTACAAGCTTTATTCCACAGTTCCTTATAAAGCCCTCTCCCATGCAAGGGAGGAGGTTCTATCACTTAAGACATTATCCAATCTCTAAGTAGTAACCTCCCACAGATCTCCTCCCCTCCTCTAGCATCATAATCCCCTTATTGTGTACACAGTTTTCCCCGAGTTTTGGATGTACCCTAAATACTTGGGGTACATCCACAAATCCAACATCCCCAGATAGCTCTATTCTGGGGGACCAACATACTTAAAAATTAGCCCATTCGGATGAATGGTTCGTGAGATATGGGGTTCCAAAGATTTGACCGACCGCATGGGTAAAGTATCCGAAAACAGTTCCATGCATTTTGGCCCTGCGGTCGGTCACAAACAAGGGAATGAAAACAGGCGAATTGCCTGTGTTATAGAGCCTGGAGAGGGTTTGAATGAATTCCCTTGTTTATGGGGCTCTTTCTACCGAACGGCGGGTCATTCGGTAGTTTCCATACGAATTTCTGGAAGTATGGAGGTCTCAGCGGTGTTTGCCTAGTCAAGTGTCCGATTTTAGTTCCAGACACTCGACGGCAAAACACCGCTGTTCGGTAGTTTAAGATGGCCGCCGCCACGTGTTTGTTTCCCGAATGGCGGCCACCCAGAGGACAAAGACCACACTGCACTGATTGCCAATTACCTGTTTGCAACATTATTGCAAACGGTAATTGGAGGCACACTCATTCCTGGGTGGTCTGGTTGTTCGGTAGTTTCATTCCCTTGTTTTATTTGAATGATTCTACCGAACAACTAGAGGAATACAATTCTTTACATACATTTAACTGTCATTATACCCGGATACCATGCTTTCTATACATGTACATACACATTAAACCAGCCATATGACCAAATACACTTATTCTCATACATGTCGTGGGACAGCCCGGTACCAATCCGCTACACTGCTCCCCCTTGCCCACAAGCCGGCATACACAGTCTGATCCAACACGGATCGGCTTGGGGATGTCCGGGGGCTCACGGATCATTTCTCTAAGTCAGTTTGTCTTGACAACCCGTCAGCATTTCCATTCTGCTTACCCGGCCGGTACTGGATATTAAAGTCAAAAGGCTGTAGCGCCAAACTCCAGCGCAGCAGCCTGGCGTTGTCTCCAGCCACCCGGTTCAGCCAGACTAACGGGTTGTGATCCGTGAGCAAGGAAAAGGGCTGTCCATATAAATAGGGTTGTAGCTTCTTTAGGGCCCACACCACAGCCAGGCATTCCTTTTCGATGGCGGCGTAGCTTACTTCTCGAGGTAACAGTTTGCGACTGATGTAAGCCACTGGATGTTCCCCGCCATCGGCCCCGACTTGACTCAGTACTGCCCCCAATCCAAACATAGAAGCGTCTGTGTGAACAAGAAAACGTTTAGTTGGATTGGGAGCTGCCAAGACAGGGGCATTTATCAGTGCATTTTTCAATTGTTGGAATGCCTGCTCACACTCCGGGGTCCAGTTTACTTGGCGGGGAAGGTTCTTACGGGTCAGGTCAGTGAGGGGTTTGGCCAGGGCGCTATAATTGGGAACAAACTTCCGGTAATACCCTGCTGTCCCTAGAAACGCTAAAACCTGGGTCTTAGTCCTAGGGGTGGGCCACTGGGCTACAGCCTCTACTTTGGCGGGTTCGGGTTTTTGTTTACCGCACCCTACTCTATGTCCCAGGTATTGTACCTCAGCCATGCCGATACTACACTTGGCCGGCTTCAAGGTCAGACCTGCTTCCCTTATCCTATCTAGTACAGCTCCGATGTGAGCTAAGTGTTCCTGCCACGTATTGCTAAAAATAGCAATATCGTCCAGGTAGGCACATGTATAGTCCTGGAATCCATCTAGGAGTCGATCCACCATCCTTTGGAAGGTGGCTGGGGCGTTTTTCATCCCAAATGGCATGACCTTAAACTGGTACAAGCCAAATGGGGTGACAAAGGCCGACTTCGGGATGGCGTCTGGGGCCAGGGGGATTTGCCAATACCCTTTACACAAGTCAATAGTGGTGAGGTATTGGCCCCTGGCCATTCTGTCCAGTAACTCGTCTATCCGGGGCATCGGATAGGCGTCAGATACAGTCTTCTCGTTCAATCTCCTATAGTCCACGCAGAAGCGGGTTGTACCGTCTCGCTTTGGTACGAGGACTACAGGAGATGCCCAAGGACTGTCTGAGGGTTCAATCACCCCCAGTTGGAGCATTTCGTCGATCTCCTTACGCATGTTTGCCCGTACCGCTTCTGGAATGTGGTATGGCGTCTGGCGCATGGGTAGTTGCCCTGGGGTCTCGACCCGGTGAGTTGCCAGAGGCGTGTATCCAGGTACATTAGAGAACGTGTCGCGTTTCTCTTCCAATAGTTGCTGTACCTCGATCCGCTCCTGTGGGCTCAGCCGATCTCCCAGCGTAACCTCCCCTAAATCTCCGGACAGCTGCCCATCCCCCAGCAAATCGGGGAGGGGTAAGCTGTCAACCTCTTCCGTGTTAGGGGCACAGATGGCGGTTACCTCCTCAGTACGCTCGTGGTAGGGCTTCAGCATGTTCACATGGAGCATGCGTCGCCCCCCAGTCCCTGTGCAGGGGCCGATAATATAGGTGGTATCGCATCTTTGCTCCACCACCTTATATGGGCCCTGCCAGGCGGCCTGTAACTTATCATGTCGGACAGGTTTTAAAATTAGTACCTTCTGCCCGACCTGAAAGCTACGGTCCCTGGCTCCCCGATCATACCATGTACGCTGGCGGGTCTGGGCCTCCTGAAGGTTTTCCCGTACCGTCTTGGTCAACGCTTCTAGGCGGTCCCGAAAGGCCAACACATATGGTAGGATGGGAGTGCCATCTGTGCTCCGGTCTCCCTCCCAATGCTCTCTAATAAGATCCAATGGGCCTCGGACCCTCCTTCCAAACAATAATTCAAACGGGGAGAACCCTGTGGATTCCTGCGGCACCTCCCGGTATGCAAATAGGAGGTGCGGCAGGAATCGTTCCCAGTCCTTGTGGGTCTCTGCGAAGGTTCGGAGCATCTGCTTCAAGGTACCATTGAATCGTTCGCAGAGCCCGTTCGTCTGGGGGTGGTAAGGGGCGCTGATAATAGGCTTAATGCCACAGATCCTCCAGAGGTGTTGGGTGAATTCTGCGGTAAACTGGGTACCCTGATCCGAGATAATCTCCCTGGGTAATCCCATCCGGGAGAATATCCGCATGAGGGCATCCGCGACCGTCTCAGCGTGGATGTTGGTCAGAGCCACTGCCTCTGGATACCTGGTGGCATAATCTACGACCGTTAAAATATACCGTTTTCCTGACGGGCTAACTTTATTGAGGGGGCCTATCAGATCCACCGCTATTCGGCTAAAAGGTTCCTCTATTATGGGTAAGGGGTGAAGTTTAGCCTTCCTGCGATCCCCCCTTTTTCCCACTCTCTGGCAGGTATCGCAAGTCGTGCAATATCTGCGTACTTCCTGGCTAATCCCTGGCCAGAAGAAACTCTGGGTTAGTCTGTACCTGGTGCGACTAGCCCCTAGATGTCCGGATAGCGGAATATCATGCGCTATCCGGAGTAATTCAGCCCGGTACCGCTGTGGTACCACTAATTGTCTCCTCGCTATCGGGTCTAACCCCGTAATCTGTTTGGTTGTTTCCCTGTATAAAAGTTGTTTATCCCAGATAAACTTCTCTCCCTCCGCCCCGGGGGAACCCGTGCCAACCTTGTCCCTATACACCTGAAGCGTGGGGTCTGTTGCGACTTCAGCTACAAATTCATTAGGTGGAGCCCAGGGGACACATTCTAGAGGGGGGGTAGGGTTGCTTACCTGGACCTCCGGCAGTGTGTTGTGGTCCTGGGTGCGGGCCTGTTGTCGGGTGACTACAGGGTTGACCTCTCCTGTGGTGGGTGACTGGGGCTCAAAAGCAGAAGTGAGCCTCCCCAGATCGTTCCCCAATAAAACCTCCGCCGGTAAATGTGGCATCAACCCCACCTCCACTTCCCCTGCCCCCGCTCCCCAATGTAAATGTACCCTTGCTGTAGGTAGCCGGTACACTGCTCCCCCAGCTACCCGGACGGCAACAGTTTTGTTCAGTTTTGCCTGATCTGAAATCAGGTGGCTCTGTACCAAAGTGATGGTGGCTCCCGAATCTCGTAATCCCCGGACTGCTGTACCATTCAGATATACCGTCTGTCGATGGTGCCGTAGATTATCCACATTGGCCTGGACCGGATCTGCCTCGTGCAGTACCTCCCATTGTTCCACAGTAGTAATGGGGACTGCGGAACCATATGGGGTGGTGACTAGGTCCTGGTAGTGGTGGGCTGCGGCCGCCCTGGGTGGAGGTGGGCCTGGACGAATCCAGGTGGAACGGTCCCGTAGCTGTGGGCATTCCCTTTTATAATGTCCCCACTTCTGGCAGTGATGACAGGGGCCAGCGGTGGGTTGTCGGAACCGGGGCTGTGCAGCGGGTGGTGGAGGTGGTGGTAGCGGTCTCGGTGGAGCTGGGGTGTAGTTGTTTCCCCCGAATGTTTTAAAGGTTGCTTTTGGAGCTGCAGGTTTTTGTGACCTGCGTGCATCCAGGTAGTCATCCGCTTTCCTAGCCGCCTCGGTAAGGGAAGTAGGGTTTCTGTCCCTTACCCATTCCTGGACCTCATTGGTTACTCCCTCATAGAACTGCTCCATCAGCAACATTTGTATTACATCCTCCATAGAACGTGCCTTGCTAGCTTGCACCCACCCGAGCGCTGCCCCCTGTAATCGGCATGCCCACTCTGCGTGCGAGTCCTTCTCTGTTTTCTTTAGATCCCGGAACCTCCGCCGGTATGCCTCGGGTGTTATAGCATACCTGGCGAGTATAATTTCTTTCACTTTACTGTAATTCCCTATTTCGTCATTAGGTACAGTCCGATATGCCTCTGCTGCCCTCCCGGTTAACCTTCCGGCCAAAATAGGTACCCAGTCCTCTGCGTTAATTTTATGCAGTGCACACAGTCTTTCAAAGTCTTGCAGGAAAGCGTCTATATCTTCCTCTGCCTCCACATATGTTTTAAAAGCCTGGTATGGTATTTTAGGCTTACCTTCCTGTGGCACATTAATTGCAGAGCTTTGTTCTGGTGCCTGTGTCCTTAGGATGAATTCTTGTACCTCGGCCATTGTCCTGGTAACAATTTCTGTTGGGGGGTTTTCCCCATAAAAGGATAGCCTGAACTGAACCTGCCTCTGGAATTCCGATCCTTGTGGTGTTCCTCCCGGCTCCCTCTGTGCCGGAACTGAATCGCCCTCCATTCTGTACTCTGCCATGAGTTCTGTAACAAGTACTGCTTTCTTCTTATTGCTGGCTTGTATACCCCTTGCCTCTAGGAGGTCCTTTAGCGTGGAGCGTTTTAGCGCAGAAAAATCAATCTCCATCCGTACTCCATTTACGCTTGTTCCTCTGTGAGTTTGGATCCCAGCGCTGCCAACCAATGTAGCGGAGAGCCGATCTTGCACAGCTATTCTCCACTAGAGATTCCAGTGAGGCTCAGGAACAAGGTGATGTTAAGTCCACAGGCAAGGTTTCCAGCAGGTAAAGTAATACAGCAGTATCCCCATCGCAATCCCAATAACTGGACGACACACAGTTTCAGGAGTAGTCTACAAGCTTTATTCCACAGTTCCTTATAAAGCCCTCTCCCATGCAAGGGAGGAGGTTCTATCACTTAAGACATTATCCAATCTCTAAGTAGTAACCTCCCACAGATCTCCTCCCCTCCTCTAGCATCATAATCCCCTTATTGTGTACACAGTTTTCCCCGAGTTTTGGATGTACCCTAAATACTTGGGGTACATCCACAAATCCAACATCCCCAGATAGCTCTATTCTGGGGGACCAACATACTTAAAAATTAGCCCATTCGGATGAATGGTTCGTGAGATATGGGGTTCCAAAGATTTGACCGACCGCATGGGTAAAGTATCCGAAAACAGTTCCATGCATTTTGGCCCTGCGGTCGGTCACAAACAAGGGAATGAAAACAGGCGAATTGCCTGTGTTATAGAGCCTGGAGAGGGTTTGAATGAATTCCCTTGTTTATGGGGCTCTTTCTACCGAACGGCGGGTCATTCGGTAGTTTCCATACGAATTTCTGGAAGTATGGAGGTCTCAGCGGTGTTTGCCTAGTCAAGTGTCCGATTTTAGTTCCAGACACTCGACGGCAAAACACCGCTGTTCGGTAGTTTAAGATGGCCGCCGCCACGTGTTTGTTTCCCGAATGGCGGCCACCCAGAGGACAAAGACCACACTGCACTGATTGCCAATTACCTGTTTGCAACATTATTGCAAACGGTAATTGGAGGCACACTCATTCCTGGGTGGTCTGGTTGTTCGGTAGTTTCATTCCCTTGTTTTATTTGAATGATTCTACCGAACAACTAGAGGAATACAATTCTTTACATACATTTAACTGTCATTATACCCGGATACCATGCTTTCTATACATGTACATACACATTAAACCAGCCATATGACCAAATACACTTATTCTCATACATGTCGTGGGACAGCCCGGTACCAATCCGCTACAAACACTGAAATTAAAAATAGCCATGTATGTACGTAGCGGGGAATGTGGTGCGACTAAGAGTAAGGAGACTACCCCAATTCTCCCCCCAATAATGACAAACAACGAATATTGGATGAAACAGGCCACAGCATTTATTAAACTTACAACTGTAGGACTCATCCGAACTTTATTCTTTTTCTTTAATTCAAATATAAATAAACATATAAATATATACATATACATACCATAATTAACATAAATTACACTTATTGCCCTACAGCCTCCAACTTAAATAACCGTCCTTGCCAACAAACTTAACCAGGTGCCTATGCACCAAAACTTTACCCACTGGTGTCTCGCCTCCCCCCTCGTCCAAACCAAAAATTCCCATCATCTTAAATGCTCTACCACCAGCCTGCTTTTTGCTCGGTGGGCACGTCCTATTCGGTAACTTAAAAGTTTACCTTACAGAGCAGGGGAGGTTAACCCAAAAGAGGGCCCGTGCATACTGGGCGCAGCTCACAGTTCTCTACAAAGGAAAAGTGCAACAGCCGAACCGCCATACCCTTTTTGAAAAACATCCAACCTGGATTGTCAAATACCTATAGTGATATGACCCGCAGGGCGCCGAATGGTGGCAAACAATACCCCACCACCGCATGGCCTACTAGGAATCACCAATACCCCAACATGCACGGCCCCCAGGAGCATAACGTCCAGGTGGCCGTGGAAACTGATCCACGGACCCATTCCGTCACTCTGACAGACTGAGCGACCATGAGTCCGCTGGCAAGGCGTCCCCTCCAGATCCGCCTGTGAGGCGATTGCCCCTTAAGCAAGTGAACCACTGGAGGGAAGGAGGCTGTGAGCCGAGTAATGGCTTGAACAACCCCAAAATTGTCACATTGAAACACTACCCTTAGATCCTTAAAATGTGACCGCCAGACCTCCCCCACCACCAAAATGGGGAAACGCTCCAAAAAGGCCACATTCTTTGTGAGATCAGAATGGCCCCAAACCCCGACCGCGCCAGCCGCATCCGTAAATAGGTGGAGGTCGGCGTTAGAAACCTCAGGCCTTTGCCAGGAGGACCGGCCATGATATGCAGCTAAGGAGTCC
Organism: Pelobates fuscus; assembly: GCF_036172605.1. NCBI lineage: Eukaryota > Metazoa > Chordata > Amphibia > Anura > Pelobatidae > Pelobates > Pelobates fuscus. The sequence goes on along the minus strand of NC_086323.1, from coordinate 161,580,123 downwards.
CAAACCGCCAAAATCTCCCGCAGCGGGCGACTGAAATGGCGAGCCCCGGAGAACCCAGCTGTCGCCGCAGCCAGAGCCAGAGGCCAATGTCAATCTGTTCCCACGAAATTGAGGTGCGCACCGCCAACCGTTGACGAAAATGCTCGTCATATTTCCACCACCCCAGACCGCCATAGGTACGACAAGTGTTCCAAATGGTATCCTGGTAGCAGAATAATGCGGAGCACTTCTGCGGAGCCCTTTCTCCAATTACACTGGCCAGGATTGCAAACGCGCAAATCCAATTCGTGCAAGTTTTAGGGATCTTTCGGTACTGGTATTTCTCCTTGTCTCTTTTTTTTGGATTCCTACCTGTCCTTTTCCATTAAAGGAGGAGCCTCCTCCATGGGAAGGAGGGAAAAATCTCAACAAAGTCTCCCCTCCAAAGATTTTCACGAATCTCCTGTTGAAGGTGCAAGCCCAAGGTCCTGACCAATACATAGGCGGACTCACACGAAATGGCAGCAACACCCGGGGGGTCACCTAATGCTAGGGACCCCCCAGCAACAGTGGTGCCAGCATGCCTGCCCACTCCGGGAGAGGGTAACCCCGTGACCCTAGAAACAGTCAAAACCCCCTGTGGCTGCAGCGCCTGGGACCACACTAACCGAAGCTGACCATTTAATGGGGGGGACCCTACCTGCTTGCGCACCCTGCTCCCTTTATTTATTTTAATTGCTTTAATTTATTTTCTTTTTTTGACCGATCAAGAAAACCCCTAAGCCCTGACAGAAACCCCCCAGCGAGGAACCCCATGACTGAAAAGAATAAACATTAGTGAACCCACCAGCCGATGCCCGAGGAACCTCCCGCGGCAAAGGAAATGAAGATGATCCAGGCAGGACAGAGTTAATTTCATTTTCAGCACTGCTCAGCCTTGCAGCAGCACCAGGCGCCATCTGCTGGATGGTTCCAGGAACTGCAGCCAGATCCTGTGTGAAGAGCCGTGGAGAGGAGCTCACACCCCACAGAGGAGGGCAGCCGAGGTGAGTACCCAGAGGGGGGACATAGGGACCAGGAATAGGGACAGAAGGGACAGGGGGAGACAGAGAGAGACAGGAGAGGGCTTAGAGAGAGGAGGGACACCCAGCACAGCAGGAACAGGGGAGGAGGAGGGAGGGAGACAGAGAGAGACCACAGAGAGAGGAGAGGGACACAGACAAGCAGCAACAGGGGGGAGGAGGAGGGAGGGAGACAGAGAGAGAAAGGGGATACAGACCAGCAGCAACAGGGGGGGGGGGAGACTCCAGAGGGAGAGGGGACCAGGGATGCCACCCCAGGGGGAGGAATTGTGGACAGAACCCGGGGGAGGAGAGGGGGACCCCCCGGCCGACCCTCATCCCCAGAGGAGCCGTCAGAGCCCAGGGAGGACCCCCCTCAACCCCCTGGCAGCAGCACAGCTGTGCCCCACGTGGCCCTGAGGGGCCCACTCACCACCACCGGCCTGGCTCTGGATCTGCCGTGCCTCCCAGACCCCCCAGGATGCTCAGCAGGTCTTCTGGCCCCCCAGGCCCGCTGTCCACGGCCGGGGGCGGCAGATGATGCAGGCCGTGTGTTAGATGGAGCAGATGGAGCTAACACGCGGCCTGGTAGTGCCTGGGGCCTGGGCTACAGCTCCCATACCAGGCCCGAAGGGGGGGGGGATCAGGGCTGTAGCCGTGTGGGAGGCCCCAGGAGAGGTCTGAACGCGGGGGTGATCCCACACCGGCGGCCACAGGCTGGAGGGGAGCACATGGCTCCTGAAGGTGCCTGCCATCATCCAGGGCAGCAGCAGATCTGAGGGCAGCAGGAGTGAATCCACAGCCATCCCTCAAGCAGGAAAAGTCACCAGGCCCAGGACAAACAGGAGCGCAGAGGCAGGGGAGATGTTTGCTGGCCAGAATCCCAAAAGGCACTGAGGTAAGATGATCCCTGCCCCACTACAAACCCATAACCACTCCCCTAAACACATATAGCCAATTACTAACACCATCCCCACACTCATACATGTGCCCTTGTCCGTTTAGCTGTGCTGACTCCCCAGGGCCTGAAGCTATTTTGGCACTCTTTAAAAAAAAAAAAAAAAATATATATATATATATATTTTAATAACTTACTGTCTCCAGGCCACCATTTAGTAGCAGTTATTTGAGGAGTGTTTATTATAAACTCTTGTGTCTTGATGTCAAATGTTGCTGTTGTTTCCAAACCACGGAGATATGTTCCTGCAGATGAGAAATTTAACAAAAGTCACATTTAACAAATGTTTATTTTCTACAGTCAGTGTCACCAGATTTTTTGATGGGTAGAGTTCATCTTTTTCTTAAAGAGGATGTTAGTCAACCTTGCATTTGATGCAAAAGCAAATAACAAAATCGAACCTTATTAGTTATAGGTTTGTGCCTTTTCATCTGCAGTTACAGGTCCTCTTTATGGAATTAAAGGACAAAAAACACCATAATTTATTATTACTAAAATCTTATTTATCTTTAAAGGAACACTTCCAGCACCATGATCACTACTGCTTTCCCATAGGTCTATGTGTGAATGCAGTGTATTTTTTCAGTGCCCCGCTTCCCCCCGCCCCCCGCCCCCTGCTCAGCCAAGGAGACAGGACAGGACGTAGGGAGTGGGGCGGATCCAAACTCAGCGCTGGCCAATCAGCATCTCCCTTAATAGAGATGCATTGGATCAATGCATCTCTATGAGGAATGTTTAGTGTCTCCATGCAGCCACTGGAGGTGCCCCTAGACAGCAATGTAAACACTTCCTTCTCTCTGAAAAGACAGTGTTTACATGAAAATGCCTGCAAGGACATACTATATTTACCAGAACAACTACATTAAAGGGACACTATAGTCACCAAAACAACTTTAGCTTAATGAAGTAGTTTGTGTGTATAGATCATGCCTCTAAAAGTGTCACTGCTCAATTCTGTCATTTAGGAATTAAATCACTTCTGTTTTTGTTTATGAAGCCCTGCCTCATTAACCCCTTAAGGACCGCTGACGGTTCAGGACCGTCAGCGGTAAAACGTGCGTTTGGACCGCTGACGGTCCTGAACCGTCATAACGGTTTTGGGCTACTTACCTGATCGCCGTCGGTCCCACGGCGGCGATCAGCTCTCCTCCCGGTCCAGGGGGACTGCCTGTCTGCCCGGGCAGTCCCCCCTCGGCAGATCAGGACCCCACGGCCATGTGATCACTCGATCACATGACCGCAATAGGGGTCTTTGTATCTGCCTGCAGGGGGACTGTCTGTGCTGACAGGCAGTCTCCCTGCAAGTGAAAAATCATAAAATAAAGTGTAAAACAAAAAAATCAGTGTAAAAAAAATTATAATATGTGTATATATATATGATATATATACATGTATTATATCTATATATACCTATCTATAATATATGTATATATATCATATATATAATGTCACACTAAGTGTATTTTTATATTTATATATACGTATATTAATATAAAAATACACTTATATTTAAATTACACACGAATATATACAATATATATAATAACTATATATATGGTATATATATATTATTATAAAATACAAATAATATGTTAATAAAAATAAATAACAAAAAATAAAAATAATTTTTAATAATTAAAAAAAAATTATATATATATATTCAATTTTATTCTAACAGTATTTTGATATTGATATATATATATATTTATATCAAAATACACTTAGAATGTAATGATATATATATCTATGTATAAATAAATAAATAAAAATAATACGAAATATACATATGTCCACATACAAAATTACATTAATAATTTCATAAATATACACGTAGACGTCAAATATATAAATATGTATATATATTAAAATTCTACGTGCATATTTATGTAATATTTTTACCTAATTAAGTAATTTTAATGATTGCAATTTGAGGGACCTGCCTGCCAACCCAGGCCAAAAGTCCAGATAATTTAATTTGCTAGCACTGTGCTTAACCCTGTAACTTTCTATGACACCCTAAATCCTGTACATGGGGGTACTGTTTTACTCGGGAGACTTCGCTGAACACAAATATTAGTGTTTCAAAACAGTAAAACATATCACAGCGATGATATTGTCAGTGAAAGTGAAGTTTTTTGCATTTTTCACACACAAACAGCTCTATCACTGAGGATATTATTGCTGTGATATATTTTACTGTTCTGATACACTAATATTTGTGTTCAGCGAAGTCTCCTGAGTATAACAGTACCCCACATGTAGAGGTTTTATAGTGTTTGTGAAAGTTACAGGGTCAAATATAAGGCTTGATTTTACTTTTTTTTTTTTTATTGAAATTTGTCAGATTGGTTAGGTTGCCTTTGAGAGCGTATGGTAGCCAAGGAATGAGAATTAGCCCCATGATGGCATACCATTTGCAAAAGAAGACAACCCAAGGTATTGCAAATGGGGTATGTTCAGCCTTTTTTAGTAGCCACTTAGTCACAAACACCGGCCAAAGTTAGCGTTTTTTGCATTTTTAACACACAAACAAATATAAATGCTAACTTTGGCCAGTGTTTGTGACTAGGTGGCTACTAAAAAAGACTGGACATACCCCATTTTAAATACCCTGGGTTGTCTACTTTAAAAAATATGTACATGTTAGGTGTGTTTCGGGGATTTATGACAGATAACGGTGTAACAATGTCACTATTGATACATTTAAAATATATATATATTGAAACAGCAATTTCCTACTTGTATTTATAGGCCTATAACTTGCAAAAAAAAGCAATAAAGCATGTAAACACTGGGTGTTTTTAAACTCGGGACAAAATTTTGAATGTATTTAGCAGTTTTTTTCATTAGCTTTTGTAGATAAGCAAAAGATTTTTCAAGTAAAAGTCCAAAAACATGTTTTTTTATTTATTTTTCACCATATTTTATTATTTTTTTTAAATACAATATATGACATAATATAAATACTGGTATGTAAAGAAAGCCCTTCTTGTCGTGAAAAAAACAATATATAACTTGTATGGGAACCGTAAATGAGAGAGCGGAAAATTACAGCTAAACACAAACACCACAAAAGTGTTAAAACTGCTCTGGTCCTTAACGTACAAACATCGCAAAAACAGGCCGGTCCTGAAGGGGTTAAGCTAAAGTTGTTCTGGTGACTATAGTGTTCCTTTAAAGGATGGGAATTTAGATAGCATTGAGAGGCATGAAGCTATACATTGTCAGGGTTATTCACTAAAACTAGAAACATTAAGAAATTAAAGTGAATTTTCAAATTTAAGTTCAAAGTACGGTAGTTAATCTGAAAGCATAGCTGGCTTGGAGAATTTTTCTTCTCTGGTTATTTTGGTCTTAAATCTGTTTGTGTGTGCTCCTTGGTGTAGTTGAAAACTGTATTTTAACTTTGATTTAGATACCTTGAGTCCAGTTAAAATGACACTCCAGGCACCCAGACCACTTCAGTTAATTAAAGTAGTCTGGGTGCTGTGACCCTTTTGCACTTGGTGCTGCAATGTAAAACATTGCACTTCCAGAGAACTGCATTGTTTACTTTGCAGCTCTAAGTCTGCCTCCAGTGGCTGTCTAAGAGACCGCCACTGGGGGCACTTCCGGAATCCAAACGCACTAGGTCTCCCATGCCGGTTGACGTCGGCGGGGGAGGAGTGTGGGTGGAGCCTGACCCAGCGCCGATGTCATCGGCGCTGAATTCAGGTAAGTAGCTGAAGGGGATTTAACCCCTTCAGCGACATGGGATGGGGGGCGGGAGGGAGGGGGGCGCTGCAGGTTTCTTTTTTTTTTTTTTTTCATTAACAGAAACACACAAGATAATAAAAAAAGTGAAAGAGTTATGTGATTTTCTGCTGAAATATAATGATAAAAAAGATGTAGTGGTAAACAAGAAAACTGAACGTACCATGTCCTAGCTCGGTCTGTGCATAGGTTCCTAGAATATTATAATTATTGGCAAGCACGGCCCACTTTGCAATTTGTTCATCTGTTCCAAACGCCATAACAGACATTATAAAGATACTATGAATGTTAAGAGACAATTCTCCTGAAAGTGCTCTGTAATCAGACATAAAGGGGAAAAAAATCTTAGAATGAGGCAAATAATATACAAAATGCAGAGCATCAAAGGATAAGGATATCAAACAGGGTTCTTTAGTAAAGTGAGAATTGTCAAGCATTCAAAGTGAATTTCAAATTTAAGGTCAAAGTAGCCAAACTGGAAGCATATCTGACTTGGTTAAGTTTTCTAGAGCAACTAGTTTGGCTTAAATTTGAATTTCACTCTAGTGTACATTTGTAAGGTGTCTATTGAGCTCATTTGCTTAGGACTTGCTTAGATACAGTAGAAAACTTTCAAAGAGAAGAGGTTTAAATGCTGAAATGAAATAGTCTATAATTACTGATACACTTTATATCTCCAAAATGATTACGAACGATTTCATGGTTTGTAAAATCGATACGCAAGCTGGAAATTGTGTAAAATTACAATTCCGGGCTAAAATAGCCAAGCTGGAAACGTTGTTTTCTAATACTTATATCGATTCATTTAATTTGACATATAGAGGGTTATTCACTAACGTGGGAAATCAAAGTTTAGAACCCATCATGCGTTCCTGTCCAACTTGCCACTATAAGCACTATGCTCAACAGCTACCCTGCTTTGCCCAAGTGTAGTAGTAGTGAAGGAGCTACCACTGGTTGTAGGTGATGGGTAGAACTTCACAGATTCAGTTGCAGTACCAGTGGACCTGCTGCCTGGTACTTTTTATTTTCGGTTTCTTCATTTAGTAATAAAGGGTTGTTGTGTCATTGCAAATGTAGTTTCATACTGGCACTAATGATATGACCATGAGGTTACTCTCCCTCTACTAACTTTTTTGCCTTACAATTTGAACTTTGCATTTTACCCTTCTTGGGGACCTTTGGAGTGATCCCAAACTTCGCTTCAGCAGCACAATACATTCAGCTCACCATAAGTGTGGCAGTAGAAGCTGTCGTGAAGCTAGCCTCAGTAGTATATCTTAATTGAGTAATATTAATGGAAATGGTGGTGGTAGCAATGATATTGGGCAAACTACTTGTGCCACAGGTAGCAGATGTTACAACTAGCTCCACTGGGGATGAGGCAATTCAAAAGCAGAGAGAGAGAAACTTAGACAAAGTGACAAAGATGCAGGAGAAGAGTACGCATTAGCTTAGAGAAAATGGTGATTGCTGTATGTCCTCTACATGCTCATTTCTCTTGCAATACCTCCAGCTTATAGTTGAGTGTGGGCAGGGCTGCCATCAGGAATTTTGGGGCCCCTGACTAAGCACAAGGTCTGCCCCCCCCCCCCGACCCCTCCTTCCCGGGCCCGCCCACGCCCTACCTAGTCCGCTGACAATGATGCGGGACTGAATGTGGTGTGTATAGTGGAAGTGAATTAGAATGTGTGTAATGGATGTAGTGTTTGTGTGTATTAGATATTGTTTGTGCAGTGAATGCAGAGTGTGTTAGTGTATCGGATGCAGTGTGTATAGTGAACGCAGAGTGTGTTTGAGTAGTGGATGTAGTGTGTGTACAGTGATGTAGTGTGTGTTTGTGAAGTGGATGTAGTGTTTGTATGTACTAGATGAAATTTGTTTAGTGGATGCAGTGTCTGTAGTTGATGTAGTGTGTGTATTAGACGCAGTGTCTGTGTATAGTGAATGCAGAGTGTTTCAATTTGTGGTGGATGTAGTGTGTGTACTGTGAATACAGGATGTTTGTGTAGTGGATGCTGTGTGTACAGTTAATGCAGAGTGTGTGCATAGTTTAGTGAATGCAGAGTGTGTGTTAGTGTGTAATGAATGCAGAGTGTGTGTTAGTGTGTAGTGAATGCAGATTGTGTCAGTGTAATGAATGTAGTGTGTGTGTGTGTTAGTGCAGTGAATGCAGAGTGTGTGTAAATGTGTAGTGAATGCAGAGTGTGTGTAAATGTGTAGTGAATGCAGAGTGTGTGTAAATGTGTAGTGAATGCAGAGTGTGTGTAAATGTGTAGTGAATGCATAGTGTGTGTTAATGTGTAGCGAATGCAGAGTGTGTGTTAGTGTGTAGCGGATGCAGAGTGTGTGTTAGTGTGTAGCGGATGCAGAGTGTGTGTTAGTGTGTAGCGGATGCAGAGTGTGTGTTAGTGTGTAGCGGATGCAGAGTGTGTGTTAGTGTGTAGCGGATGCAGAGTGTGTGTTAGTGTGTAGCGGATGCAGAGTGTGTGTTAGTGTGTAGCGGATGCAGAGTGTGTGTTAGTGTGTAGCGGATGCAGAGTGTGTGTTCGTGTGTAGCGGATGCAGAGTGTGTGTTAGTGTGTAGCGGATGCAGAGTGTGTGTTAGTGTGTAGCGGATGCAGAGTGTGTGTTAGTGTGTAGCGGATGCAGAGTGTGTGTTAGTGTGTAGCGGATGCAGAGTGTGTGTTAGTGTGTAGCGGATGCAGAGTGTGTGTTAGTGTGTAGCGGATGCAGAGTGTGTGTTAGTGTGTAGCGGATGCAGAGTGTGTGTTAGTGTGTAGCGGATGCAGAGTGTGTGTTAGTGTGTAGCGGATGCAGAGTGTGTGTTAGTGTGTAGCGGATGCAGAGTGTGTGTTAGTGTGTAGCGGATGCAGAGTGTGTGTTAGTGTGTAGCGGATGCAGAGAGTGTTTGAGTAGCGGATGTAGTGTGTGTACAGTGATGTAGTGTGTGTTTGTGTAGTGGATGTAGTGTCTGTAGTGGATGTAGTGTGTGTTTTAGACACAGTGTCTGTGTATAGTGAATGCAGAATGTTTCAATTTGTGGTGCATGTAGTGTGTGTACTTTGAATACAGGATGTTTGTGTAGTGGATGCTGTGTGTACAGTTGATGCAGAGTGTATGTTAGTGTAGTGAATCCAGAGTGTGTGTCAGTATAGTGAATCCAGAGTGTGTGCATAGTTTAGTGAATGCAGAGTGTGTGTTAGTGTGTAATAAATGCAGAGTGTGTGTTAGGGTGTAGTGAATGCAGAGTGTGTCAGTGTAATGAATGTAGTGTGTGTGTAAATTTGTAGTGAATGCAGCGTGTGTGTTAATGTGTAGTGAATGCAGAGAGTGTCTTAGTGTAGTGAATGCAGAGTGTGTGTTAGTGTAGTGAATGCAGAGTGTGTGTTAGTGTAGTGAATGCAGAGTGTTAATGTGTAGTGAATGCAGAGAGTGTGTTGGTGTGTAGCGGATGCAGAGTGTGTGTTGGTGTGTAGCGGATGCAGAGTGTGTGTTAGTGTGTAGCGGATGCAGAGTGTGTGTTAGTGTGTAGCGGATGCAGAGTGTGTGTTAGTGTGTAGCGGATGCAGAGTGTGTGTTAGTGTGTAGCGGATGCAGAGTGTGTGTTAGTGTGTAGCAGATGCAGAGTGTGTGTTAGTGTGTAGCGGATGCAGAGTGTGTGTTAGTGTGTAGTGAATGCAGAGTGTGTCAGTGTAATGAATGTAGTGTGTGTGTAAATTTGTAGTGAATGCAGCGTGTGTGTTAATGTGTAGTGAATGCAGAGAGTGTCTTAGTGTAGTGAATGCAGAGTGTGTGTTAGTGTAGTGAATGCAGAGTGTGTGTTAGTGTAGTGAATGCAGAGTGTTAATGTGTAGTGAATGCAGAGAGTGTGTTGGTGTGTAGCGGATGCAGAGTGTGTGTTAGTGTGTAGCGGATGCAGAGTGTGTGTTAGTGTGTAGCGGATGCAGAGTGTGTGTTAGTGTGTAGCGGATGCAGAGTGTGTGTTAGTGTGTAGCGGATGCAGAGTGTGTGTTAGTGTGTAGCGGATGCAGAGTGTGTGTTAGTGTGTAGCAGATGCAGAGTGTGTGTTAGTGTGTAGCAGATGCAGAGTGTGTGTTAGTGTGTAGCGGATGCAGAGTGTGTGTTAGTGTGTAGTGAATGCAGAGTGTGTCAGTGTAATGAATGTAGTGTGTGTGTAAATTTGTAGTGAATGCAGCGTGTGTGTTAATGTGTAGTGAATGCAGAGAGTGTCTTAGTGTAGTGAATGCAGAGTGTGTGTTAGTGTAGTGAATGCAGAGTGTGTGTTAGTGTAGTGAATGCAGAGTGTTAATGTGTAGTGAATGCAGAGAGTGTGTTGGTGTGTAGCGGATGCAGAGTGTGTGTTGGTGTGTAGCGGATGCAGAGTGTGTGTTAGTGTGTAGCGGATGCAGAGTGTGTGTTAGTGTGTAGCGGATGCAGAGTGTGTGTTAGTGTGTAGCGGATGCAGAGTGTGTGTTAGTGTGTAGCGGATGCAGAGTGTGTGTTAGTGTGTAGCGGATGCAGAGTGTGTGTTAGTGTGTAGCGAATGCAGAGTGTGTGTCAGTATAGTGGATGCAGTGAGTGTGTTAGTGTCAGGATCGGGACAGGGATCCAACGCGCAGAGTACAAACAGTAGCCAGATACGTATACCGGACCTTAGAATGGCCGGACTAACGTAAGTAGTACAGTATAGAATGGTCAAAGACAAGCCGAGGTCGAGGGTAACAGAAGACAGGTAAGCGAGAGACAAGCCGAATTAAGGGTAACAGAGATAAGCAGAGTAAGGTAAACAAGCCGGGTCAAAACCAAAAGGGATAATAGAATACACAAGCACTGAGTGACTAGAACAAGCTAGAACCACGACAGGGCAATGAGCTAATGAAAGAACCTCTGTTAAATACCCTGTTCAGAGCAGTAACCACGCCTCCAAGGCGTCCTGATTGGTCCTGCAGCAATTGAGTGACAGGTCGTTCCGGGGGAGTGTCCTGATGACTACTTCCTGCCTAGATGCTGTAAAAGGCAGTCACTCCCTCGCGGCCGGCCTAGCATGACCGGATAGACCACGGGGAAGGGAGCCATCAGACCGTCTGGATGGAGGAACAGCTAAGTCTCTACCTCTTTCGGAGGTAGAGACCACAGGTACCCTGACAGTACCCCCCCTCTCAGATACGCCCACCGGGCGGAATGAACCGGGACGAGATGGGAAGCGAGAGTGATACGCCCTGCGGAGACGGGGAGCATGAACATCCTCCTGAGGTACCCAACTCCTCTCCTCAGGACCATATCCCTTCCAATCAACCAGATATTGTACTCTCCCCCGGGAGATTCGAGAATCAATAATAGAGTTAACCTCATACTCCTCCTGACCCTCCACCTGAACGGAGCGAGGAGGGGCTATTGTGGAGGAAAATCTGTTACATATGAGTGGTTTCAGCAATGAAACGTGAAACGAGTTCGGGATGCGTAAGGTATTAGGAAGAGCTAAACGATACGCAACTGGATTGATACGGGTCAGCACCCTGTAGGGTCCAATATAACGAGTAGCGAACTTCATGGATGGCACTTTTAAACGGATGTTCCTCGTGCTCAGCCATACCCTATCACCTGGAACAAAGACCGGAGCCGCCCTTCTACGTTTATCAGCGTGTTTCTTAACCAACATAGAGTTGTGCACAAGGATTTGTCGAGTTTGATCCCACAACTTCCTCAAATTGGCAACATGAACATCAACCGACGGCACCCCCTGGGAAGGAGAATCCGAAGGAAGAATAGACGGATGAAAACCATAATTCATGAAGAAGGGGCTTGAATGAGTAGAATCGCAAACGAGATTGTTGTGTGCAAACTCCGCCCAAGGAATCAAACCGACCCAATCATCCTGGTGTTCAGAAACAAAGCATCGTAAATATTGTTCAATTTTCTGGTTGGTACGTTCAGCAGCTCCGTTAGACTGAGGATGATAGGCAGAAGAAAAGTTTAATTTAATACCAAGTTGAGAGCAGAAGGACCTCCAAAAGCGGGAAACAAATTGGGAGCCTCTGTCCGATACAATTTGAGAGGGTATCCCATGTAGGCGAAAAATCTCCTTAGCGAATATCTCTGCCAATTCGGGAGAAGACGGGAGTTTAGGCAGGGGAATGAAGTGTGCCATCTTAGTAAACCTGTCAACCACGGTGAGGATAACAGTCTGTCTTTTAGAGATAGGTAGATCGACAATAAAGTCCATGGCCAAACAGGACCATGGTTTTTCTGGAACCTCCAAGGGGTGCAGGAATCCACATGGAAGCGTATGGGGTTGTTTGGTTTTAGTACAAACTTCACATGCAGCGATGAACTCCTCAATATCCCTCCGTAAAGCAGGCCACCAGAAGTCCTTAGAGATCAACGCGTAAGTTTTGCGAATACCAGGATGTCCCGCCATCTTGCTATTATGTAAACACTGTAAAAGTTCCAGTTGAAGAGCAGGAGGAACGAAATGACGGCCCGCAGGAGTCTGTTTAGGTGCTAGATGTTGCAACTTAATGATCTCGGCCAGTAATGGAGAATGAATCCTGAGATTCGTATTAGCAATGATATTGCATTTCGGAACTATAGAAGAAAGAACTGGTTCAGGTACAGTAGAAGGTTCATATTGGCGAGATAATGCATCGGCTTTAGAGTTTTTAGAACCAGGTCTGTAAGTCAGTACATAATTGAAGTGAGTCAGGAATAAGGACCAACGAGCTTGTCTAGAGGATAAGCGCTTAGCATCCCCAATATAGGACAAGTTCTTGTGGTCCGTCAAAATCGTAATAGGGTGTAGGGTCCCCTCCAACAAATGTCTCCACTCCTTTAAGGCTTTAATGACTGCTAACAGTTCCCTCTCCCCGATGTCATATCTGCTCTCAGGCCCAGAAAATTTCTTAGAGAAGAAACCACAAGGGTGTAACGGTTTATCCACCCCTAACCTTTGAGACAGAACAGCCCCAACTGCTGTCTCAGAGGCATCGACCTCAAGCAAGAAAGGCAGAGTCGTATCAGGATGGACTAGAATGGGAGCCGAGGCAAAAAGTTCCTTGAGAGTCTTGAAAGCACCAAGAGCTTCCTTAGACCAGAACTTAGTATCAGCCCCTTGTTTGGTCATATTGGTAATAGGCGCAATGATAGAGGAGTATCCTTTAATGAAGCGCCTATAGTAGTTGGAAAAACCAATAAACCTTTGGATAGCTTTGAGTCCTTTGGGCAAGGGCCAGTCTAAAATAGATTGGAGTTTTACAGGATCCATTTTAAAACCCTCCCCAGAAATCACGTATCCAAGAAAGTCTACCTGAGACTGATCAAAACTGCACTTCTCCAATTTGCAATATAGACCATGTTGCAGCAGCTTGTGTAATACCTTTCTGACCTGTCTATGGTGAGTCTCAATCTCCTTAGAGTGTATTAGTATGTCGTCCAGGTAAACAATAACACAATCATGCTGAAACTCCCTAAGTACCTCATTAATCAAATCTTGAAATACTGCAGGCGCATTGCATAGTCCAAATGGCATAACAGTGTATTCGTAATGGCCATACCGGGTATTGAATGCCGTCATCCACTCGTGACCTTGCTGGATTCTCACCAAATTGTAAGCCCCTCTGAGATCTAACTTGGTGAAGATTTTGGAGCCCTTAAGACGATCAAATAACTCGGTAATCAGTGGGATAGGATAGGCATTTCTGACAGTTATTTTATTCCAACCTCGGTAATCGATACATGGTCTCAGCGTGCCATCCTTCTTCTTAATGAAAAAGAACCCAGCCCCGGCCGGAGAAGAAGACCTCCTGATGAATCCCTTTTCTAAGTTCTCCCGAATATACTCCTCTAGAACCAAGTTTTCCTGAACAGACAAAGGATATACATGGCCCCTCGGAGGCATAGTGCCGGGTAGAAGCTTAATCTTACAGTCAAATGACCTGTGTGGAGGCAAAGAATCGGCATTCTTCTTGTCAAACACTGCCCTTAAGTCTAGGTAAAGGTCTGGTATTTGTCTTTCTGTGGACTGAGTAGGATTCTCCGGTATGTTAATATTAGCTAATGGAGAAACCTTGCACAAACACCAATCCTGGCAGCCCTGGCCCCACGAGAGTATCTCTCCTAACTCTCAATCGATAATAGGGTTATGTTTTTTCAACCATGGGTACCCCAGAACTATGGGAACGGAAGGAGACGAAATGAGCATAAGAGATAAATTCTCCACGTGTAGGATTCCAACATTTAAATCAATGGGTATGGTCTCACGAAAGATAACAGGGTCTAGTAGTGGTCTACCATCTATGGCCTCAACGGCCAAAGGTGTCTCCGTTAGCTGGGATGGGAAATTGTTCTTACTAGCAAAGGCTTGGTCGATAAAATTCTCAGCAGCACCGGAATCTATCAATGCCATAGCCCTTACTACTTCCTTCCCCCAAGTTAAGGAAACTGGTAGCAGAAGCCTGTGATCTTTATAATTAGGAGTAGAGGACAAAATAGAAACACCCAAGGCCTGTCCTCTAGAGAGACTTAGGTGCGAGCGTTTCCCGGGCGGTTAGAACAGTTCGAGAGTAAATGACCCTTGGCCCCACAGTACATACACAAACCCTCTCTTCTCCTGTGCTGTCTTTCCTCCTCAGAGAGGCGGGTATACCCTATCTGCATAGGTTCAGTAAGCAAAGATATCGTGGAGTCAGGACTTGGAAAAGCGGGAGCTAACCTAAAAGAAGGTCTCTGGTTCCTCTCTCGAGTGTTCTGTCTCTCTCTTAGACGTTCATCTATACGAGAGATGAACGAAATTAAATCCTCTAAATTCTCAGGGAGTTCTCTGGTAGCAACCTCATCAAGGATTACATCAGATAGGCCATTCAAAAATACATCCATATACGCCTGCTCATTCCACTTGATTTCTGCCGCCAGAGACCTGAACTCTAGTGCATAATCCACCAGTGTTCGGTTCTCCTGTCTCAGGCGCAACAGTAATCTGGCTGCATTAACCTTTCTACCTGGAGGGTCAAATGTTCTTCTAAAAGCAGCTACAAATGCAGCATACCGTATATACTCGAGTATAAGCCGAGTTTTTCAGCCCATTTTTTGGGCTGAAAAACCCCAACTCGGCTTATACTCGAGTCAGTGTCTGTATTATGGCAATTTGCATTGCCATAATACAGACTGGGGGGAGAGGGGGGCTGGCAGAGCTGTACTTACCTTTCCTGCAGCTCCTGTCAGCTCTCTCCTCCTCCGCGCCGTCCGTTCAGCACCTCGGTCAGCTCCCAGTGTAAGTCTCGCGAGAGCCGCGGCTCTCGCGAGACTTACACTGGGAGCAGACAGAGGGAGCTGCACAGACCGCGCGGAGGAGGAGAGAGCTGACAGGAGCTGCAGGAAAGGTAAGT
Source organism: Pelobates fuscus (assembly GCF_036172605.1). Lineage (NCBI taxonomy): Eukaryota > Metazoa > Chordata > Amphibia > Anura > Pelobatidae > Pelobates > Pelobates fuscus. The sequence goes on along the minus strand of NC_086323.1, from coordinate 161,564,989 downwards.
ACAGCTCTGCCAGCCCCCCTCTCCCCCCCACTGAACTACCAATGCTGGACCACCAGGGAAGGAGAGCCCCCCTCCCTGCCATATATCAAGCAGGGAGGGGGGACGAAAAAAAAAAATATAAATAAAATAATAAAAAAAAAATAATAATAATAAAAAAAAGGGGTATAAGGACCACTATGGGAGGGGGGGGGGGGGTAAGGACCACTATGGGAGGGGGGGGGGGGTATAAGGACCACTATGGGAGGGAGGGGGGGGTAAGGACCACTATGGGAGGGAGGGGGGGGGATAAGGACCACTATGGGAGGGAGGGGGGGGGATAAGGACCACTATGGGAGGGAGGGGGGGGATAAGGACCACTATGGGAGGGAGGGGGGTATAAGGACCACTATGGGAGGGAGGGGGGTATAAGGACCACTATGGGAGGGAGGGGGGGTATAAGGACCACTATGGGAGGGGGTGGGATAAGGACCACTATGGGAGGGAGGGGGGGTATAAGGACCATTATGGGAGGGAGGGGGGGTATATGGACCACTATGGGAGGGATGGGGGGGGATAAGGAACACTATGGGAGGGAGAAGGGGGATAAGGACCACTATGAGAGGGAGGGGCTGGGATAAGGACCACTATGGGAGGGGAGGGGGAAGTAAGGACCACTAGGGGAGGGGAGGGTGAAGTAAGGACCACTAGGGGAGGGGAGGGTAAGGACCACTAGGGGAGGGGTGAGTCAGGACCACTGGGGGGGGAGTGAAGGAACACGGGGGTGGGGAGGTAAGGACCACTGAGGGAGGAGGAGGGGAAGTCAGGACATATGGGGGGGGGAGGGGGCGGCAAAAAATGTTTTGCCTACGGCGGCAAATATCCTTGCACCGGCCCTGCACACACTGCATTCACACACTGCATTCATGCACACACACACTGCATTCATGCACACACACACTGCATTCATGCACACACGCTGCACTCATACACACACACATACGCACACACTGCATTCATTATACACACACTGTAAATAAATATTCAATTAATATATTTTTTTTAGGATCTAATTTTATTTAGAAATTTACCAGTAGCTGCTGCATTTCCCACCCTAGTCTTATACTCGAGTCAATAAGTTTTCCCAGTTTTTTGGGATAAAATTAGGGGCCTCGGCTTATATTCGGGTCGGCTTATACTCGAGTATATACGGTAGTTATAAACTAATGGGTTATCGTTCTCCCATAGTGGGTTGGCCCTTCTCAGAGCTTTCTCAATGAGTAGGGTGATAATAAATCCTACTTTTGCCCTATCTGTAGGATAAGAGCGAGGTTGCAATTCAAAGTGGATACTAATTTGGTTTAAAAAATCACGACACTTCTCAGGAGCCCCACCATAGCGTACTGGGGGGGTAATGTGAGAAGAAGCACCCACTGTGGCTACCTCTAGACCTGAACCGACAGGAGAAACAGGGGTATTACGTATCTCCTCTGGTGGGTTATTGGCACAAGCTAATAGAGCCTGTAGCGCAAGCGCCATCTGATCCATTCTGTGATCCATGGCTTCAAACCTAGGATCAGGAGCAGCCAGCTTACTGTTTGTACTTGCAGGATCCATTGGCCCTGTCGTAATGTCAGGATCGGGACAGGGATCCAACACGCAGAGTACAAACAGTAGCCAGATACGTATACCGGACCTTAGAATGGCCGGACTAACGTAAGTAGTACAGTATAGAATGGTCAAAGACAAGCCGAGGTCGAGGGTAACAGAAGACAGGTAAGCGAGAGACAAGCCGAATCAAGGGTAACAGAGATAAGCAGAGTAAGGTAAACAAGCCGGGTCAAAACCAAAAGGGATAATAGAATACACAAGCACTGAGTGACTAGAACAAGCTAGAACCACGACAGGGCAATGAGCTAATGAAAGAAGCTCTGTTAAATACCCTGTTCAGAGCAGTAACCACGCCTCCAAGGCGTCTTGATTGGTCCTGCAGCAATTGACTGACAGGTCGTTCTGGGGGAGTGTCCTGATGACTACTTCCTGCCTAGATGCTGTAAAAGGCAGTCACTCCCTCGCGGCCGGCCTAGCATGACCGGATAGACCACGGGGAAGGGAGCCATCAGACCGTCTGGATGGAGGAACAGCTAAGTCTCTACCTCTTTCGGAGGTAGAGACCACAGGTACCCTGACAGTTAGTGTGTAGTGTATGCAGAGTGCATGTTGTATTAGTGAATGCAGTGTGTGTGTTGTATTAGTGTATGCAGTGTGTGTGTGTTGTGTTAGTGTATGCAGTATGCAGTGTGTGTGTTTGTGTATGCAGTGTGTGTGTTTGTGTATGCAGTGTATGTTGTATTAGTGTATGCAGTGTGTGTGTTGTGTCAGTGTATATAGTGTGTGTTGTGTCAGTGTATGTAGTGTGTGTTTTGTCAGTGTATGTAGTGTGTGTGTTGTGTTAGTGTATATAGTGTGTGTGTGTTGTGTCAGTGTATGCAGTGTGTTTTGTCAGTGTATGTAGTGTGTGTGTTGTGTTAGTGTATATAGTGTGTGTTGTGTCAGTGTATGTAGTGTGTGTGTGTGTTGTCAGTGTATGTAGTGTCAGTGTATGTAGTGTCAGTGTGTGTTGTGTCAGTGTATGTAGTGTGTGTGTGTGTGTTGTGTCAGTGTATGTAGTGTGTGTGTGTTGTGTCAGTGTATGTAGTGTGTGTGTGTGTTGTGTCAGTGTGTGTGTGTTGTGTCAGTGTATGTAGTGTGTGTGCGTGTGTGTTGTGTCAGTGTATGTAGTGTGTGTGTGTGTGTTGTGTCAGTGTGTGTGTGTGTGTAAATGTCCAATGAGGAGGGGGAGGGGGGGCATTTTAACATATTTAAAAAAAATAATAATAATAATTAAATGAAATTGTTTCTCCCCCCTCCCTGCTTACCTGTGTCTAGGGAGGGGGGAGATTCCATCCCTGGTGGTCCGGTGGCATGGTGGGGCCCCCTGGCTTCCCTGTTACCGCAGAGGAGGCCCAGGCAGCACACAGCCTCTTCTCTTTTCTCCTCCAATAACTCTCGCGAGACCCGCGGAGCGTTGCCATGGCAACCGGGTCTCACGAGAGTTATTAGCAGAGAGAAGAGAGAAGAGGCAGTGTGCTGCCTGGGCCCCCTCTGCGGTAACAGGGAGCCGGGGGCCCGCAGCTGCACACATAGCGATATTCGCTATCTATATGTGCAGAGAGGGAAAGTGGGGCCCGGGACTGCCAGAGCAGTCCGGGCCCCCCAGGGCCGCCGGGCCCGTGACAACCGTCATGGTTGTCACCCCCTGATGGCGGCCCTGAGTGTGGGACAGAGGTAAATAAGCTATATTTGTGTCATGGTGTGTGTGTCTGTGTCATGGGGTGTGTGTGTGTCTGTCATGGTGTAAAAAAAAGTGTTTTTACTCACTTTTTTTTTCTCCCCACGCCGTGCTGGTCTCCACTCGACTTGCCCTGCCTCTATGGTTGAGATGATCAAGCTTGATGATCTCAGCCAATACAATGCTCTGCCATATGATTGGCTGCAAAGGCCCTGAATGTAGGTGCTCCACACTGTGCAGCACTGACACAGGAAGCACCTCTAGTGACTGTCTGAGTGACTGTCACTAGAGGTGTCACTATTAAGCAATGTAAACACTGCCATTTCTCAGAAAAGTCAGTGTTTACATTGAAAAGCCTGCAGGGACAGGCTAAAGACACCAGAACCACTACATTAAGCTGTGTGTGTGCGCGCCTGCTAGTGAGTGAGCTTGCTTGCGTGTGTGTGTGTGCCTGCTAGTGAGTGAGCTTGTGTTTTTATGCCAATGAGCTTATGTATATCAGTGACATTGTTTGTCTATGAAGCTGTGTATCAATGAGCTTGTGTGTGTCAGTGAGATTGTCTGTCTGCATGTCAGTATGCTAACTATATAATTAAACGTTTTACTCTGAAAGGACCAATATTATATATTAGAAAAAGCAATATATATTCGAGATAAATATTACTCAACCATCTGGGCTGGCAAGACATTGCCTTACATATTACCTTACATATTACATACGGCAATATATGGCGCAATAACTTATGGGGCTGGCATAGATTTATTTCTAGGGCTGCTTTGTATCCCCAGTCCGACCCTGCTTACAGAGGTCAAATATAGGGCTTTTCCCTTTACCATTGAAATTTGCCATATTGGTTTGCTGGGCCTATGTTGCCTTTGAGACCTCATGGTAGCCCAGGAATGAAAATTAACCCCATATTGGCATACCTTTTGTAAAAGTAGACAACCCAGGGTATTCAAAATGGGGTATGACCAGTCTTTTTTTAGTAGCAACTTAGTAGTCCTTTACCCATTTTAATAAAAAATTAACCCCTTCCCTGCCAATTGATCACTGACTACAGTGATCAATTGGCAGGGATTACATTTTACTATGATCTGATTTTTTTTTAACCCCTGAGAGTTAATTTTTTTTTTTTAACCCTCAGGGGTTAAATTTATTTTATTAATTAATTTAAATATTTTAAAATGATAAATTTAGCTAGCTGGGGAGGGTGGAAGTTAGTGGGGAATTGGGGGATTTAGTATTAGGCTAACTAGGGGTTAACGTTAAAAAAAGTTTAAAAATAAGCTTTAAAAAGTTAAAAAATTAAGTTTAAAAAAAGTTTTAATAACGTTTAAGTAAAAAAAAAAAAATAAACCCTTTACCCAGTCCAAATAAAAATTAACCCCTTCCCTGCCAGTCGATCACTGCCTACAGTGATCAAAATACAGATCACAGTATTGTACTGTGATCTAATTTTTTTTTAACCCCTGACGATTAACTTTTATTTATTTTTTGACCCTCAGGGGTTAAATTTATTTAATTAACTAATTTAAATATTGTATAATTAAATATTTTGCTGGGTGGGTGGGAGTTATGGGAAAATGGGGAATTTACTGTTAGTGCTGCTTACTGCTAGTTAGGGGTTAACGTAAAAAAAAGCTTAGAAAAATTTTAAATCTGTAAAAAAAAAAGTTTTACGAAAGTTTAGGAAACTTTAAAAAAATTAATAAGCAAAGTAAAAGTTTAAAAAATAGTTTTAAAAAGTAAAAAAAAATCCATTTAATAACGCTCATTACCACTACACCTGGTACAAGCTAGCGGAAAAATTATCCCACGCTAAGGTTCAAAATATGCCCTTTGAAATACCCTGGGATGTCTTCTTTAAGAAATGGTATGGCTTTATGGGGTATTTGGTTTATATAGCCTGGTAAAATACTCTAAAATGGGACATGGGCACAGCGTAAAAATTTAAAGTTTGAAAAAAAATGGAATGGCTGTGTCCCAAATGTGCCCCTCCGATGTCCACATATACCTGGCAAAGGTACATACGGGGGTATTTTTGTACTCAGCAGACATAGCTGAGCAACATATGAAGTATTATACAGTGGTAGTACACATATGGTTTGCAAAATATACTGTGCAAACTCACTTTGTGTGTCAAAAAGGCAGAAAAAAACGCTTATTACCACTACACCTGGTACACGCTAGCGGAAAAATGATCCCACGCTAAGGTTCAAAATATGCCTTTTGAAATACCCTGGGGTGTCTACTTTAAGAAATGGTAGACCTTTGTGGGGTAGTTTTAATTTAAAACCTGTGAAGATGCTTGGAAATTGCACATAGGCCCGGCGTCAAAATTCAAAGTTCGGTAAAAACTGATATGGCTTGGTCTCCTATATGGCACTGTAGCTTCACAAAATAGTGCCATAGACATACAATGGGGGTGTCCTTTTACTCAGAAGACTTAGCTGAGCATAATCTGGGGGGTTTGAACTTAGTGGCACACATGAAATATACAAAATGCCCAGCAAAAATGTAATCCGTATGTAAAAAATGCACAAAATTATTTTTTACCACATACTTTGGCATGTAATGGTAAAAAAATGGGGGCATGTTAAGGCACAATATGCACCTTATGAGATACCCTGGAGTGTCTACTTTTACAAATGGTAGGTCTTTGTGGGGTGTTTTTGAACAGTCAAACTGTTATAATAACCCAAATGGAAGCATAGGCTCATTAAATCCGTCTCTCAAAATTCTACTGTGAATACTGAAAAGGACAGGTCTCCTGTATGGCACTGTAGCTTCACGAAATAGTGCCATAGACATACAATGGGGGTGTCCTTTTACTCTGAACACTTAGCTGAGCATAATTTGGGGGGTTTAAACTTAGTGGCACATATGAAATATACAAAATGCCCAGCAAAAATGCAATCCGTATGTAAAAAATGCACAACATTTTTTTTTACCACATACTTTGGCATGTAATGGTAAAAAATGGGGGCATGTTAAGGCACAATATGCACCTTATGAGATACCCTGGAGTGTCTACTTTTACAAATGGTAGGCCTTTGTGGGTTTTTTTTTTTTTTGAACAGTCAAACTGTTATAATACCCCAAATGGAAGCATAGGCTCATTAAATCAGTCTCTTAAAATTCTACTGAGAATACTGAAAAGGACAGGTCTCCTATATGGCACTGTAGCTTCACGAAATAGTGCCAAAGACATACAATGGGGGTACCGTTGTACTCAGCAGAAGTAACTGAACACATAATAAAACTTTGTACAGGAATAGCACACACCAACTTTACAAAATAAATAATAAATGAGAAATAAATAATAAATGAGAAGTTCTTTGTTATAAGTTTGTGTGCGAAAACCCCCCAAAAACACAATTTTACTCCAATATTTAGCAGAGGTTGGCGGTAAAATGGCTACGTAGAAAGTGTCAAAACAACCTTAGGTAAATAGCCTGTGGTGTCTACTTTATACAAATATATACTTTTGTGTGGCAATTTTGTTTTCTTTTATGGCTATTAAGCTTACAAGACAAACATACCAAATTCTAAAATCGCTCCACATTAAAAGTTTATTTTACTCCTTGTGCTTTGTGACCTGTAACTACCAAAAAAAACTGAAAATCCCAGACACATTATATATTCTGTAAATCAGAACAACTAAATGAATTTATTTCTAATTACTTTCCTTAACCTGCACTTATTGTGCACACATTATTATTGCAAAAACTGTAAAAAAAAAAAAACACTAACTTTTTCATTTTTTTTGCATTTTTCTGTATGTTTTTTATAATAAATAAGCATGTATATATATATATATATATATATATATATATATATGTTACATCAAATGGAAGCCCTTTCTGTCCTTTAAAAAACGGTATATAATATGCGTCGGTGCAATAAATTAGTCAAATGCAAATTGCAGTTGAACGCAAACAGCAAAAAATGCAAAAAATGCCATTGTCATAAAGTGAAAGACAAGCTTCCGAAGCTCTGTCCTTAAGGGGTTAAGTTAAAAGATGATATAAATATAGAAGAATTTAAATATATATACACACATATATATGTATTTAAATCCTGCATGTATATTTATGTAATTGTTTATGTAATTATATCTATCTGTACGTGTGTATGTATGTATGTGTGTGTGTGTGTGTGTGTGTGTATGTATATGTATATGTATATGTATATATATATATATATATATATATATTTATATTGTAGGAAGAAACAAAAGCATACATGGCATCACATGACAAGGTACATCTGAAGAGGAAACAATATTCCTATAACTAAAGGGAAAGCATTATGGATATATGTCTAGTCAGGCATAATAACAATCACTTTGGGTTCAGGTTATATTAGGGGTTATGCAATCTGTACGGCTGGATAGGGTTAGCTAATACCCAAGGGGATCATTGGGAGTAGAGTGTCTGGTGTGTTCCTAAACTGCAGCCTGCGACTGAGGTCCCAGACTGGTGGGTCCTGGGTTGCGAATTCCCCACTCCTGGAGTGCCTGCTGGCTGACAGTCCTCTGATCTTTGTATGGTCTTCATTTGTCGCTCCTCTGGTAACGATAGCTGGTGTAGTAAAGTCTCTGAATCACCCAGAGGTCAATGTGAGTATGCCGTCCTCTTCCGTGACTACTAGAGAGCCCTCCACTCCCCAGCAATACTTGATGGAGTGATCTCTCAGGGGCCAGCTGTCTTTTCTCCAACAATACCCGGAATGGAAGGCCTCCATATAGGGCGATCTCACAGCCTTCGTAGTGCACTGTTCCCAGGGCTCTGGAGCGAGCGAGTCATAATGGCGGATCCTGCTGCTACATCTCTGGTGACGATGATGACATCGCCTTCCTGACCCTGAACGCTGCCATCACCAGTGAGGGGTCTGTCTTCCCCTTGAGGCCTATAGTGGCCACTAGCTTCCACGTGAAGGACTGCATTTTCTCTCCCCCAATTCATTCATGGATACCTCATAGGCTGATATTGCGCCTCCTGTGTCTAGTCTCTAACACAGTGACCATCTTGTGCAGCATCTGGATTTGGTGGCTAAGCTCCTTCATCTGGTTCTTAGTTTCCAGTATTTGGATGTCTCTAGCCTTCTCTCTTGTTTCCACAGCATTGACTTTTGTGTGTATAATTCCTACTTCGTTCTGTGTCTCCTGTAGATTTTTCTTCCACACCTGCCTCAGCTGTATTAATAACCTCTTAATATCCCCCTTGGTGGACAGGGAAAAGTCTTCTATTCAGATTCCCTGTATACGCCGTCTGAGCTGACCGATGCTGTGGAATCAGCTTCCCCCTGGGATTCTTCAGATTCTTCATTTTATACATTACATACATATACATATTACATATGTATATATAATGTATACATTAATATATATAATGTATACAATTACTGTATGTGTATATATATATATATATATATATATATATAGACATACTTGAAATGAAAGAAATCTCAATGTATCCATACATTCATAAAACATTCATATTTTTTTTTCCTGATTGCATTAACATGTTTTTTTCCTGTCAGTTTAGGAGGTCCCCCTGCAGGCAGTTACATAGGCAGCTATGCCTGCCATGTGATCGCTCTTAAAAACAATCACATGGCACCCGGGGGCCTAAATTGCAGAGGGAGGACTGCCTGCGTTGTCAGGCAGTCCCCCAGAAGAGCATCGCGACGGAGGTGAGTACACCTCGGGCGCTAGGGATGAAATCCATTATGGCATTCTATGCCGCCATCACATCTTTAAAGCCCATTAAAATGGGGATGGCATAGAACTCCCTAACGGCGTTAAGGGGTTAAAGAGAAAAAGAACCTTAATCACCATAAAATGGAAGAGAAAAGTAAATTGGACGTAACAGACATCCTACTCCTACCATTCTAAGGCTGAATATTTCCAAGAGTGGTTGTACTTGTGGTGGTGGAGATGCCATAAGTCTTCAAGGCCGAGGAAGAGGTGTTAAGACTCTGAGAGACCTTGGCATTACAGCTTACTTTCTTCTTGGAATTTGGTTGTGACATTAATGATTGTGCGTTTATTAAAATAAATTGGGATAAGAACATGTATTGTATGAACTAACATAAGCTAAAATAGATGTTTAAGTGTAAAAATAGGTTGCTTGGCGGATTTACACTGTAATGTTATTGTCTTTGACTTTCAGATTAAAAAAACTACAGCACACCGTACACTGAAAAGCATCCTGTTAAAGTAAAAAAGGCTTTTATCTTCAATGATAAAGTACTCTGCCTGCAGCACACAGGACTGAACACTCATTAAAAAAAAGATTTTCTCTTTCTACAAAGCCAAGAACTAATGCTACTGCAACTCCAAATCAACGGTTACTCTGTCTGACTCTCACACTCAAAAAAAAAAAAAAAATCACAAATCAGTTGACACTGACTGGAAAGGTACAGCAGTAATCTAACAAACCACCTCATCAGTCACACACTAGGATCAATGACACAGGCTTCTAATCTCACACAATGGTATACCTAGCTATCGCTGTATGTTGGTCTCCAAATAGCTGGAATCAAAGTTTCTGAAACAATTCTGCTTGGAAGTACACTGATCAGCCACAACAGCAAAACCATTGACAGTTGAAGTGAATAACATTGATTAAATCGTAACAATAGCACCTGTCAAGGGGTGGGATATATTTGGCAACGAGTGAACAGTACGTTCTTGAACATAAGTGTTGGAAACAGGAAAAATTGGCAAATGTATAATCTGAGTGACTTTGACAAGTCCAAATAGTGATGGCTAGACGATTTGGTCAGATCATCTGCAAAACAGCAAGTATTGTTGGCTGTTCCTGGTATGCAATGATTAGTACCTACCAAAAGTGGTGCAAGGAAGGATAACTGGTGAATGGGCACCAGTGTCATGGGCGCTCAAGGCACATTGATGCACGTGTGGAGCAAAGGCTAGTCTTTCTTGTCCAATCACATTGAAGACCTACTGTAGTGAAATTACTGAAAAATTGAATGCTGGCCATGATAGAGAGGTGTCAGAACACACACTGCTTCTCAGTTTGCTGTGTGTGGGGCTGCATAGCCACAAACAGTTCAGAGTGCCTATGATGACCCCATGTCCACAGCGAAAAGCACCTTCAATGGGGACATAAGCGTCAGAACTGGGTCATGAAGCAATGAAAGAAGGTTGGCTTGTCTGATGAATCACATTTTCTTTTAGATCAGGTGGATAGCTAGGTGCATGTGTGTCTTTTTCCTGGGTAGAGATGGCAGCAGGATGCAATATCAGAAGAAGTCAGGCTGGCAGAGGCAGTGTTATGCTCTGGGAAATGTTTTGCTGGGAATTCATGTGGATTTTATTGTTGCAGACCATGTACACCTCTTCATGGCAAAGGTGCTCTGTGACAAAACTCACTATTTCCCCTATGTTCAAGCCATTTCCCTGCTAAGCTTCGTTATTATGTTCCCAAACCCTATTCACGTTTTCCCCCGTTCGGGAGCTCCAATCCAACAAACACCGACCAACCCTGACTCATTAAACATGAAAGAAACCACAAACTCAAGTGCTCTCTCTGTGTGGCCGCCGTTATCATAACCGAACACCACGTGCGGTGGAAAACGGCTGCCATCTTTTCGCACAAACACAGGCAGCAGGGCCTGGTCTTTGAGTGTCTGGAACTAGAAGTCGGACACTCGACCTCACAAATACCGGTAATTTCATACCAGCCTGCTTCTTCCCACGACAAGCCAGGAGAGCGCTGTTCGGTAGGATTGTTCGCACAAACAATCACTACCTATGAGCCAGGGGAACCATTTGTCTGTCTGTTCGTATGGACATGATCGAAAATGACCGACTGCTACCACTGATTCTCTGGAACTGATTTGGGCAGATGCCACGTGTGCGATCGGTCAAAACTTTACCCCGGTGTCGATTCGGCTGTGTTCGTGTGATCTGAGCGCTATTTGGACAACTTGGGTGAACAGATCCAGGCTATCTGGGGATATTATATTTGTGGGGCTTCCTATATGTGTTATGTGTATTTTTCATATTTTATGTTTTGTGTAGCTCAGGGTTATAATCACTATTTCACTTGGGACTCGGGAGATTTACAATGGATATACTCAGCTGGAGTATAGGGAATCCGTTACATGTTCCCTGATGGCAGTGGCCTCTTTCAGAAGCATAATGCACCCTGCCACACTGCAAACATTGTTCAAGAATGGTTTGAGGAACATGACAAAGAGTTCAAGGTGTTGCCTTGGCCTCCAAATTCCCTAGATCTCCATCCAGTTAAGCATCTGTGGGATGTGCTGGAACAACAAATCTGATCCATAGAGGCTCCACCTTGCAACTTGCAAATCTTAAAGGATCTGCTGCTAATGTCTCGGTGCCAAATACCACAGGACATGTTCTGAGGTCTTGTGAATTCCATGCTTCTACGCTGTGCTGTATTGGCTGCAACAGGGGGACCTACATGATATTAGGCAGGTGGTTTTAATGTTGAGGCTGATCAGTGTAAATATATTTTTAATGTGCCTCCTTTTTTTCTATATATTTTATGTCCTGCTCCCACACAGGTAAAGCACTTAAATTTCATTCCCTGTCTGCTGGTCTGTCTCCCTCAATTGCTCAAACTGAAAATGTCCGGAAGAATCCTGCTTTGAAATTTAGATGTTTTACTGATTCACCCTCTATTGGTCACTTAACATTTTAGTCGCTGTCCCCTAACCATCAATCGTGTTCATCTGTTTGTTTTCCACCTTGATTGAACAGGAAATACAGCACATATCATTGGACAGACCTCTATTACAGCATATTTTATAGTGGTAAATGTGAGTGACAAGCTTATATAGAAGTTAAACCCTAATTTTTATTGTTTGTCTAAAACAAATGAAAAAGGAAGCTAAAAAACATTTTGTCACAAGGTTGCGGTTGTTTACAGGAACTCAATTACCACTCCAAACATTGTGACTATGGTTGGTTATGTCTCCTTTGCCTGTGGCAACACACCTCTGTTTGGGGCAATAATTGAGTTTCTGTAAACTACTGCAGCTATGTGGAAGAAAGCAAAAAACAAGTCACAAGAGAGTGCTGAGAACGGACAACAGCTCAATTAGCCTACCCTTCGGTGGGTCCCCGCTCAGTTCACAAGCTGGTTTTAGCTCATCTTCTGCCATTACAGAGAGAACCAGGTCATGCATATCAGACTGATTTCCACCCAAAAGGGCAGAACAGATCCAAAATACAGGCCAGCTCTCTCTGCACAAGAGAGAGAGCAACCCCAAACGATCTAATATGATGTCAAATATGATGTTACAGGTCATGTGTTGTAATTAATTCCAATTGAAGGTTAGCCAATCAAAAGCCTCCTAAGCATATTTAAACCTACCTCTTGCGTGTCTTGTTGCCCTGTTGTGGTCTTTTGATAGCCCAATAGCACGTATACTCTGTCCAGTTGTCTGATTGTCTGATTACCGAATTGTGGCTTGTCTCACTGTTTATCCTGCTTTCTCTGACCTCGGCTTGCCTTATCGATTATTCTGTCTCTCTGGTTCCCTTATGACTTTGGCTTGTATTCTGACTTCTCTCTGTGTGCACAGCCTAGCCACTCTAAGGACCAGTACTGAACTTCCTGTGTCTGTGTTCTGTCAGCGTGTCTGGTTTCGAAGACCGTGACAATTGCACTTTGCAAATTACAAGTAATGCTGTCTCCCACAAGAAATTGAAAAAAACAAAAACAAATCCGTGAAATAATTTGATATAAATACGTTAATCAAAGTTTGTGTAAGTGGCATTGACACTGGCTAGATACAGCAGTAACCTCACCACCAGTTTCACACTAATATGATAGGGCTATCTATTTCCCACTCATAGCAGTAACCTAACCAACCACCTCACCAGTCATACATTCAGATAAATAACACAGGCTTTCGTTCGATGACAAACGGCATTGGCAAAAATAATCACAGTTTGCTGTGTGTCAGTAGCTGAAATCAAAGTATCCTGCTTGGAAGTATATACATTTTGTCACCTGTTTCATTATTTATGTCTATTTCAGTGTTTCCCAAACCAGCCCTCAAGGCTCCGCTACCTGTCCAGGATTTATGGATTATGCAGTTGTATCTTTTTTTTCTTTTCTAAAACCACCTTAGATACAACTGGGTAACCCCCAGTAAGATTACCCAGTGGAAGTAAGAGTAAGATTAGACTAAGTGAAAACAAAATAGAGCAAAAAACCTGTAAACGTATGAAACCTCTGGTCCATCAGTGGCCCAACCATATTCGGTCATTTTCTTTATCAGGTGGAAAGAATTTCGGACGGCTCCCTCGTATCGTTCTTGTCGTGTCTTGAAATAATGATTCTCTCGACTGAAAGCAGGGTCTCTGATAACAGCGAGAACTGAAAGAAATTATTTTATAAAATTAAAAATTCCTGCTGAGCCTATTACCGGTTTGAAAGGCACTTATTTAAATTTGAATAAACATTGTCACATTTTGCGAGCATATTAGTAATGCATATAATTTGGTTTAATGGAAATCAGACTTGTAAACGGGAAAACATAGCGTAGTTTAAGAATATCCCAATTTTTCCAATTTATTTCTTGAGGTTTACATTTTACAAAGTTGTCCATTTCCCTCAAATCACTATTTAGTAAATACATTTCTCTGTAATTTGAGAAACCCTATTATACTTAAGTGCATTTATCAACTAGACCCAACTTTTGTTACTCTACGTGATTGGTTAACTTCCAAAATAATGTGCCCCAATTGCTTTTGGGTAAAAAATAAATTGGGTTATTAACTAGACTTGTACATTCGATTTTACCTGAAACACAATTCGTCTGACTTTATGTGGATCGGTCAAATTCCGTATTGACTAGAGTTATGGATGAGAATGTTTGGTTACTTTGGGATTTCAAGTTCCATTCCTGGCACCAAAAAGGGTGATGAAATGGAGAAGAAGTTAATTTTTTTAGGTTTAGGTTTAGGTTACTGCTGTACCTATCGAGCTACTGCCAGTGGAAATTGCAACAGCTTTGAGTGGGAGATAGACTGAGTCATTGATCCTAGTGTGAGACTGCTTAGGTTATTGCTGTTCCTATGTAAGTGAAGGAATATTGGGTGGTTGCCACAGTGATAGCACTGCTCACTCTGTGCATGTTAAAACATTTTTATTCAAAAAAAATTCAAAATACAGTCAGCATCTAGTGACCAGCTCCCTCGCAATCAATGCGTTTCATGTATCAAAACACTTTATCAAGATCACACTCCTATTCCAATATTCTGTCTTTATGGTGTGGAAAATTCAGGATTACAAGCACCTGTGGATTAAAAGGTCAGCCTTTCAGCCTTTTAGTAGATAGCTCCCTAATACTGTGTGAACTAGGGAGCTATTTACTCACAGCACGCATAGGATCAGAGTTTTATTCATTAGAATGGAATTCTGATACGAACAAAAACTCCTGTGGGGGTTAATTCTCCTGTAGCATGGAGTCTATTTAACAAACAAACTGAAACAAAAAGGTAATGCATTCGGCATTTTCCCTTTTGTTTCGTATATAATTCGTATGTTGGACTTTCGTTTATGTTATAGTAAATGAATACGAAAAAATCAGCAAAATTCTGACAAAATCATAATCATCCTATAACAAATGCACATGTCTAGTGTGTATGTATGTATGTATCTATCTGACACACGGATACACACAAACACACACACACACTGCAACACAATGGCACACAGATACACACACTGACTCACAGATACACATACTGACAGATACACACACACACGCACACTGGCACATACACACACTGACAGGTACACTGACACACAGATACACACTGGCACATACACACATTGACATACACAGATACACACACACACACACTGACACACAAATATACACACACCTTGACACACAGATATAAAAACTGGCACATACACACACACACACTGACACAGGTACACACACACACACACATACACATGTTTTTTTATTTGCTGTTCACTTTTTTCTTCCTTCAGTGCTGCAGGCTGAGGCTAGTGTGCCAGGAGTTCCATACTAGCTGCTCCCTTTCTCCCTCCAGCCGGTGCTCTAACAGGCACGCTCTGTCTGGGAGAAAGTGCTGTCACTTCCTCCCTGCATCCCATACAACCGGGGTCCAGTTGCAGTCTTAGACCTTTAGCAATACCCATTGGGTGGCCCTAAACGCTTGGGCCAAATGAAGGGCAAAGGGCAAATTGCAGAAGAACCCCAATTTTGTTCTCCCGGAAGCCTAGGGTTCCACGGAACACCGTTTGGGAAATGCTGGTATAGACAATATTGTAGCCATTGTTGCATTGCAGCACACGAATAGACAGCTTTTTTTCATGCCCTTTTTGGCTTGTCTTAATGTTTCTTTGAATCGTTTTCATGGTCACTATTCGGATGAATCGAACTGCCACATGAACGAGTGTCTGAAGTCTCAAACTAAATTTCATACTCCTAAAATAAATAGTTCAACCCAACTGAATTTTTTCACTGTGCTCAAGTCTATTATCAATAAATAGTGAATTGACTGAATTGATCAGGGAAACAAGTGTAAGGAATCACTTTGTAGCTTGGTAGTTCTTTTCTTGTGCGCTGTTCTGTATTCCCATTGGTGAAAGTGTTTGTGCAATGTTTATTTTACTGTATGCTGTGATCTATGCAAGCTGGATCTGGATACAATAAAGCAAGTCTGAGTTCTGTTGAGTTGCAAAGAAAGAAGCTGGTTTTGTCTCTTTGTTGACATCTCACAAGATATGGCTATTCATTGCCCTCTATAGAGTAATTACCGTATTTATCAGCGTATAACACGCACCTCATTTTAAGAAGGAAATTCCAGGAAATTCCCCCCCCTCCCATAGTATTCCCCCCTCATCCCATAGTGTCCCCCCCTTTCCATAGTATTCTCCACCACTTCCCATAGTGTTCCCCCCCCTCATCCCATAGTGTTCCCCCCTCATCCCATAGTGTTCCCCCCCTTTCCATAGTATTCTCCACCCCCTCCCATAGTATTCTCCACCCCCTCCCATAGTGTTCCCCCCCTCCCATAGTGTCCCCTAGTGCACTTTCCCTTCCCTTGTCCCATATTTACTTACCTGTCTTGAAGCGTGGGTTGGCTTCACAGCGCGCACCGCGGTACTGGAACTTCAATTTCAGGTTCCGGTTTCCGGCGGGACTGAAAGGAAGTGTGCACACTTCATTTCAGTCCCGCCGGAAACCGGAACCTGAAATTGAAGTTCCAGTACCGCGGTGCGCGCTGAACACCGGCCCACGCTTCAAGACAGGTAAGTAAATATGGTATATCGGCATATAACACGCACACATCATTTCCCCCCTATTTTCAGGGAGAAAAAGTGCGTGTTATACGCCGATAAATACGGTACTAATAACCGTATTGCCAGAAGACTGGATGGATAGAATATTATATAGTAGCCAGATATCAGCTCAGTATGTCCTGCATACCAACCACAGATGAGTCCTGGCATTTAGAGGAGCAGTTAAGTGGTGCAAGTGATATAAAAGAATGCCCATGGATGATATTAGTCGTATCGTCACATAGTTAAACTATTTTAGCTTAAAATTGTGTACATGTAAATTTACCTTTTCAGTTCCTTGTCTAATGAATCACTTTGGTAGCATTTTTCATTAAACTTCGAATTATATTTATTTCAAACCCAAACTGCAAAATGCAGGCATAACATTTCTAAAAATTCTCCAGTTTGGCAATTTTACCCTAAATATTGCAATTGAGTTTTTAACACACCGACATTTGCTGTTTAGTGAATGATCTCAGCTTGGTATTGAAGTGTACCAAATTTTTGCCATGGATATACTACCTGTTCTTAATTCACTCCTAGTCAGATGCCAAATCTCATCAGTGAGTAAAGAGTGATAGGAACTGGACAAATGTTACAAGGGGACGATGCAATTGCCTCCCCTAGATTATTCACTGCCCACTAGTCTAAAGTGCCCATGCTGGGCTGCACCAGCCTCTAACTGTGCATACTTAACTGTACATGACACGGTAGACACCTGCATACTCACACGAAAGGTGCCTACTCAGCCCAAGGACAACGGAGTCCGGTCTGGTGGGAGGAATGGGGGAAGAGTGCAAGCGGCGAAGGAGCTATGTACTTACTGTGCTTTCACTAGAGGATCCACATGGAACCTGAGCAGGACTTTATAATACCTGAAAACTGCGTGCGTATTTTACAAAGTGTCTATGGTTGTGTGTGCATATATGTCTGGGGTTATATGTGTATATGTCTTTGGTTATGTGTGTGTACATGGAAATGTTTTTGTTTAGTAGGTAGCTCCCTAGTTTGGTATTTTTAAAAATACCAATTCTACATAAATATGGCAAATAAGGGAGCTGTGTCTACTAAACGGCAAAAAGATCAAAATCATTTTAATCTTCCAGTGGTTTAGTAGAGAACTCCCTAAATTGGTACACTTGTGTGGGGTTCTCATTAGAGAGCTGTTTAGCAGCTATCAACCTTATTTGGTGTCATTAAGTATGGAAATTCAACATAAGATAGCAAATAGGGGTCATCTACTAAACAGTTGAAAGATCAACATTAAGAGATGTCATTAGCCAGCCCAGAACAAGAATTATGGGTGGCTAATGTGAATTATGTGCAAATTTGGCATGCTGGTGTCAGACAGCCAATGGTGCCATTTCTTCACCAGTGGAAATTATTAATGCCCTTCCAGTTGTGACTGTGGCATCTTGTGTGCCCCCTCCCCATATATTCATAGAATCATCACTGAATGGAACTTAGCGAGTGATCTTCTGCATTAACACATTGGAATTCTGAGGGTTGCAAATCAGGTACGCAGACAGGCAGGATAATTACAACATTCACTAATGATGGCAGTCATTGCATTGTAGAATATGTTAGATTTATATAAATAATAATAATTATTATTGGCAATTACATAACGTCAACTTGTTCTGCAGAAATTTTACAATATTATAAAAGGGGGAATTTAACAATAAAAGGTAAACTATTACAAATTTTGACATGTTTTGATTGATGAGGACAAGCTTACAATAATGAATTACACTCACCAACTGATCTCCGTAGACGTGTCTCATCTGCAGATCCATCCAGCACATTAGTGAGAGTTTCCACATTAAAAGAAGGAGATTCCCTTTCGCTGGCAAGTTCAGGGTTAACATCTCTGCCTGCGTTTGCTTTAAACCAAGCCATGGTGGATTTCATGCACTCTGCCTTCCTGGGTTGTGATCACCGAACACTACAGCTCTTAACTAAGGATAACTATTGGCTTGTCTGTGTGGGGGTGTGGGGTTTATGGGGAATGTGATACAAGCCTTGTCTTCACTCCCTAAACCCCACCCATAAACCGTTCTAGGACTCAGATCTAAAGTCATAACAATTAGATATGCTCAGCACACTGGGTAAGAAATGACAAATTAATAGATATAAACGAGATTTGTGATAAAAATGTATTTGTTTTATCATCTCCAAGATTTAAGTTTATCACCGTGTATGTGACTGTCACTTTGTTGCATTTATATCAAGCATATGCTGCTTTGGATTACAGCTAGGGAAAGAAAATTACAGATAATATGAATACATTTAATTTTTTTCCCAACTAACCATAGCCATCATGTAGCATCATATACAAATGTGTGACTACACACACTTTAATGGTGGGAACTAGAGAGGAAGAAACAACCTCCCAGAAATGTTGTAAAATACAGACAGATAATTTACACACCAATTTGAAACCCAAACAGACCCCTGCGTTCAAATATCAACACTTCATACAATAACCTTACATGCAAACACTAACACTACACAAACACTACACTGTAGTGATTGTATTTAAAAGCCAACTAGCCAATTAGACTACACACACACACACACACACTGACACAAATATACAAATGACTCATATACAAAAACATGCCTGCATTCACAGGCAGTGCACACAAATAGAAGTATGGGTAAATGGTAGATCCACAACTGGCAAATCATTGTTAGAGTTGTACGGCAGTTGAGGGTCTACTTTTTTGATCACCTCTGTTGTATACAGGGACCCAATGATCTGTGTAGCACCAGAGTCCTCTCTTCATTAGTTTCACGACTACACCAGGGAATCTATATAAGCCAGTAACCAGCTCTGGACAACAGGGTGGGTAACACACACACATACAATGCAACTCATACACTCGTATACACACACACACAGCAGCCCCTAAGTACTAACACACTCTACAGCCTTGAAATAGACACCTACAGTCCCTACCGACACACATACATACTCTACAGCCTCTAGACACACACACACACACATACGTGTCTCTACAGCCCTTAGACATGCATGCAACATGCTAGGAGGATGTTGCAGGCAGCAGAACGTTCTCCACGGCGTCTCCAAACTCTGTCACGTCTGTCACATGTGCTCAGTGTGAACCTGCTTTCATCTGTGAAGAGCACAGGGCGCCAGTGGCGAATTTGCCAATCTTGGGGTTCTCTCTCAAAAGCACCACCCCCACCTGTGGAAGTTGGGCCCTCATACTACCCTCATGGAGTCTGTTTCTGACCGTTTGAGCAGACACATGCACATTTGTGGCCTGCTGGAGGTCATTTTGCAGGGCTCTGGCAGTGCTCCTCCTGTTCCTCCTTGCACAAAGGCGTAGGTAGCGGTCCTGCTGCTGGGTTGTTGCCCTCCTACGGCCTCCCCCACATCTCCTGATGTACTGGCCTGTCTCCTGGTAACGCCTCCATGCTCTACGCTGACAGACACTGTAGCGGACTGGACCCTGTACCAGAGTCTGCCCCAGTTTCCTGGAGGGGACTGCTTACTCGCCTCCTGCCCAGTGATTATGGTCCCGGGAAGATGGGACCCTTTAAACCCATTGACTGGACATAATGGATTGTGTATGACCTTACTGGCCCTTTAAGAACCAGCCAGGGACCTTCTATGACTTTTTGGGAACAATATCCCTTTAAGACTTTGCAGCAGATTACAGTAAGGATGTCTTTTATAGAATGTATGTTTCTGTGTATGCAGCATTCGTCTGATTGTTCGGTAGAATCACTCCATTCATTATATTGAGTGAAACTACCGAACAACCAGACCACCCAGGAATAAGTGTGCCTCCAATTACCGTTTGCAACAATGTTGCAAACTGGTAATTGGCAATTCATGTAATGTGGGTTTTGTCCTCTGGATGGCCGCCATTCGGGAAACGAACACGTGGCGGCGGCCATCTTAAACTCCCGAACAGCGGTGTTTTGCCGTCGAGTGTCTGGAACTAAAATCGGACACTCAACTAGGCAAACACCGCTGAGACCTCCAGACTTCCATGAATTCATGTAGAAACTACCGAATGGCCCGCCGTTCGGTAGAAAGAACCCCACGAACAAGGGAATTCATTCAAACCCTCCCCAGGCTCTCTAACGCAGGCAATTCGTGTGTTTTCATTCCCTTTTCTGTGACCTACTGCAGGGCCAAAATACATGGAATTTTTTCCGGATACTTTTGCCATGCGGTCGGTCAAACCTTTGCCTCCCCACATCTCTGGGTGATTTTTGGATATGTTCCTCACCCAGATCAGGGCTACCAGGGGGTACCATATTTAAATGGGTACCCCACATATTTGGGGTACATCCAGGAATTGGAGAAAAGTGTACACTGTATAATTAGCTTAAGTGTTAATCTAAAGGGAGGAGATGTGTGGGATGTTACGTCTATGGGATTGGCTACTGTACTAATTATGGTGAGTCCCTCCATTGCATGGGAGAATCTCATAAAAGCAGGCATGGTGTAAATAAACCTCAGTTCTACTCCTGATTCTGTGTGTCGTCCTGTTATTGGGAAAGGTGATGGGATATCCTTGGATTATATTGCTGATTGTGCTGGTTACCCTGTTGGATTTATTACTTGTTCCTGCATCCCCTGGATATATTAGTGGAGTTAAGCTGTGAGAAATCAGATCTCCGCTACAGACACAGTAAACCTTCTTGCCACAGCTCGCATTGATGTGCCATCCTGGATGAGCTGCACTACCTGAGCCACTTGTGTGGGTTGTAGACTCCGTCTCATGCTACCACTAGAGTGAAAGCACCACCAGCATTCAAAAGTGACCAAAACATCAGCCAGGAAGCTTAGGAACTGAGAAGTGGTCTGTCACCACCTGCAGAACCACTCCTTTATTGGGGGTGTCTTGCTAATTGCCTATAATTTCCACCTGTTGTCTATCCCATTTGCACAACAGCATGTGAAATAGATTGTCACTCAGTGTTGCTTCCTAAGTGGACCGTTTGATTTCACAGAAGTGTGAATGACTTGGAGTTACATTGTGTTGTTTAAGTCTTCCCTTTATTTTTTTGAGCAGTGTATATTTATATTTACAGGGAAAGGGAATAATTTCCAGTTATATATGACATCTCATTACTTTTAATTGCTATCAGGGGTTATAAAACACACATTTAGAAATTAAGTTTCAGAATCCCCATGACAAATAAGAAGCTGTAATGAAATACATGGACACATGCTTTCCATGCTGTTACGTTCCCCTTATACAGCAGCAACTGTTTGCTATTGATAGTATCTTCTAATATGTAATACCATTAGTGTCAAAGAACTTCATTTGGCTGTCAATGGGGTTTTGTACTATTATCTTCATATACCGTGTTACTGATAGCATCTCAAGATGTTGCCGAGAACAGGTCGTATACGTTGGATGACCTATCAGTAGTTATGAAGTCTAGAGATCCAAGACTAAATAGGAAACTTAACATCCCTGAATTTGTTCTGGCATTCGGTCTGTACAGAGGAGTCATCTGTACGGCTTTTCCCCTCCGTAGAGAAAAACTTGACCTGTACCTACACAAAGTCATCGACTTAGCATATAAATACGGAGGCTATGCCTTGTACGATTATCATAAGTCCTTTGCATCCAGATCTGCTGCATCACTGTCTCAATACAATACGAACACCGACTAGGGTCAGTTAGACTCTGAACTGTTTCTAAGGCATTTTGCGGGCCTCAAAACACCTTCCTGCACCATATGCTCGTCAGCAGCCCATACGATAAATTTTTGTCCTAAAAACGTAGCAATCCCATTTACCAGTAACGCCAACGCTGATTATCAGACCAATACAACCCAGAGAGAATTGAGAGACAAATTAGGCAGGCCAATTGTTTTTCTGGGTAAAGCACAAGTCTGCAATAATTTCAATGCCGGTGGTTGTAGTTATAGTGCTTGTAGACTTCTTCACATGTGCTCACTTTGTTGCAGAGCGCACGCTAAAACAATGTGCCCCAACAGGCTGTACCCTAAAAAATCTTCCACTCCAATAAACGTGCCTAATTTGCAACGCTATCTGTCTAGTCATCCTTCTTTACATCTGGTAGAATTTCTCACATCTGGTGTTACTAATGGGTTTCACACAGGGTTTGTTACACTCCCAACAGATATTTTGGAATGCCCCAACCTACAGTCTGCTCTCACAGATTCCAGCAGCGTACAAGAACTCTTACTTAAATAAATCACCAACGGTTTCATGATAGGGCCTTTCACACCACCACCTTTCACCTCCTGTAAGACAAACCTCTTAGGAATCGCGACAGGGAAATTTAACAATAAGAAGAGACTCACCTAGCTTGAATGCACTGATCCCGTCTGAAGATTTTTCCCTTAAGTACCCGAGAATTGACAATGCCATACAAGCCATCATTCATTCCTTGAAGGCTGCCTGGTTGAGTAAATCCGACATTACTAACGCATTTAAATTACTACCCATTCATCAGTCACTCTGGCATCTGCATGGAGTTAAGTGGGAAAACTGCTACTATTTCGCTACCAGACTAACTTTTGGCTCCAAAAGTAACCCCAAGATATTCGATATCTTCGCCGAAACTTTAACCTGGCTCCTACTAAACATATGCAGATGTCCAGTAGTCATACACTACTTAGACAACTTCCTCACCATTGAACCACACCACCGCACACGGCACAGCCTTAATCACATGCTCACTCTGTTCAAAGATTTGGGAGTCCCGGTAGCCCTGGACAAAACCGAGGGTCCCAACACAGAGATTACGTTCCTGGGGATAACACTCAATTCCGTTTCTATGCAGGCCAGCCTGCCCCAAGAGAAGGTTGACAGAATTCTTTCTTAAATCAACATCTGCACGTCACAAGGCACTTGCACCAGGAAACAGCTACAGTCACTACTCGGTTCACTCAATTTTGCAATGAGAATAATTCCACAGGGCAGGTCTTTCATTTCCAGAATCCTCTCTCTTGCACGGTCTCCCTGACGACAACTCCACAGCTCTGATAGACGAACCAGCTAGAGCTGATCTAAAAATGTGGCATCTATTCCTTTCCTCTTGGAATGGAAGATCGCTATTTGTTCCCCCCCATTTCTGACGATTCCCCGGTAGTTTGGATTGACGCATCAGGTGCCATAGGTTATGCAGCGATTTTTGGAAACGAATGGGTACACGACTATTAGCCTATTGAGACTACCTCACTACATAATTTCAATATCACCTCAGCACTATTCGAGATCTATCCAATTGTAGCAGCTGCACACATATGGGGTAAAGAGTGGAGAGGGCAATCGGTCAGATTCTTTTCTGATAACTTGGCGGCATGTAATATCATCAACAAAGGCCACTCTCAGTCCCTTACGATTATGAACTTGGTAAGGAGACTTACATGGCTAGCAGCAAATCTTCAATTCTGTATAACTTGTATTCACGTTCCATGTATTCAAAATAATGCAGTCGCACTATCACGCTCTAATTTGCAGGAATTTTTCAGAGTTCATCCATCAGCAAACTCGCAACCCAGGGAACCTCCAAGCTTCACAGACCTAATTATGCGTTAAATACTCTGTTACACCATAGTAGGTCTCTCGCACAGGCGTGTTTATCCCTTAATAAAAAAAAAGCCTATTCCAGAGCATTTGATTTGTTTAAAAGATTTGTTCGTGATTATTGTATAATAAATGTTTTTTCCGTAGAAACTATGGTCGCATTTACAATTTTTTGCCACATTTCTCTTAAAGTGACACTATAGTCACCTGAACAACTTTAGCTTAATGAAGCAGTTTTGGTGTATAGAACATGCCCCTGCAGCCTCACTGCTCAATCCTCTGCCATTTAGGAGTTAAATCCCTTTGTTTATGAACCCTAGTCACACCTCCCTGCATGTGACTTGCACAGCCTTCCATAAACACTTCCTGTAAAGAGAGCCCTATTTAGGCTTTCTGTATTGCAAGTTCTGTTTAATTAAGATTTTCTTATCCCCTGCTATGTTAGTAGCTTGCTAGACCCAGCAAGAGCCTCCTGTATGTGATTAAAGTTCAATTTAGAGATTGAGATACAATTATTTAAGGTACATTACATCTGTTTGAAAGTGAAACATGTTTTTTTTTATGCAGGCTCTGTCAATCATAGCCAGGGGAGGTATGGCTAGGGCTGCATAAACAGAAACAAAGTGATTTAACTCCTAAATGACAGTGAATTGAGCAGTGAAATTGCAGGGGAATGAGCTATACACTAAAACGGCTTTATTTAGCTAAAGTAATTTATGTGACTATAGTGTTCCTTTAAATTAGCTTACAACACTATCAAACTTTACTTAACAGGCGTACAACTACATGTTGACCAGTTATCCCAACAAAACTCAATTTCTAGCATCTTACCCAGTTTAAAGTGTCCTTAAAGATATTCAGAGACTAACAGTACATAATCCCATTAAGAGACTTCCCATAGACAGTATACTGTTCAGGAGTATCTCGACAAGTCACGTACCTAATAATCAAGTCAGCGGCTTACATAGCCTTCTATGGTTTCTTGAGACCCAGAGAATTTTCTGTAGAGAAGGCGTCCGACTTTAAGTCATGCCTTCAGAAGAAACACCTAACTAAAAAACAGGACCACTACATTTTGTCAATTACTCATACCAAAACGAGCCAAACTGGTCCACCAATAGAGATTAAATATTATCCTACCTCTAACAAATGGTGTCCAATTCACGTTTTGGATAAGCTAATGGAAACTCATCTCACTTCCAACCCCGATTCCCCACTATTGGCCATTCGAGGTAAACCCCTAACCACCAAACAATTCATACTTTACATTCGTACGATATTACTCCGGCTAGGACATAACCCACAGTCCTTCTCGGGCCATTCATTCCGTATTGGAACAGCCACAGCTGCCTCTGGAAATCACGTACCTACACATATCATTAAAAAATATGGGTCAGTGGAAATCATCTGCATACAGCAGATACATTCCCAATCCTGAGAAAGAAATAAGATTGGCTTTCGTGAAATGTCTAAATAATGAATTGCTTAATAAAGGTTTCTCACTTAAAGTATAGTTTCTTATATTTTTGGCCTCTTTTACAGGTCTAACCTCACGTCCGTTTCTGCACACCTCAACTGACTTTGCTCTTACTACATTTTGCTTCTTTTTATTACTATTTCATACGTCCTCTAATTTGCCGTACACAAATATATATATATATACACACACACACATTTAAAGTTAACAAAATTCTGATTTTCAGCAACCTCGTTAAATATGCTAAAGTCTGTCTGTTTTAGATATGCCATCGCCATTGTAACAATATCTCATGATGCCAGAATGGTTACAAAACTATAGTTTAAAAAAATCAAACATTTTTTCTAAAATAATTTATAACATGCAATTTGAATGGAATTTAAATTAACACTTTTATATAAATATTTCACAAATCTAGAAAATGGTCACTTAACAGAGTATTCTCTACACTCCCAGCATAAGCATTTTAAAGTGACAGAAAATTCTATTTTGAAAGGCTAACTCAAATGAACTTGTCCTGTAAGAAGAGCAGATTTAGCTCTACCTCCATGAACAACTAAAAATGGTTGGCACTAAAGTTTGTGCCCTGACCTATAGTTGGTGACACAAACTAAAATTACTTGTTTCATTCTCATGCTCACAATATGGAATCCTGGGTACTTACATATCATTTACTCAAAAGTTTCAATTAAAGTTCCCATTACTTACAGTAGTAATGCCACTGTCTAGAGTGTGTGCTCCGCTCGCTCAGTCCTTCTGCAAACTGCACTCTCAGGTAGGTAAGGATTCACACCTTACGTGGGGTTGCACTGCAAACTGGCTGTAATCTCCGGTAAGTAAGGTGACACTGTCACACCACTGTCTGCAATCTCAAGAGTTAGTGTCACTGTCATACCACTCACTGTCTGCAATCAGGGCTAAGTCACACTCACACCCAGGCACCACAGTTAGGTGAACTAGGCATATGCCTAGGGCACCAGCCTACTGGGGGCGCCAACCGGGATATTTCCTGGTAGGTTCCCCCTGTCTTGAACCGCAGCGCTGGGTGAGTGGCTCTAGAGCCGCCCCCC
This sequence comes from Pelobates fuscus, assembly GCF_036172605.1. Classification (NCBI taxonomy): domain Eukaryota; kingdom Metazoa; phylum Chordata; class Amphibia; order Anura; family Pelobatidae; genus Pelobates; species Pelobates fuscus. The sequence goes on along the minus strand of NC_086323.1, from coordinate 161,538,248 downwards.
CTCAGCACCGGGCCACTCTTCCAGGCACCCAGAGGAGCCCTGTCAACGTATGGCAGAGCAGGCACCTTTTTACCTTGATGACAGGTGCCTGCTTTGCCATCAAATGCTGGTGACTGGAGGAGAGGGGGACGGAGCAGGCAGGTGGCGAGGGAGGCTCTTCTTGCAGCCTCTCACTCCTCCCTCGCGTGCCCTCTGTGATGCCGGGAGCCGGAATATGACTTAATTTCGCTCCTGGCGTACTAAACAGCGGGCGGGAGGATTGAGGAGCGGCCCCACACTGGACCCTAAGGGAGGTGAGTGTTCGAGTGTTTGTCAGTGAGTGAGTGTCTGCCTGTGTGTGTCTGTCAGTTAGTGTCTGTGTATGTGTGTGAGTATTTCTTTCAGTGAGTGAGTATGTCTTTCAGTGAGTGAGTATGTCTGTCAGTGAGTGAGTCTGTCTGTCAGTAAGAGTATGTGTGTGTCTATGTTTGTCAGTGAGTGTGTGACATGAAGGGGCGGAAAAATTAATCTTTGCCTAGGGCGGCAGAAATCCTTGCACCGGCCCTGCTCACACCCCTCACTGTAATCACTGCAATCAATTCACTTTTCTCAGAACCTAGATGTGGCACAGGCCGCTGGCCACAAAACCTGCTTCTCTCTGCCTGCTTGCTCTGCTCCTGTCTACTTGCTCTACTCTTCTCTACTTGCTCTGCTCCTATTTGCTTGCTCTGCCTCCTTTGCTCTTGCTCCTCTCTGCTTGTTCTGCTCCTCTCTGCTTGTTCTGCTCCTCTCTGCTTGTTCTGCTCATCTCTACATGATCTTGCTCATCTCTGCCTTCTCTGCTCTTGCTCCTCTCTGCTTGTTCTGCTCCTCTCTGCATGATCTTGCTCCTCTCTGCATGCTCTGCTCCTGTCTGCATGCTCTGCTCCTCTCTGCATGATCTTGCTCCTCTCTGCATGCTCTGCTCTTTCTCTGCTCTGCCTCCTCTGCTCTTGCTTTTCTCTGCATGCTCTGCTCCTCTCTACTTGCTCTGCTCCTCTCTGCATGCTCTGCTCTGCCTCCTCCCAGCATGCCCATCCTGTCCCAAGTACAATCCGTATCAGCAAGGACTGTGTATAAAATATATAAAAGGTGGTCCATTTATTTGGATTGTGTTAAGGCAGTTTAGACCTTACAGATAGATTGTTACTGGGCCTTTACTTTGCAGAGATTCCATGTTTCTTGTAGATCTAACTGCTCCATATCCTCCTGCTGTATCTGCATACCTTCAACAAAATCCCCAAATGTTATGTGAGATAATCCTCATTCTGGGGTTCTGTCCTGTCATTCTAGATTGGTTCTCTGGTGTCCTGTAATGTATATTATCATTTTGTCCCATCTAAAATAAAACCCAAACAATCTTTCTATCTCCTTCAGCAGGAGTTTAGCTGTGTTTGCCGGATAACTGAGTAATATATTGTCCAATCTCCATTTTTACGGGGCTCCCTGGCAGATACTTGGCATTTTATGTTGGATAGTTAAGATATGTTGGATAGTTAAGGAGCAGATCATTGCTGTTGGGGGAATGCTTTATTGGAACTGATGTGGGCACCAGTTTAACTGTCTTCTGAAAAATCACTGTGACAATTTTTACTTCTACCCTAGTAATAACATATAAACTACATAAAGCTAAATGCATTCTTACTGGTTGCATACTCAGATGTTATTCTAAAGAAAAAATATCAACCAGAAATCATACACACAAAGCTTGCATACATACAAGGCACATTTATAGCAGCAGTTATGCAGTTGTCTATTCTGTCTATGGGCGAATCTTGTGCAGATGATATGTGCTGTGTTTTATTGATGCATTTTTTATATTTTTAAATACTCTTTATATTCAATTTTCGTCATATATAAAAAAAACATACAGACTTAATAATACAAGACATTACACAGACAAAAACTGACATTACTAAATACATACTTCTTTCTACCTGTGAAGGATAAGTGCCTGAGTGCGGACAAGGGTAATCTTGTCTGTTCTTTATATACTTTATATTTAAACAAAACAATAACTCTAAAGTGCTTACTCAATCTTTACGTAAATGTTAGTACAAGATCCAAACATATCCCCCTTAACAATTTGTTCTTGACCGAGATGTTATTTCTCCAACAGAAGCCGATTTCCATCTTTAATTGTAACGTTAATTGTTTTGTCCAACAACTATAGCTAATTTCTAAAGGCTGTTTCCAATTTCTGGCAAAAAGAATCTTCATAGCCAAAAAACTTGGTGTGGCCAAATAATATTGAAATGCTGTTAAATCCGGCCAGCCCAGATGTAATAAAGCGGTCATCAGAGTTTTATTGATATGAATCTTATCACAGTCGTGTAGAATTTTATATATTTGATCCCATAATTTTTTCATTTTTGGACAACTTCACCATCTATGTAGGTAACTTCAGACTGCCTTCATACGTCTCCAACACAAATTTGAAACATTGGGGTCCATTTTGTTTAACCTTGTTGGCACTAGGTACCACCTATTACATACTTTATAAAACGTTTCAATCAGTATCATTTTGTGAAAAATTTTCTGTGTTCTAACTTTGTTTCACCCCATACATAAATATCGATATTAGTATTACACTCAATTTCCCATTTTTAAAACTCTTTAGGCATTGTAATTTGCGCCATTAATCTAGTCCGCATATAGCACTTAGATAAAAGTTTTTTTTTATTTCAAAAACCTGCTTCATATATATAGAATTTTGGCTTTTCCCCTCATCGAAATTTCTTGAAACAAGTGATTTAACTCTTAAATAATTGTATATTTCAGATTCTGGTAAATTATATTCTAGGACCAATGATGCAAACATTTTCATTCTTCCCTCCTTAATTATATTAATTACATCTTTGATTTTTTTTCCCTCTCCACAGATCTAGTCATCTGTAAGAGATTCCAATGTTTCTAACTCCATAAATCCATATATCTTTTCAGTATTTTTCATATTTTTTCTAAATTTGAACCATATTAGGAAAATTTGTGCTAGAATTTTATTTCAGATTTTTCAGTACCAGATATCCTTTACTCTGCCCGATAAGTTTATTTAGGTCCGTCCTATTCAATTACTGGGTTTCTAATATAAACCATCCTGTGTCTTTTGTTTCCTTTATAGTTAGTATTTGAATATGGTTGATTATGCTGGCTTCAAAGTGTTTTTTAATATTGGAGAAATGTATACCCCCTTGCCCAGGGTTATTAGTCATCTGTTCTAAATTAATCTCTAGCTAGCTATTGGGAATCTTTAGGGGGATCATTTTGAAGAAATAGGTCCACTTAAGGATTATGTAAGCATGAATGATGTTAATTCTTCCCAGCCAAGTCATTAGCAAAGTATTCCATTTTTTTGTTGATCTAATCAATTTCAAGAAATTATCTTCTACTATACTATCTGTTTTATCCGATAACATTATACTTAAATATTCAAAGGTCCCTTCACTTCTTTAAAGCCATAAATATCCAATATTGCTTTTTTTTACATCCGGATCACCGTTTTTAAACATAACCACAGATTTGTCTATATTTATCTTATTATTAGATGTTTCACTATATTTCGTTATCTCATCCATCAACGAGCTGAAGTGGTCTGGGTGCCTACAGTGTCTCTTTAATGTTATATAATGTAGTTCATATGTCTTTGTTCTACATGCATTCCTTTCTAGAATTTATTTCAATCAGTATTATTAAATATGTATATTCATCTAGTGTATATTCAAACTTTATGATGATGTAACATAACAAAAATAAGTGGGTGTTACAACACTTCTGTGCCCAATTTGGTTGATTTTATAACTAGATTTATTCTGGAACAGCCATTTTTATCCATGAAAACCGTAATAATCTGTCGGCTAGTGTAATCACACATTATGTGGTATATAAAAAGAGAATAATACTGAGAGACACATGTAATCCACAGGTATTTGTCATTCTTTTATTAACCATGACAACTAATATTAAAAAAAAAATAATAATAATTCTACTTTTGTTTAATTTTGCACAGATGGGACACGGCTAGAACTAGCAGTCATTGCGCCTTCTACTTCAAGGTAATTGTCAGTGGAAGTTGTCACGAAATGTCATCACTATTACTTGGTTGTCTCATCAGGTGGTGTTGGAGGAAAAATAATCTCCTAAAATATGACAAATTAAAGAGTTAATTCAGATTTGGCACAAAACAAATGGAGAATTAAAATGTAGTGTATGTGTATACAATTGTATGTGCATTTCATTGACAAAAGTGTGTTGGGGGTACATAGTGAGAAATACACAAAAAAATGTACAGTTGGGGGCAAAATGCATTTCTGCACCAGGAGCCAAGTAACATAGCTACACCTCTGGGTAGCGTTATATTTCTGCTTAAGATACAGTAGAGTGTTAACTGCATATTGACTCCAACTAACCCTAAATCCATTACACCCAAACCCACAGCAGTGTAAATGGGTAAAACATATATGCATATTTTACATTATAAAATGTATAAAACTCAACTTTCCTGTACCATATCTTGAGCTCAGGCATCTTTAGGTCAGTTAAACCACAAACACAAGCATAGAATAATTGCTCAAAATCACATGGAAGCAAGTCTTCACAGAAGTTTCTCCTGCATCTAGAGGACAGCCCAATTCCACCTGCTTTAAGCCATGTTATAACCCGTCTACGTCTCTTCATGTACAAAATGCAGTTTAACAAAACATTGGTTAGTGGTGAAAATAAAATGTGAGAAATGTCAGCCGATACAAGTTTGTCAATTCAGAGACCAATATCGGAGTTTTTTTTCCCACCTGATTTTTGAGGAAAGAAGCAAATCTTTATTAATGTGGTTATAAAAACAAACCCTGTGCAAAGGTAGGAATTTCAAATGCAGTCCTAGCTGGGTAGATTGGTTGTTTTTTGTACATGCAACCTAAGATGGTACGATGGACACAAATTACATTACATGCAGCATGCTATCATGTAACATGGATGCTAGCTGCACACAATGATGAATGCATACTAATCGTGCTATGGTCAGGATTTACAGGTAATTCCTGCAAAGTATTATCCTTGAGAGTCTTAGTAACTTCCCAAACACCACGTTTTCAAGGAATATAGGCTTTTCCATAGTTCCATTCTGGATTTAAACCAGCACATAAGACATGATACAGAACCTCTGACTGGAAAGAGCCATTTTTTTCATAAATTTGTAACGAATTACTGCCAGACAGAAGCTGGGGTTATGATTGTGTTTATCCTTTTTTGTTTGTCATTCAAGTTTTAGGAGTCCTTATGTCTAGAAACAATGGATTTGTACATTATCTTACAACCCTACAAAATGTCAGGACATTAGAAATAAATACATCCTTAAAATGGTAATCAAAGGATCACTATAGTGTCAGGAAAACAAACCTGTTTTCCTGACACTATATAATTCTTGGGGGACCCTCACCCTCAGGGTCCCCTTCAGCAGCTTACATTTAATCCAGTGCTGGGCTCCCTCGGCGATGGTGACCTCTCCTCCCCCGCCGACGTCAGTTCTAGAGCTTTCTTAATGCTTTCCTATGGACGTTCTGTACGCTGGATGCAAATTTCGCATCCAGTGTCGCAGGAGCGCCTCTAGCCGCTGTCAGGAAGACAGCCACTAGAGGTTGGATTAACCCTGCTATGTAAACATAATAGTTTCTTTGAAACTGCTATGTTTACATGTGAAGGGTTAAAACCTGAGGGACATTGCACCCAGACTACTTCATTGAGCTGAAGTGGTCTGGGTGATTATAGTGTCCCTTTAAGTAAGCAAGCAACAGAATATCTGTAAAAAAAAAACAACCTCATATAATGGAAGTGTGTGTAAATGTGGAGTGTTAATGTACAACTATCATTAAATGTTCACTGTTAATTTTTAAAAGTTTAATTACATTGACACTTGATGTTTTTTTAAATGCTGCATATTGACTTTTCGAAAAACTTTTACATAGAACAATCATAGCAGCCAGTTGAGCAGCATTTGGTCAGAGAACATTGTAACAAGTTGCAACCTGCTTTCACGTATACAATGTGTTACATAGTAACATAGAATGTGACGGCAGATAAGAACCATTCGGCCCATCTAGTCTGCCCAATTTTCAAAATACTTTTACTTAGTCCCCGGCCTTATCTTATAGTTGGGATAGCCTTATGCCTATCCCATGCATTCTTAAACTCCCTCACTGTGTTAACCTCTACCACTTCAGCTGGAAGGCTATTCCATGTGTCCACTACCCTCTCTGTAAAGTAATACTTCCTGAAATTATATTTAAACTTTTGCCCCTCTAATTTAAGACTATGTCCTCTTGTTGTGGTAGTTTTTCTTCTTTTAAATATAGTCTCATCCTTTACTGTGTTTATTCTATTTATGTATTTAAAGGGACACTTTAGTCACCAAAACAACTTTAGCTTAATGAAGCAGTTTTGGTGTATAGAACATGCCCCTGCAGCCTCACTGTGTTATTCTCTGCTATTTAGGAGTTAAATCACTTTGTTTATGAACCCTAATCACACCTCGCTGCATGTGACTTGCGCAGCCTTCCTCTCCAGTACTGCGTACAATACTCCAAGTGAGGTCTCACCAGTGTTCTGTACAATGGCATGAGCACTTGCCTCTTTCTACTGCTAATACCTCTCCCTATACAACCAAGCATTCTGCTAGCATTTCCTGCTGCTCTATTACATTGTCTGCCTACCTTTAAGTAATCTGAAATGATTACTCCTAAATCCCTTTCCTCAGATGTTAAGGTTAGCAGGGTATCAAATATTCTATACTCTGCCCTTGGGTTTTTACATCCAAGATGCATTACCTTGCACTTATCCACATTAAATGTCAGTTGCCACAGTTCTGACCATTTTTCTAATTTACCTAAATCACTTGCCATTTGGCTTATCCCTCCAGGAACATCAACCCTGTTGCAAATTTTAGTAAGACATACCTTACCATCAAGACCTTCTGCAATATCACTAATAAAAATATTAAAGAGAATGGGTCCAAGTACAGATCCCTGAGGTAGCCCACTGGTAACTAGACTTTGGCAGTGTAAAATAAATGTCATCATACCTGATAGATCAGTATTACCGCTGGCATTTTATGTAAATTATAAGTGTAGAGTGCCATGTCTAAATGAGAGGAAAAATGGATTTACTGTTTCTTCCAGACCTCTTAGTCGCGTTTCTTCAATTAACAACAATAGCACCTCTTCTGCCACAATTATTACATATCCTTTTTAATACTGCTGTCTGCTATTTTTAGCCAACCTCCAATTGCAATTACAATACCTACCCTATACATATATATATATACACACACACTGCTCAAAAAATAAAGGGAACACTTAAACAATACAATGTAACTCCAAGTCAATCACACTTCTGTGAAATCAAACTGTCCACTTAGGAAGCAACACTGAGTGACAATCAATTTCACATGCTGTTGTGCAAATAGGATAGACAACAGGTGGAAAATAATAGGCAATTAGCAAGACACCCCCCAATTAAGGAGTGGTTCTGCAGGTGGTGACCACAGACCACTTCTCAGTTCCTATGCTTCCTGGCTGATGTTTGGTCTCTTTTGAATGCTGGCGGTGCTTTCACTCTAGTGGTAGCATGAGACGGAGTCTACAACCCACACAAGTGGCTCAGCTAGTGCAGCTCATCAAGGATGGCACATCAATGCGAGCTGTGGCAAGAAGGTTTGCGGTGTCTGTCAGCGTAGGGTCCAGAGCATCGAGGCGCTACCAGGAGACAGGCCAGTACATCTGGAGACGTGGAGGAGGCCGTAGGAGAGCAACAACCCAGCAGCAGGACCGCTACCTTTGCCTTTGTGCAAGGAGGAACAGGAGGAACACTTCCAGAGCCCTGCAAAATGACCTCCAGCAGGCCACAAATGTGCATGTGTCTGCTGAAACGGTCAGAAACACACTCCATGAAGATGGTGTGAGGGCCTGACGTCCAAAGGTGGGGGTTGTGCTTACAGCCCAACACCCTGCAGGGCATTTGGCATTTGCCAGAGAACACTAAGATTGGCAAATTCGCCACTGGCGCCCTGTGCTCTTCACAGATGAAAGCAGGTTCACACTGAGCACCTGTGACAGACGTGACAGAGTCTAGAGACGCTGTGGAGAACGTTCTGCTGCCTGCAACATCCTCCAGCATGACCGGTTTGGCAGTGGGTCAGTAATGGTGTGGGGTGGCATTTCTTTGGGGGTCTGCACAGCCCTCCATGTGCTCGCCAGAGGTAGCCTGACTGCCATATTAGGTACCAAGATGAGATCCTCAGACCCCTTGTGAGACCATATGCTGGTGCAGTTGGCCCTGGGTTCCTCCTAATGCAAGACAATGCTAGACCTCATGTGGCTGGAGTGTGTCAGCAGTTCCTGCAAGACAAAGGCATTGATGCTATGGACTGGCCCGCCCGTTCCCCAGACCTGAATCCAATTGAGCACATCTGGGACATCATGTCTCGCTCCATCCACTAACGTCACATTGCACCACAGACTGTCCAGGAGTTGGCAGATGCTTTAGTCGAGGTCTGGGAGGAGATCCTCAGAAGGCCATCCGCCACCTCATCAGGAGAATGCACAGGCGTTGTAGGGAGGTCATACAGGCACGTGGATGCCACACACACTACTGAGCCTCATTTTTACTTGTTTTAAGGACATAACATCAAAGTTGGATCAGCCTGTAGTGTGTTTTTCCACTTTAATTTTAAGTGTGACTCCAAATCCAGACCTCCATGGGTTGAAAAATTTGATTTCCATTTTTTTTTATTTTTGTGTGATTTTGTTGTCAGCACATTCAACTATGTAAAGAACAAAGTATTTTAGAAGAATATTTAATTCATTCAGATCTAGGATGTTATTTTTGTGTTCCCTTTGTTTTATTTGAGCAGTGGATATCTTTGTTTGGGGCAACATTAATATGATTAATGCAAGACTGTGTGCCGAAGCAGACGTTTGCGGTAGGCCAGTAAATAAAGTGGGCCCACTCTAGTAGAATATAAGTGAATAAAGGGAGTGGAGGGGCATAAAGATTGCCAGATCAATCACGGTAGGGTAACAAAGAGGGGAGTCTCTTATATAGGTCAAAAAGCCCCAACCACAACTAGAAGCAAAGCCTTTACACACACACATATATATATATATACCAGCATATAACCCTCCACAGAAAATCTCTATAGCTTCCCTATGTTGCCTTGTACCTCTTAACCTCTACACCCTTGCTTTTCTTTCTTTCTCCTAACGGCAAATAGGGAGCAATAGAACACTGTCAGAGTTATTCACTAAAGGGAGAATTCAAAGTGGATTGGGATAAAATCAGCTATGCTTTCAATTCGGCTACTGGCTTTAAATGCGAAATTAACTTTGAATTCTCACTTCAGTAAAAAATCTTGTGAATTAACTGAATTAGCTGGCTTGTCAGTGGAACCTGCTTATTGTTAGTTCTCTAGCTTCGTTTGATAAGGCATCTATAGAATTTGTATCTGAGTAATGCCGCAAGCCTAGACACAAAATGGAGGCACGTTCCCTCTGCATGAGAGATACAGCAACTCCACACAATCATTTTGACCTCCATTAGCAGTCATCAATTAGGTGTGAAAGATACCCCTATAGGCAAAGTGAGCAAGGGTCCATATCTGTAATACCTTTTACTTCACGAAGACCCCACGTATTTATATTTACTTTCTTATTATGCACATGAACAGGAACTGCTCTGCAGTAGATTAAGTAGAATGAAAAAAAAATACATTCTATCATTAATTTCAAAGAACCTTTGCAAATATTTTGTTTTGTGGATTCTTCGGATGGATCAGCTTTTATTTATTTTTCTATTTTAATTGAAATGATGAAAGATTCCTCTCAACCCTCAGAACATTATAATGTATTATGTACAATAATTGTTCCAGTCCTAGAAAATGCATGTAAATAGGTATTGTAGATGTTTGTTACTGTGACGCTTATACCTGGGGCATCATAGCTGATTCAGAGGAAGCTGATTCCAGTCTTTTACTTGAGCGAACCTAACGTTAAAAGAAACAAATACATAATGATTAAAACAGGATAGTTAATTTTCAAAACAAATATTCCCATAGTTACATAGCTGAAAAGAGACTTGCGTCCTTAAAGTTCAGCCTTCCTCACATTTGTTTTTGCTGTTGATCCAAAAAAAGGAAATAAAGCCAGTATGAAGCGCTTCCAATTTTGCAACAAACTAGGAAAAAATTCCTTCTTGACCCCAAAATGGCAGATATCTCCTTGGATCAATATCTCCTCACACACGTCTCTTTGCAAAGTATGATAGACATGCTCTGACAGTCCCTGAGAGACATTTCAGGAATAATATTCAACAATGTTACTAAAAATTATATAAATAGTACAAAATCTTCTAATATATAGTGGCATACCTCAGAATGTCTTAACTGCGCTATGACAGTCCCAGTTTTTTGAATCGTTAGACAGGCTCTCACTATGGTCAGGATCCTGTGGCCCTGAAACAGTGCTCCCAGCATGGTCTGCCATCAGTGGGCAAGCAGCTTGGAGTACATTCACACCAGGCTGACCTGTCAGTAATTTGGGTGGACCCCCATCAGGCTGGATGAAGTTGCATATACTACTTCCTCCTATCTGTACCTCTTTGTAGAAGAAGATCTTGTGGGACATTGGTAGAAGAGTTTCATCTTCTGCCAGGTCTAAAAGGCAGTGAGTGGAGGGGATTGAAAAGACCAACACACTAAAAATGTATAATTATTGGGATTGGGGGAGAAAAGTATCTTGGGTACTTAGTCTTCAGTAATTCTCTCAAAACTCTTTACTTGTCTTCACTAATGCATAGGCACACCCTTTCTCTGTCACTTTGCTCTGCCAGTGACCTTTTCCTGTCCCCTGTTCACACCAGTACTGCTAATGCACACCTACAGCAAGCTGTAATAGTAATGATGCTTAGAGTGTCCCTTAAACTTCTTGCTCCTGTTAACATTTGTAATAATTTGTTTTATTTTCTGTTATGTATCAGCAATAAAAGTGCACCCAAATATGTTGACACTATATGACTGTCAGTAATAGCGCCCACAATCTCGCAGGGATGCTACACCTAGAACATTCTAAATGCCAGGCCTCCCAACCGTCCCTATGTTGGCAGGACTGTCCTGATGCTCGGGTCCTGTCCTGCCGTCCTTTCTTAGATTCCTGATGTCCCCCTTTTGGGGACGCCAGGGAACTATCCCCAACAAGCATAGCTTGAGAGCATCATTCAACTGACATGCTCGTGCGTTGTTTAGGGCACTAGAACCTTGCAAGAGAGCACTGAAACCAGCAGGTTCTCCTTGAAGTGTGCTGGCCATAGATGACTGGGAGGCAGCTGGACGCGCATTCATGCCAGGCTGATCTGCCAGTAATTTGGGTGGACTTTTGTCCCCTGTAAGTGGAGTCAGTGGTGCAATTGCATCACCGATCCACCCCCTTTATTTCTCTACCACCGACGTCCCACTTCTTAGGATGCCAGATTGGGAGGTATGAAATGCAGTAGACTGCAACTAATAACATTCCCATAATTTGTTTGTTCAGCAACATTGGAAATTGCCCGAATTGTTACTTACCCTTAGATCCCGCTCATCCAATGCATCACTATTATCCTCAAGATTGCACCTTCCAGTTACACAGGGTCCATCATCTTCATGTCTTTTTCGAAGTATAGCCAAGAAATCCGAAGCCTCAGCCTTTCTCATTAGAGCTGATGGAGAAGCAACAAAAGTTAATTGTGTGATACAATGCTTTAAATTGCTTTGTGTGATATTAGACCGAGCATATACTTGGCTTTTACAGTATATAAAGATAGGTGCAAGAGTTTGCACATGACATTATAATGATTACAACTACACAATGTCAGGAATTCAATGCTTCCAGTAAAACTATTTTGGCCTTAAAGATGAAATTCCATTTGAAATGGCCTTAAAGATGAAATTCCATTCATGACAATTATCACTTTAGCAAATAACTGTCAGTTATGTGTAGATTTAGCAATCAATTGTATTTATAGTTTTTCAGGAAGGGTTTTATTAAACCATCATCTACTGTATCATAAGAGATGCTGTACTGTGCTTAAACTTTAATAGCTATTGCAGGGGTTCCAAAAACTGTTATTACCAACTTTTCAACACAACCCTTGGCGATGATACTGACTCATACCACATCTCCACTGTCATTATACAAGAAATCGCTGACCAAAATCTTTCTAAATGCAGCAAAGTCCTTTGTTCCAGCCATACGGATGTAGTCGTGGGCTCCCACCATTCAGCAATGGATGGCAAAGGTGGAGGAAATCTATTCCATGGAGTCCCTGACTGCGGTGCTGAGAGGTAATTTCGAGCAATGCTTACAGATATGGATGTCATGGATGGACTATGTGTCTCATCTCTCATCAGTATATCACTTATTGCTATCGTACATTTAAACTGACACTTGTGTGTGGGATATGAGGAGAGAGCATACTATTCCCTCTAATGCGAATAGATCTTTGCCCTCCACTTCTTGTTTTTTATTTTGTGTTCCACCTAACGCTCCAAGAGAGGTTTTTGAGTGAAAGGGGAGGGAGGTATGTTCTTCCTTGCATTCGTATTGGATATGTTGGCTCTCTACCACCAACCAAAAGCTAGAGTATCTAATGTGGGGCTTCTGTCTACTCCATTTTAAATAACAAATGGCTCTAGGCAGGGCTGCTCCCTGTGCCCCCTATTGTTCATTCTATCTCTGGAACGACTGGCCCTCAATATTATGCATCACCCTGACATTAAGGGAGTGAGGGTTGGTAACGGAGAATTATGTTTGTCAATGTTCGCAGATGACATATTACTGTCCCTAGAGGACCCGATCACCTCGATGCCTGCCCTACTCTAGCTCTTAAAAGAATAAAGCTCTTTCCTATTATAAACTAAATTACTCCAAAACTCAAGCTCAGTCAATATGCTTACCAGTGAATGTAGTATAACACCTCACGCAATCATATAAGTTTGATTGGAGAAAATCTAACCTCACCTGTTTAGGGGTCAAAATTGGGCCCATACTACAAAGTATTTACAAGTCAAACTATAAAACATTGCCACAGTTGTGCACCACAACTTTCTCGAAGTAGAAAGCAGTCAAAATTTCATGGTTGGGGGGGGGTCAACAGTACGTCAACGTTTTTATGATGCTGCCGCTTCAAATCCCTGCATCCCTGTGTAAGCACCTCAATTATTAATACATACATTTGGAACTCTGATAGGCCACGTCTACCCCTTTGCCTTTTACAGAGGCATCCAAAACAGAGTGGAGTGGGCATACCCAACATAGATACCCAACATAGCTACCTACTACAAAGCCTCCATACTAGAAACAGTAATCAAAATGCAAACTGCCCAAACATTCCAAGCAAATAGGATCCTTAATTATATTGACAGCCAGACACCTGATTGCTCTCAATTGGAAGCTTACTACATGCCCCTCAAACTCAAAAAGTAGACTTATTTTACACATATGAACATATGGCTATATATTCTCCCACAACATACAAGTTTTTCCAAACCGCATGGCAACCATGTGTAGACTACTTTGCCCACATGGGCACATTTAAGCAACTGTTGCTCATCCCCCCTCTCATAATATTGTAAAAGGCTACGGAATCTGTTGGCGCTATATAAATGGCAATAATAATAATAATGGGCTTGGGAAGAGCTACACCCATATGTATTATTTGGACCAAAGACTTTGTGTCTTTTCTCAGGTGCACACTAATTATCAGTACTGCACACTCATTTGGTGACTTGGCTGTCTTCCCTGCCTGTCTGGTGGAAGTCACAGCTGTGGGGACAATCAGTCAACCAATATATACTTAATGTTGACCTCCTTCCCCCTCCCATTTTTTCTTCTGTACCCCATTCCCCCTTTCCTTCAAGTGTAAGTCAAGCTCTAGCCACATCAAGCTACAAATGTGACAGTTGCCTTGGAAAGCTAAGGTTGTGCATGGATTCACTGACCAATGTTATATGTACAAGCATAACCGGCTACTACCTAGCGACAATGTAATGCTGTACAATCTACATGTGTATTGTTGACGTGACTTGTTACAAACACGACTCTTTGACCTAACCTAATCAGAGTTTTTCCACTTGTGTTCTTATACCTGTTATGAAAACTCATATTGAAGAAAAAACTAAAAATATAGAGCGGGATAAAGATTTAGATACCTATTTTCAGGAATTTTTAATGAGTTCCGTTAGATTTATTCTGACATAACTTTTTTTGCTTCAATGAAGACTTTTTCTTACAGTTCAATGGAAATGCTATGGGTACCAAATTTGCACATAGCTATGCAGAAATCTTTATGTACTGTTTGGAGAGGTCAGGTGTTTGAAACAACAATCCATTCGGTGCAGACATGGTGCTCTTCAAGCGTTAATAGATTACAATTTGGTAATCTGGAGTAGATCAAATTAAACTTTACAAGACTTTATAACGTATGTCAGTAATAATTCCCTGTCATAAAAATTCTAATGTCAAATGGATAAAAAAAAAAAAAATAGAGTATACTTTGAAAATTCTGAGATTAAAACTATGGCATTCTTCATCTAAATGGCTAGAGCTGGCTGACACTGGATAGCTAAATGGCTATTCAGTGTCCCCAAAAGCCAGTTTAACAGGTTATGCAGGAATTGTACAGAGAAGAACCAATGTTTTAACTGATTTGTTAAAAAAAGGAAATTTTTAAAGAAAGGTTACGGTGAAGAATTTTTAGAGTCAGAGTATGAAATATGGAAAGAGGCACGTTGTTGTTAAATAAAAGAAAAGAGAATAACATAAGTAAAACAAATATACCGTATATACTCGAGTATAAGCCGACCCGAATATAAGCCGAGGCCCCTAATTTTACCCCCAAAAACTGGGAAAACGTATTGACTCGAGTATAAGACTAGGGTGGGAAATGCAGCAACTACTGGTACATTTCTAAATAAAATTAGATCCTAAAAAAAATATATTAATTGAATATTTATTTACAGTGTGTGTATGAGTGCAGTGTGTGTATGAGTGCAGTGTGTGTGTATGAGTGCAGTGTGTGTATGTGTATGAGTGCAGTGTGTGTGTGTGTTGCAGAGCCTTGGTTGGGGGTGGGCAATTTTATTATTTTAATTTTTTATTATTATTATTTATTATTATTATTTTTAATTTAATTTAATTATTATTATTTAATTATTATTATTATTATAGATTTTTTTCGGCCCCCCTCCCTGAAGGAGGATTGAGCTGACAGGAGCTGCAGGAGAGGTAAGTTACAGCTCTGACAGCCCCCACAGCCCCTGTCTGTATTATGGCAATGCAAATTGCCATAATACAGACTATTGACTCGAGTATAAGCCGAGTTGGGGTTTTACAGCACAAAAAATGTGCTGAAAAACTCGGCTTATACTCGAGTATATACGGTATATGAATTTCCATCTAGTACACAATACAGTTCAAAGGCTTTTGAAGTTGGATATGTAATTAAAAAATATTGGCAACATGAGGACTGACGCCCACACTGACCCATGCAGACAAACACACACACATAGGCGTGCGCAGCCTATTGCATTAGGGTGTGCACCCTAAAGCACAAACACGCCGCATGTGTATATATTTATTCTATTTGTAATATATATATATATATATATATATATATATATATATACACACACACATATATATATATATACACACATACACTGCTGTGTGAGGGTGGTGTTAGTGGGATGTGTGGGTGAGGGTGCTGGTAGTGTGCTATGTGGGTGAGGGTGTTTGTGTGGGTGCTGGTAGTGTGCTGTGTGAGGGTGTTTGTGTGTTTGTTAGGGTCCTGTTACTGTGCTGTGTGAGGGTGCTGTGTGTGTGAGGGTGCTGTTTGTGTGAGGGTGCTGTTTGTGTGAGGGTGCTGTTTGTGTGAGGGTGCTGTTTGTGTGAGGGTGCTGTTTGTGTGAGGGTGCTGTTTGTGTGATGTGTGCGTTTGTGTGATGTGTGCCGTTTGTGTGATGTGTGTGGGTGTCGTGTATTTGTGAGGGTGCTGTTTGTGTGTGTGTGTGTGTGTGTGTTTGTCAGGGTGCTGTTAGTGTGCTGTGTGTGAGGGTGTTGTGTGTTTGTAAAGGTGCTGTGTGTGTTTGTGAGGGTGCAGTTAGTGTACTGTGTGTGTGAGCGTGCTGTATGTGTCTGTGCTGTGTGTGTGTGGGCTGTATGTTGGGAGGGATTGTGGAGGTGAGGGCAGATTAGTAAATATCCCCCCTCCCTACCTTATGTAGGGAGGGGGGATCCTTGCTGCCATGTGCCATCCCTGGTGGTCCAGTGGAGAGTGAACTCTAGCCTGCGGAGCTAGAGTTAACTCTCGCGAGATCTGAGTGTTGCCGTGGCAATGCTCAGATCTCGTGAGAGGAACCTGGCAGAGCTGCTGTCTAGAGCTCCCCGTGTCCTCTCCTGCCTCCCTCCGTGTTGCTGTGGGTTGGTGAGGTAGATCTTTGATCTCCCCGCCAGCCCATGGAGGCTAAGAGCAGAGCCGGCACTCAGATAGCACCGACTCTGCGTGAGCCGTCAAGGGAGATCCGGACATCTCCAGAGAAGTCCTGGGGAATAAAGTGTGGGAACTCTTTCCCCCCCCCCCAAAAAAAATATACACGTGTGTGTGTGTATATATATACTGACACACAGATATAAATACGCGTGCACACACATACTCAGACACACACATACATTCACAGACACACACACACTCACAGACACACACACATACTCACAGACACACACTTACAGACACACATACACTCACAGACACACTTACAGACACACATACACTCACAGACACACACTCACAGACACACACTTACAGACACACATACACTCACAGACACACATACACTCACAGACACACATACACTCACAGACACACACACTCACAGACACACACACATACCCATACACTCAGACACACACATACTCACAGATACACACAGACACACATACACTCACAGACACACAAACACACACACATACATTCACAGACACACTTACAGACACACATTCACAGACACACACACTCAGACAGACACACACACTCAGACAGACACACACATACATTCACAGACACACACACACAAATATTTTTTTTTTTTTTTATTAAAAAAAATGTCCACCCAGCCTCCCTACCTGGAGTGCTGGCGTGGACTTGTCCCTGGGGTCCAGTGGGTCGGATGCCTGTGTCCATCTCAGACGCGGCGAGGGAGCTGTGTGCTCTCTGCTTCCTCTCGCCGCGCGGGCTGTCTGCTGTAGCTGGGAGCCGGAATATGACGTCATATTCCGGCTCCCAGCATCAGCAAACAGCGCGCGGCGAGAGGGAGCAGAGAGCACACAGCTCCCTCGCCGCGTCTGAGATGGACACAGGCATCCGACTGGGGGGGGGGGGGGTGTCCTTCACCTCTTGCCCCCCCCTGCCATGACAGGGGGAACATGGGGGCCGGAAGGGGGCATTTGGGGGCACTGAGTGCCCGCAGGAACAGCGTTCCTGCTCAAATAAAAGTGCAGGAACGCTGTTCCTGCAGGACTCAATACATAGGCGCAGGGCCGGCCTTAGGCATTTTGACGCCCTGTGCGAAAAATCTTCACAGCGCCCCCCCGTCATCCATGTATGCTGTAATGTTTGTGTTGTCTGTGTATGTGATAGTAGGTGTGATGACTGTGTGTGATATGTATGCTATGTGTGATATTTGTAATGGGTGTATTAACAGTGTGTGATATGCATGTATTGGTTGTATGTGACTGACACACACACACACACACACACAGAGTCAGACGGCCACACACACACACAGGAAGACATCCACACACACACACACAGGCAGACAGTCATACACACACACACAAAGGCAGACAGTCTCACACACACACACAGGCAGACAGTCAGTCATACACACAGACACAGACACACACAGAGGCAGACAGTAATACACACAGACACACACAGTCATACACACAGACACACACAGTCATACACACACACACACACGCAGACAGTCATACACACAGACAAACACGCAGACAGTCATACACACAGACACACACAGGCAGACAGCCATACACACAGACACACAGAGGCAGACAGCCATACACACAGAGGCAGACAGCCATACACACAGAGGCAGTCATACACACAATCACACACACAGAGGTAGACAGTCATACACACAGAGGCAGACAGTCATACACACAGAGGCAGACAGTCATACACACAGAGGCAGACAGTCATACACACAGACACACACACAGAGGCAGACAGTAATACACACAGACACACAGTGGCAGACAGTCATATACACACACACACACACACAGGCAGACAGTCTCACACACACAGGCAGACAGTCAGTCACACACACAGACACAGACAGTAATACACACAGACACACACAGAGGCAGACAGTAATACACACAGACACACACAGAGGCAGACAGTCATACACACAGACACACACAGAGGCAGATAGTCATACACACACACACAGACACACACAGGCAGACAGTCATACACAGACACACACACACAGGCAGACAGTCATACACACAGACACACACAGGCAGACAGTCATACACACACAGACAGTAATAAACACAGGCAGAGAGTCACACTCACCTGACAATCACACAGTTACCTGTGGAGTTCATTGTGGAGGCAGTGCAGCTCCTGGTGACTGTTTGGTGGGGAAGCAGGGACTCCTTCCTGCTTCCCCTGCAGCAGTTTTCCGGCGCTTTTAGCTCCGCCCCCGCCGCACGGTAAGCTCCGCCCCCGCTGCAAATTTAAAAAAAATTTTTTTTTTTTTTTTTTTAAATCCACGGTGCCCCCTGCTCCATGGCGCCCTGTGCGGCCGCACAGCTCGCACACCCCTAAGGCCGGCCCTGCATAGGCGTGCCGCGGGGATTAGGGTGTGCCCAGGCACACCTGGCACACCCCGTGCGCACGCCTATGCACACACACTGTGACCTAGGAAAACTGACACACACACTGACCCTGTAACGAGTATATACCCCTACACGCAGGATCCAGCCAAACAGAAGACAGCACAGAGGAGAGATACGTCTACCGGACCTTAGAGTGGCCGGACTCGACGTAATAGGAGAAGTACAGAGTCAGGAGCGATCCGAGGTCAAGGGCACAAAGAGACAGCGTAAACGAGAACTAGCCGGGGTCTGGTACACAGGAATCAGCAAGCCGGCAAACAGTGCAGACAACAGACAACAGTACAGACAAGGATAAAGCGAAAACGAAGTCAGAATACAAAGCCAAGGTCAAATACGGAGAAACACAACTGAACACAACAAGCACTAAAGGGAACTGTAGCAGAAACCACGATAGGGCAAGGAACTAAGGGAAAAGGGTGAGTATAAGTAGCCTTCAAACTAATGTGATTGGCTCCTGTCACTTCCACACCCCCAACAGGTAAGTGTATGGGGTGATTGGCATGACAGGAGCCAATGGGAGCCTTTTTGCAATTTAGGCTCCCACTGTCTCTTTAAGAGCGCGCCCGAGACTCGCGGCACGCTCTAAGCTGCAGGCGGGACACGTGACCGCATCTCGCGGTCACTGCCCGTCTTCCTGTTAGGAGAGTCGGATGAGCCGCAGGACCGCGCACGGCTTGAAGAGAGGACCGCGGCCGGCCCCCGGATAAGGTAAGTAATGCTACAGACCCATTGCAGACACACACACTCGCACATGCAGACACACACGCACACACATTGACACATGCAGACACATGCACACACACACACTGACCCATGCAGACACATGCACACACACATTGACCCATTATAGACACACGCACAAACACACACACACACACACACTGACCCATGCAGACTGACACACACACACACATTTAATCTTACATTAATTTCATGTATTTCAGGCATCTTCATTGAGCGTGGATGCCCATCACTGCCTAACTAGTGTCTATTTTTAGAGATAGGTTAAGGTGAAGAATTTTTAGAGTATTTATAGCATTGAATAATCACCTATAGCTTGTAGTGAACGTTTTTGTTCAAGATTTAGCAAATGACTAACCCAGTTCAGACGAGGCACAGCCTGGGCAAACATTGCAAATGAAGAGGATAAATAAAAACATTTTCATTTCTCCTCTTCTCTACATGTGTTCCCTATGATGACTGCCAGGTGGAAATGACAGAATTTATAACAATGATTGACAGGGAGCTAAGATGAAGGCACCTAGTTGCAGGATAAAAAGGTGTGGATTTCTAAATGTAATTTTATTTTCACACCCCTCACAAATACATATTTGTTAGCTATAGGGATAAGTAAATATAAAAGTATTGGCAAGTTCTGCTTTAAGATGTAAACACAGCCCCCATAGACTATCAATGATGTTCCCAGTGAAGGAGTGGCATTCTTTTTTTGGTTAGGGAGGGTCTTGTAATTGCAGACTGGTGAGTTTAATTTTAAAAAATAATAATTATAAACCGGATTCTTGTCTGTCACAACCAGATACCATAGGTACGGGTGTTAAAAGCTAAATTTGTTTCTCCAGTGTATCTATGTGTTTGGGGTGGGTACATGTTTTAATATAGACAAAGAGGGGAGTGGAGGGTCTTTTGTTCTAATGAAATGTAGTAATTTTTTAATACAATTCTTTGAAAATGCTTTTGTACTTTAATGTACCCAGCTTCATATAAAATCTGACACTACAATCACATGTTACAATGACATGTTACATTTCAAACTTGGCAAATATGTGATTAAGATGTTTTCACAAGTATGAATGGTGGTGAATTTTATAACAGAATTAAAAAACAATTTAGGCACAGAATTGGTATTTTGACATTCATTTTGCAATTCAGTTTTCAGTTAGCCAAAATTAACAGGTTTATTGTCCAAAGTAAGAAATGTAGGGACTTCAAAGTTAAGTCCAAATTTAAGGCCAGAGTAGCAAAAGTGGAGAAAAAAAAAATTCCACTTTAGCTATTTCGCAAATTTTGAGAAATTCATTTTAAATTCAATTTAAATTTCTAACAATTCTCTCATTGGTGAACAACCCTGTAAAGTGCAGGCTATTTACTAAAGTGAGAATTTAAAGTGAATTTCAAATGTAAGGCCACAATGAAAGCATAAACTGACTCAGAGAATTATTCCAGATCAACTATTTTCACCTTAAATTTAAACTTGCCTTCAGTTTTACTACAGTGTCATTACATTTAAAATTCACTTTAAATTCTCAATTTGATGAAAAGCTCATTGTGTGTGTTTATTCATTATAAATTTTAATTAATTCTTTAAGTGTAGCACATTGCAGTTCCATACACAGCTGATCTCATTTGATCTGAACTTCAATGAACAATATTTGTAGAGTTGTTTTGTTTTGGTTTATATCTGTATATTTGGTTTATTGCAAACTTCAGCACAAATGCTGTATAATTGTAATGCTGTATAATTATTAATTGATTTAGATTTCTTAATGTTGTAATGTCGGCTAATGGCAATGTATGTACAAAAAAATAACATACCTGAGTCAGTGAGATGGAGTATGAGTCCAGAACAAACACTCAGAGCCAGCATTAACTTCATGTCTCCCTCGACAGCTTGCAACCCTTCTGATTCTACACGCTTGTCGCCCCCACATATAAATGTTTAGAGAACTGTATTAGTGGAGCCTATTCAACCAGCGATTACAAGGCAATTAATAAATCTGTCTACATAGAGTATCTCGTGTTGATGGATAAGAAAGTTAATTGAAAGGATTCATGGAATCATCTTTCTAGAAATTGTAATTAATGGATTGCTCAGATTTCAAGCTATTTTTTTTTTAATTGTAAAATTTAAACTGTGTTTGAACTTTATCGGTTAAGTGTTTTAAATACTATCTCTCCCTCTCTATTTGCAGTCAGTATAATTTAACAATCAATAAAGATAATCTTTGAATGGCGGCATAGATGTCTGGTATATGTTGGGAGGCATTGCTGATTTAGAAAAATGGCTTTAACTGAACTATATTCTCACAGTTGGAATTTATGCGGTTTGGTTTTCAATTCACCAAGATTCACTGTAAATACACAGTAAAATACCCTAATCCAGCTCTATAACAAGTTTTTAGCTCATACAAACCCACTACAAACCATACCAGCTATTTAACGTAGTACCTCTAAACTTGACCAGGTAGTGCCACTTGGGTATTTACTCAGTTCATATTTATTGTTTTCACATCAATTGGGTCCTAAATGTTTGCATTACATACAAATATAGAAATCTAAAATACCTGTTCTGGAAGTCTGTTCTGGCAGTCCCAGAACAGAACCCTGAGGGACACCACTTACCACTTTTGTCCAGCTTGAAAATTTACCAGTTATGACAACTCTCGGTACTCTATCTTTAAGCCAAAAAATCTGCCCAAGAAGAATAATTTTCATCTAAACCAATTTATTTTGGTCTGAACACTAACCTATTGTGAGGAACCGTATTAAACACCTTAGTAAAATCTCTGTTTACTTTCCCACTAAATCACATTGGTTTCAATATGTTTCTTTTATATTTATTTCCTGAAGGTAAATACGGAGAAATGTTCCTTTCTAATATTTGTTTGAAGATATTTCAATTTATTCTGTGTTTTTTCACTAAAGCGTTTATGCCAGTCAATATATTGTATCTTGTATATTGTATATTGTATATTGTTATCTTATTGTTATCTTATTAACATTGGCCTTTTAAAAATGTTTTAGTATACCCCATGTGCTTTTAATTGTTTAATTTATTTTAAAAGACACCATATTCTGATCACTATGTCTCAGACAAGCGTCCTTTCTAGTTGGTGCTTGTACCAGTTGTGACATTAAGGTGTCATTTAACATTTTCAAAAACCTGATTTACCTTTCTGAACTAGTAGTCCACGTATCCCAATTTTTTTTTTTTTTTAATTCTTTATTTTGGTTGTGCATATATTAACACATAAGGTCACACTGCCACAACAGCTTGTGCAACAGGTCATTAAACATTCAATAACATTTGCATGACTTGTCATATCTTGCACATTTTTTGTTTTGGTCGCAGTAAACAGGGCAGTCTCTATAGCTTGAAGTACGTGCCTGGTTTCTTGTGGGGTCTTATCGTCTCTGTTGTGCACCTGGTGAGGTAAGGCTTGGGTGGAATGTGATGTGTGCTTGGCATGCGTGCTGGTAAGCCCTTGTCTGATTCGTTGGGTGTACCTAATATGTCCCTGGCAGTACATTAGTGATTGTTGCTTTTAAGTGACATGCTCCCAGTAGTGGGAGGTCATGTCGTGTTATGCTTTGCTTAGTTTTACGCCTGGCTCTGTCAGGGTAGTTTGTGTGTTCCTGTCAGGCGGGGGGGGGGGGGGGGGGGGTAGTGATTTGTGTCCCATAGTCCATAGTCGGATGGGTTATGTGTTGGGTAGGTCGTCATGGTAACAACAAAACTTGTGTTTGAGCTGAGTGTCCTTAAGGTGGTAGCTCTCGCCCGTCAGTTTCAGGTTGCTGCCGCTTCAGATTGTTCCCTGGTCGGTCCTCGTGGGACAAAGGGGGTCACCCGGTCAGGGTTCCATTTGTGTGTCGAGGTGGTAGCGCTTATAGTCGTAGCGGGGTGTAGAGTCTTTCGGCAGGCCCAGGATGTGTAGCAAGGCCGCTGCCTCTGTGAGAGTGCTTATTGTGTGTTTGTTTTCTCCCATCTGGAGCCATAGAGCTTGGGTCATCTGCCACTTGTAGGGTATGTTCTTCTGTCTCAGCAGCGCGATGAATGGCTTGAGGGATCTTCTCCATGCAACTGTACTCCCAGTAAGATTTGCATAGAATGAGAGTTCCATCGTTTCGAACTGGTAAGTTGCGCTTTCCCTAGTCGACGCCACCACAACTGTCATCTTGTCTTTGTGGCGCTGGAATCTTACGATAAGATCTCTGGGTGTTGTGGTGGGTGCCTTGGCTGGTTTTGGGGCACGGAAGAAGCCATCCAGCTGCGTTGTGTTTGCTTGTCGTGGTGGTAGCAGGGCTGTCAACAGGCGCCTCAATAAGTGTGGCAGTTCGTCCGTTGGAGTGTCCTCCGGGATACCCTGTATTTTCAAGTTATTGGCCCGTCTTGTGTCCTCGAGTGCTGTGAACCAGAGCTCATATCCCCCATTTTGGCTTTTGAGGCCTTGCACCTCCAGTTGCAGAGCCATTATTTGGGAAGCGTGGCCAGTGGATTATGTCTCCAGGGCTCCGATTCTCCCCGTTAAGCCGTGGATGTCGGCGTGGAGGGATGCCACGTCAGATAGAAGGGTGCGTTGGAGATCGGCTAGCAGTGATTTCAGAACCACCGTAGTCACAGGCGAGGTGTCAGCCCTCTGGGTCGCCGGTCTTGGCGTTGGTTCCACAGGGAGATCTATCGTCTCTTCACCCAAGGAGAATTCATCGGAGAGTTCAGAGAAGTTATCCGGGTAAGTGGCCGTTTTGGGCCTGGATGCCCCCTGTGTTTGGCGTAGGAGTTCGGCTATGTTTGGGCCCTGTCTCGGGTTATCTGGCTTTGGCTTCTTTGATTTGCGTCCCATTATGTTGTCCCAGTACCGGTTGGCCTGGGAGGCTGATAGGTTGCCGGTTAGGTGATGTAAGATTTGCGATTTTGGTGATTTTGAGTTTGAAATTGCAGGAGCTGATGTGCATTGTGACTTTCCAGCTCGGTTGCTTAGCTCCGCCCATGTATCCTAATTTCTGTCCTGGTAATTAAAATCTCCAATAATTAATGCGTTACCCAGATGTGCAACTTTCCCAATTTGCTCCAACAGCTATCCTTCCTCATCAATATTAATATTAGGTGGTTTATAACATATCCCAACCGATAATTGATTTCCCTTCTTTTTCCACAAGCAGATATCTAACCATAAAGCTTCCACATTTTCCTCATCACATTCCACATGCTTAAGATTTGGCTTTAATGCATGGTTGACATACAGACATATCCCACCACCGTTTCTATTTTTCTTTCACCCTTAAACAAGGTGTAACCATGTAAGTTAACTGCTCAGTCATGTGTCTCATCTCACCATGTTTCAGTTATGCCTATTATGTTATATTGCTTAGTGTGCGCTATTGCCTCTTGTTGGCCCATTTTGTAATTTTGACTCCTTGCATTAGTAAGCGTACATTTGATGTTATCATGAGTAACTTTAAATTTATGTAAATTTGTATTACTATTACAAACCTCTGCTGTTCTGATCTTGCCCCTGCAACCATTCTGACCCCCCTTGTGCTAAACTAAAGCCCAAAGTCCTATCTGTCCTATCTCCATTTCTGTGTCCCTCCCCCCTACTGTCCACCCCAGCACAGCACACCTTTTTCCATTTAGATGCTATATGTACCCAAGTGCAAAATTGTCCCATAGCTCTAAAAAGCCCAAACCCTCCTTTCTACACCATGACTTTAGCCACGCGTTACCCTCCCTCATTTTCCATTGCCTTTTTATTTGTTTATTGTTGCTTTATAAGATGTCTTAGGGGGACAATACAGCAGGTAATTCACTGATCAACCACAACATTAAAACCAATTACAGATGACATGAATAACATTGAATTTACTGTAACAGTTGCACCCGTCAAGGGGTGGAATATATTAGGCAGCAAGTGAACATGTGTTGAAAGCAGATAAAATGGGCAAATGAAAAGATCTGAGTGTCAAGGACCAAATAGTGATTAATAGATGACTGGGGCAGAGCATCTCCAAAATGGCAAGTCTTGTGGAGTGCTCCAGTATGCAGTGGTTAGTACTTATCAAATGTAGTGCAAGGAAGGACCACTGGTGAACTGGCATCAGCAAAACGGGTGCTCAAGGTTCATTGATGCATGTGGGAAGCGAAAGCTAGCTTGCCTGACCATGATAGAAAGCCAGCTTGCCTGACCATGAAAGAAAGGTATCTGAACACATGGTGTATTGCAATTTGTGGGGCGTATGGGGCTACGTAGCCACAGACTGGTCAGAGTGCTCATGATGACAACTGTCCACTGCCAAATGCTCCTTCAATGTGGACATACGCATTAGAACTGGACCATGGATCAAGGGAGGAAGGTTGTCTGGTCTCATGAATCAAGTTTTCTTAGATCAGGTTCATGGCTGCGTGAATGTGCGTCATTTACCCGAGGAAGAGATGGAAGCAGGAGGCACTATGGGAAAAATGCAGGCTGGCAGAGACAGTGTTATGCTCTGGGTAATGTTCTGCTGGGAAACCTTGGGTCCTGGCTTTCATGTGGATGTTACTTTGACATGTACCACCTGCCTAGAGATTGTTGCAGACCATGTACAGGGCTGGCCTTAGGCCTTTGGGCACCCTGTGCGAAAAATCTTCACAGCGCCTTATTTTGTTTGATATTAATTTATTTATTTTTGGGCACATTGTTAACTTTTTTTTTTGCACAGCATGTCTGGCGACATACAAACATGCCGAATCATATGATAAGATGAGTTTATAATCTTTCTTTTATCTCATTATTTCCTTTGCCTATCTAGATAAATTCTAAAAAGAGAGAGACTTGTCCCATCCCTATTATATAATATATAGATATTTTCTCCTAGGTGGTCCATGGTGGTTTTATGCCTTAATACGACCCACTGGGACTTGATAACACTATATTTGTACACTTGTGAGCCTATAATTAAAATTCTGGATATGCTCTTCGTATATACCAATTTGAGGATATGTACAGATAACCACTGGTACGCTATGTTATTTGAGTTACTCCTATTTCTGAAATATGATAGACCTACCTAACCCCGTATGGACAGGTTCTTGACACTTATTACTGTTTATGTACCTGTTTTATTCACTATGCTCTCTTTGGCCAAATTGCCGATGAAGTCGGTGGTGCGCATTAGTTAGACTGCCGTTCAACAGAACAGTGGGAGGCAAAGGAATAGCCTTATAAGGCTAAGTTGTTACCATTTATTATTTATTAGTTACTTTTGCTACTTTTTCTCTGTTACAGTTGCTTATATTGTAACTAATTACCACTTATACAGATAGGACACTGTCATATATCCAGAAGGCTTTGTCCTCACTCTTGTGAGACGATATATCCTGGTTCATTCTTCTTTTTTCAGTGGATTTTAGGGGTTAAGCCCACAGACACTCTTGGAGTTTCTCACTGGTGAGTTGACTCTGCACTTATATATGCATGTATACTAGTGTGTCCCCAGTCACAGAATATTTTGTTTTGTTCAACTTGTAGATATCAATTGAACGTTAGACCAACCCAGGTTTAGTGAATAACTAAGTTTGTGAGTTTCTGTCAAATAGTTGCTTGTACATTGTAACGGATCACCCTGCACCCCGACTGGGTTCCTCCGTTGATGGATGCTCCTAGCGCTTCCAGAGGACTCCAAGCACTCTAGCCGACACCACAACCACCACAGGCCGAACCTCTCTTCCTTCAGAGTGAAGCAGGAACAAGCTCTTAAAAGAGCTTAGGAGTGATTATAGCAAGGGAATATGCAGAACATAGCAATCCCTTGTAGCAGATTCCCCAAATAAGAGACAGCACTCCAAATTGAGGGTGAAGTAGAACTGAGGTTTTTAATGACACACACTCTGCTTTTATGCAATTCTCCAGTGCAAGGGAGACGCCCACAGACAATTATGAATTACCCAATCACACACTGGTTACATCCCACACATCTCCTCTTCTTAGCCTGAGAGGTAACACAATTAGCCGTACAGTTTAAAACCTACTTTTTACCCAACTTTCATAACTCTAAAACTATACATACAATAATATTATTATTATTATTAATCAGCATATTTCAAATACAAACATACCCAAAAATCATTCGAATCAGTTCAGCCGTTCGGGAGATAGATATGTCACCTTTGACCGACCGCAAGCACATTTTCATGCCCAAAACAGTTCCAGAGAATCAGGCTGTGCAGCCGGGCTATTTCCCATGTTAAAGTCAGTTCAAACAGATGAACGACAACCATTCGAATTGTTGAACTGTCGAATGAACTGTCGAATGCATTAGTTCGAGGGAAGGTAAAACGTCAGCGGTGTTCGTGCCGTTCTGTAGCCGATTTTAGTTCCATGAGTTTGATGGCACACACCGCTGACTGCATTTGAATGAATCAAAATGGCCGCTGCCACGTGTTCAGTTTTCTAATGGCGGCCACTTCGACCACTACGGCACTTTGGCTGCATCCGAAGTGGCATGCCAAAACTGCAGGTCCTTTCCCAAAGTACTTAAAGGGCCAGAAACAGCACAATAAAAATCCATTATGCCCAAATACAGTTCAATAAAGGGCCATACCTAGTCCAATACAAGTCCCTAAGCCCCAAATCAGTTCCTTAAAGGGCAATAAATCCCAGGGGCCATAGTCACATGGCAGGAGACTGGCAATCAGTATTCTCCAATGCCCAGTGGCAAGGCTGGTTCTGCCACATACATGATATGATTTACCTTATTTTTTTTATTATGCTTTCACATATGTGTATTGTGATGAATAGCATAGACTTAAGCACATTTTAAAAAAATATTTTAAATTTCTTAATTTTACACAAACCATTGTATCTAAGAAATCTGTCTGCCCCTTGCATTCATCAATGCTTTACAAGGAGTTACTTGAGTCACATAATCTTCTGTATAATTAAAAAGAAATTATAAACCTTTAAATCTGCAGCAGTCTTAGTGCACACATATTGTTTTATTTGACTGTTTTAAAACAGTATCCTGTGACCTCTAATCTTTGTTCCATTTGGTTGATCTCAATAGCCCAAGTCACGAAATAAGTATTCTATTTCAAGTTAAGCAGAATAAATTGAAACTTTTTTTAAGCATCTGAGATCTTTGTATTGTCTCAACTTGTGATTAGAAGAATCTCTCTTCAAGAGCAAATATTTTGTATCATAAGTAGGAATATTGATTTAAAGTAACAGTTTCAGAAATAAATATATATTTATTTCTAAAGGTGGAGAGTTGTATTTGCTCACAATTAGGGCATCCTGTTTCTGTTAAAACACACACACCACCCTCCCCCAAGCAAACACTTACTCCCTTCTCACTGCAGCTCAGCTGTACTCTAATAAGGATAACCACTAAGGAGGATATCCCAACCAATCAAATGCTACTCGTAGAGCAGCACTGGGCCCCACTGTGTATACTTGGCAATTGTCATGCTGCACCAAGAGAATGCTTCTCAAATATAAGAACATTGAATCCAGTTCTTTTCTTCGGGAAGCACTCACATTTGCTTTTGGACAAGCAAGCCTGGATTGTCAGCTGAATGGTGCAATTTTAAAGTTTTAGAAAAGTGCTAATTTCTTTTGAAATGGGCACTTTTATAAAATAGGACAGAGAGGACACAAAGTTCACAGTAAGCAGAAGAAGTGAATTGTGATTAAGGAGTGTTCCTTTAACAAAGTATGTTTAATTCAAAATGTAATTTGTTTCAGGGTGTATTATTATTATTATTAAAATGTTAATTTAATGTTTCGTGTTATTTGGCAATGGATATATTTTTAAACTGCTGGAATAAAAAGCATTGCACAATTTTATACAACACTGTAAATTGCAGGATTCATAAATGAAATGTACCAGCTGCCTGAGATTAGAGAGTTACATTCCCAGGCAGCAGCCACAATTCTCAACTTTTGATTCAAGAGTAATAGAGACACTTGGCCAAGAGACACTGAGTGTGACCAGGGCCGTCTTTAACGCAGGGCAAACGGGGCAGCTGCCCCGGGCCCTCAACTTTTAATTTATCTTCCCCATGGGTGCCCTCACTCTTAGGAGGCCCACCGGGTGCCCCATGCACTAAGGGCCACCCAGTGGGCATTTGTAAGCTGTCAAAGCATTGTTAGAGTTGCACGACAGATAGGGATCTATTTATGGCCATTCTTGCGGAACGAGGTCCCTAAAAAAAAAAAAACTCGCATTAGGACTCTTTCTACTTTAGTTCTTACACTGCATTGGGGTGAATGGCATGATTGCATGCCAGGGAGTGGGAGAATGTGGGGTCCAGGGAGCCCAAGAAAATGGTTGCCTTGGGTTCGGTCAATATTAAAGACAGCCCTGCTTCCATCAATGCTCCAGTGGGTCTCTTCAAGGATAGGCAAGTATGAATAGAATAGGCAAGTGGCTTCAATCTCAAAGCTTGAGTGCACTGCTCTGTTGTGCAATCAGAACACCAGAAGAGAGGTTCAGACTTAAAATCAAGAAGCCCTGTGGAGTCTATGTCCAAGCCAGCCCTTTAGGCCTTATAGTTGTATTACTATGGTAAAGTATAACTATTACTGAAAATAAATTTCTGAATTGCATACCCAGGTTCACGGAGAGCTTGTTGCCATAATAGACCAGGTAACAGCAGAACAGAACACTAGAGGAAGCAAACTTGTGCACAATGTCTGACAGGAATTGCATGTGAAAATCAGTATAATGTTGCACAATATTGAAATTAAAACTATTGCGTGTTCATCTTTCCCACCTGCGGCAGAGAGGATTATCATTAATTTTTATTAAGTTAAATACATAATTGATATTCCATGCATTGGGATTTAAAATGTATATTGAAATAAAATTAAAAATGGATTAACTAGGGTAGCTCACATGTTGAGCCTTTTTATGTGATCATTTAATAAACAATTTCTGCCCCACATTATACTGTGACATAACATACCAGTCAGGGTCGGACTGGCCCACCATGATACCGGGAAATCTCCTGGTGGGCCGCAGCACCTGGTGCCGGGCAGATAGCCCAAATCATCAGGATAATGTAATTTAAATGATTTTCCCCTTGGGCTGTGCCAGCCTGTGTCAGTCCGAGGGAAGTAAAGAGGGAGGAGCTGGGGGCTGTTGCGGCCGCAATTAGGATGCTGGTGGCCGGAGGGCAACCTGTCAGTCTCCCTGCATGCAAGCCCCGCTTCCTGAACATAGCTCTGCCTCCCGCACAAAAGCCAAGACACGTTGCTGATCTCGCTGAAAGGAAAGGCCACAAAATGGCAACTTCACCCAGAAATGCCAGGTAAGCTTCAGCCATGACAATGATGTGTGTGTGTGCCTGCTAGTGAGTGAGCTTGTGTGTGTGTGTGTGTGTGCTAGTGTGCTAGTGAGTGAGCTTGTGTGTGTGCTAGTGAGTGAGCTTGTGTGTGAGTGAGCTTGTGTGTGTGCTAGTGAGTGAGCTTGTGTGTGTGCTAGTGAGTGAGCTTGTGTGTGTGCTAGTGCGTGAGCTTGTGTGTGTGCTAGTGCGTGAGCTTGTGTGTGTGCTAGTGCGTGAGCTTGTGTGTGTGCTAGTGCGTGAGCTTGTGTGTGCTAGTGCGTGAGCTTGTGTGTGCTAGTGAGTGAGCTTGTGTGTGTGCGCTAGTGAGTGAGCTTGTGTGTGTGCTAGTTAGTAAACTTGTGTGTGTGTGTGCCTGCTCGTGAGTGAACGTGTGTGTGTGTGTGTGCCTGCTAGTGAGTTAGCTTGTGTGTGTGGGTGCCTGCTAGTGAGTTAGCTTGTGTGTGTGTGGGTGCCTGCTAGTGAGTGAGCTTGTGTGTGTGCCTGCTCGTAAGTGAGCTTGTGTCACGGCTTACCTTTGTGGGAGTTTGGTATGCAGAGATATGTGCTCACCTTTGCAATTAAACACAGGCCAAGGTGGTCAGGTAAGACTTCACCTGGCCTATAAGTCTGTGCATGGGGGCTGTGCAGGATAATGCTCCAAGTCGCAGTACAGGTATGGACATAAGCAGGAGAATCGTCGTGGGTAAGCCAAAGGTCAGAGGGTGCCAGAAGTCAGGATACAGGAATAGAAAGCCAAGGTCAGGAGCCAACTGGAGAACACTGGAACACTAACACAGGTACCAGAGTCAATGAACTGACACTGCCCTCAGGGAGAGGCAGTGTCTTATACCTGGCTAATTAGTGATCAGCTACAGGTGGACCATGAGTGACAGGCGCAGTCACAGGTAAAGTCCAGCCCCCAGTGCTGGATACAAGGCAAGATCGGACTTCAGGCTTATACTTGAGCTGTGAGAACCGTGACAGATTTTCTGTAGAGCATGTGTATGTGTTAGTGTGCTTGTGTGTAGTGAGTAAGTGTGCATCAGTGAGTTTGTCTGTAGTGGCTTAGAAACATAGAATGTGACGGCAGATAAGAACCATTCGGCCCATCTAGTCTGCCCAATTTTTAAAATACTTTAATTAGTCCCTGGCCTTAACTCATAGCTAGGATAGCCTTAAGCCTATCCCACGCATGCCTAAACTCCTTTACTGTGTTAACCTCTACAATTTCAGCTGGAAGGCTATTCCATGCATCCACTACCCTCTCAGTAAAGAAATACTTCCTGATATTTTTTTTAAATCTTTGGCCTCTATGCCACTATGTTCTTTGGCTGTAGTAGTTTTTCTTCTTTTATAGTCTCCTCCTTTACTGTGTTGATTCCCTTCATGTACTTAAATGTTTAAACCTTACCAAAATCCAGGTAAGCAATGTGTACTGCACCACTCTGACCTATTATTTTAGTCACCCAAATAAAAAAAAATCAATAAGATAAGTTTGGCATGATCTCCCTGAAGTAAACCCATGTTGTTTCTGATCTTGAAATCCATATATTTTTAGATGTTCAACAATCCTATCCTTTAACATGGTTTCCATTACTATCCCCACTACTGAAGTACGGCTTACTGGCCTATAGTTGCCCGACTCCTCCCTACTACCTTTCTTGTGAATGGGCACAACATTTGTTAACTTCCAATCTTCTGGGACTACTCCTGTTAATACAAGATTGGTTAAATAAATCTGTTAATGGTTTTGCTAGTTCACCACTAAGCTCTTTTAATAACTTTGGGTGAATTCCATCAGGTCCCATTGACTTATTTGTCTTTACTTTTGACAGTTGAAACAGAACCTCTTCATCTGTAAACTCGTATGTAACAAATGCCTAACTGAGGCCCCTCTCCTTCATTTTCATCTGTAAATACTGAACAAAAATATTAATTGAGGCAGTCAGCTAGATCTTTATCCTCTTCTACATACCTTCCTTCTTGTTTTTAATCTAACTAATCCTTGTTTTACCTTCTTTTACTCATTTATGTATCTAAAAATGTTTTGTCCTCTTTTTTCTTTTACTGACTGTGCTATTTTCTCTTGTGTGTGTGATTTGGAAGCTCTTATAACTTGCTTAGCCTATTTCTGCCTAATCTTATAGATCTGTCTATCTTCCTCACTCTGTTTTTTTTTAAATGTCTGTAGTGAGCGTGTGTCAGTGAGCTTGTCTGTAGGAAACATGGGTGCGTCAGTGAGTTTGTCTGTAGGGAGCATGAGTGCATCAGTGAGCTTGTCTGTATTGAGCATGTGTCTGTCTGTCAGTGAGCTTGTCTGTAGTGATCATGTATGTTTCAGTGAGCATGTGTGTGTGTGTGACAGTGAGCTTGTCTGTAGTAAGCTTGTGTGTGTCAGTTTGTCTGTAGTAAGCTTGTGCGTGTCAGTTTGTCTGTACTACGTTTGTGTGTGTGTGTGTATACCAATAAGCTTTTCTGTGTGTGTCAGTGAGATTGTTTGTCTATGAGGCTGTGTATCAATGATCTTGTGTCTGTAAGAGAGATTGTCTGTGTCTGCATGTGAGTATGCTTACTATATAATTAAATGTTTTACTCTGAAAGGACTGATATTTGATATTAAAAAAAGAAATTATATATATATGTGTGTGTGTGTGTGTGTGTGTGTGTATATTTATGTTATATATATAATATGTATATATTAACCAGTAATATGTATGGCTGTGTCTTGCCACCCCAGATGACTGAGTAATATATAAACACATACTTTTATATATATATAATGACAGCACTCCAAGGACTTTTGGAAAATTAAAAAATAAAACTTCGCTTTTATTCAGGTTGTTGCCAGTAAAAAGATCAATGTTTCAGTTCCAAAGGAACTTTGCTCAGGATGTTCACATTGGAACGGGAACATTGATCTTTTTACTGGCAACAACCTGAATAAAACTGATCCACCTTATATTTTACGTTGCATTTGTTAAAATAGTTTTGTGAAGTTTTACCATTGTGTTTTCTTCAGACTAGCAGCTTCTTAGATGCTAGTCTGTTATTTGCTCTTCACTTTCCAAATTGGAACCAATCAAAGTAAAGCAATGGCTTTCTATGAGAACAGAGTGAGGACATTACAGATTTGGAGTAATACAAGGTGTACAGCCATGTATATAAACAGCTTCTGCAACCAGAATCCTGCCCGTGATCAATGGTTTAATTCTTCTTCTTCTTCTTCTTATCTGTATCATTTACATCAATATCAAACAAAATACTACATTTTGCTTCCCTTGAGAAGATATCTCCTGATTGGCATAATATAGGTGCAACACTGCTGTGTTAGAAAAGGTCAATATAAAATAAACAAATAATAAAAGTAGAATACATTGTTATAACATTTATTAGAATTTGTTTAATTACAATCATCAGAAATGTTTTCACAGTTAAAGCAAAAAAAAAAAAGAAAAATCAACACAAATTATTTTTAACATTCATTGTTGCTGCCTTCAACACCATATATTTTAAGAATTTATCTTTTTAGAATAAGCCACAATTTCCCAACTGAGATTACATCTAAAATTCAGTAGAGATTTAACATGAATATACAGTAACTTAACATTTTCGAGTGTCCATAAAAAATAAAAAACATAAATAGGGATTAACTTCAAGGTAGTAGTAGGTAACAAAAGAAAAGTCAGAGACAATAATATTAAAGAGCCACAAACATCTCATTTAATCATGGTTTCTTAAATAGATTTATGTTTCATTGTCTTTGTAATGTTTGTATCCAAAATGAAAATTAACATAATAGTTGAAATAAATGTTAGACTTTATACAGAAACAAAATTAGAATAATGCAGGGGTATGGATGGGTGAACAGACCACACTCACCCACCATCATTTAAAGAAGAACCATCACACTAATGTTAACTTGTTTCCTATATTTAACTATATTTAACTAATATGTTTTGAGATCTGAAAAATTGAATTAAATTTAAAAAGCAATACCATTCAACCCGTTTTAAATTGCCTAAATTGTGACTTTGTGTCACTCATGGTTTTACGCATTTCTGGAGGTGCAGAAAAATAAACCAAATGTTTTATTTCTATTCCTTCAGTGCAATGTGTGCCAATCCTGCCATCTCAATATTGATCCCTGGTGTCCCACATTCAGGGACACCAGGGAACGGTTTCCAGGCAGCACAGCACTATTTTATTGTGGGAATTAGGACCATGCAGAGAAAGCACTCTCTGTATAGTCCTGTATGTGAGGGCCCTGCTGGGCTGTTGTCTATCAGCCTAGCATGATTGACGGCAGGCT
The DNA here is from genome assembly GCF_036172605.1 of Pelobates fuscus. Classification (NCBI taxonomy): domain Eukaryota; kingdom Metazoa; phylum Chordata; class Amphibia; order Anura; family Pelobatidae; genus Pelobates; species Pelobates fuscus. Next base: position 161,502,874 of record NC_086323.1, on the reverse strand, counting down.
GGTACACCCCTAAAGTAGGTGGGCCCACACACTTGTTTTTGGGAAGCCACCAAATATGGGCATCACCATTGTAATAAGTAGTATCATTGGCAATGCTGCTCTGAATGCTCGCCCACCAATCCCAATTTAATCCCAATACATGTTTGGAGGTATGCAGTTCAGTCAAAGCACAGGCAGAGAACAGAAAAATTGTCTTTGTTTCTTCTCCTCTACTAACGATGTTTGATGGCAGAAAAGGGCAACTTGATTGACGAAGAGCTAATTTGTGTCCAGTTCCAGGAGATGTGTGGATTTCTACATTTAATTTAATTTTTAACACCTCACAAAAAATAATTATACTTCCTTGTTACCATTTAAGATGTCTATGATGAAAAATATTGATTTTAAATGCATAACTTAAACCCCAGTGAGAGGGATATTAGAGTGCATTAAAAGTATTAAAGAAACACTCCAAGCACAAATACTACTTCATGGCAATGACTGAATGTTATAGTGCCCAGATTCCCCTGGTGTCATGTTCCCTTCAACCATTAAATCATTTCCAATGGTTTAACAGTGAAGTGCATGGCTTATCTCAAGAGAGCTATCAGAAGTTCCTGCTTAGGTGCTTCCAGCTATCCAATGTTAGAAGTCAAGGCAGAGAGTGGTACCGTGCAGTCCTCGGGTGAGAAGTCAAACTGATCTAAAATGGTTTGACTTCTTATAATGGTAAAGCATCAAAGCACTCCTAGAACCATTGCCACTACAGTAAAGTATAGTGGTTATGGTGCTTAGTGGGAAAATAGCTGAGTTGAATATTTTAATTCTGTTCCCCATATTGGCTAGTTTGGCCTTAAATTACATTTTCCTGATTGATTCCCAACAAATCACAGTTTTAATAAATATCTCTGATAGTTTAGTAACCTTCACTAGAATCATAATGTTTAGAAATAAAATACATGAGTATTTCAATAGGATCTATGATACTAAATAATCATATTATGAAGAAAATATTGGGTGTAAATTCCCCAGAGACATATCCATTTTTAAAATCAAAATACAGATCCTTAAACCTAAAATCCAGTGTGCATATGGTTTCCCTGATTTAGTACATCATGTTATTATGCTATACTTAATAAAGTGTCACATATAATAAGGTGCATTTAAATATGAAAATAGTTTCAATAATTGATTAATATTTTCCAGCTTTGATACCTGGGTTCTAGATTCCATTTCATTAGCAGAATATTTACATAAACACACAAAAATATAAGCCATATATTCCAGTGATCTAGAACTCTGTTAAGCCGGATCTTTGTACATTGTATTTACATACATTAACTTGGATAAATTCAGAGCAAAACAACACATGTAAATACGCATTAATAAACATGCAGATAAAAAAATACATTAATCAACTAAAACCCCACTCTTTTATGTTAACATTAACATTGGCAGTAAAACCACAGTCCATGGTCAGATTGACCATTGAATTTGGACAATAGACAAAGGGGAGTTCCAATTACCATTTTGTATCGGATCTACCATGTGTCTCAGTCTAGGAGGACTGTCCTCTATTGTTGAAAATTAGTGTTTCAAGAAATGAGTGGCCAGATTAATGCCAATCTACCCTTACTGAAGTCACACATGTGTTTATCAGCCACAAGAAATCATAAAATTAAAAAAAAGAAGATAAACAGCCATCTGTGGAATAAGGTTCTTATAAACAATACTGCAAAACACATCTCAAAAGAAAAAAAAAAAAACACAAGAGATCTGAAAGTAAAGTGTAAACAAGAACATTAGGCTTTATATTCGAAGCATGATATTCCTTGAGAAAACAGATCACCAACAGTAAAGCCTTTATACTAAATATCCAAACCCATGAAAAACAAGAGATCGTAAAATAAGTCTTGTAGTAGATTGGTGTTTTCCAATTCGTTGTCCAATTTCTAGGGAGGGGAATAAACCCTTCAGACGTTTATCCTGTGGGGCTTGGATTCTTTTGTATAATGTAATACAACAGAATCTCTGGGAGAAATAATCCATAGCTAGGCTTCAATATACGGGGCACACCAGGCACCATAGCAACTTCATCGGAATAGACTCTTGATCTATCAGTTGGTCTCCCTGAGTAAAGACACTGAAAATGGAACGTATCCTTTTCACTGTCTTTTCTCAATGGGGAGCTACTGATAGGTTTAGAATGTCAACTGATGCTCTCAGCCTATCAATGGTGCCCTGTCCAAGTCTTCCTGCACTGTGGGGCCTTGCTCAAGAGAGACAACAGAAACTCTTTAAAAGGAGCTTCTGTCTTGAGTCCGAAGCTCCTGAGAGGAGGTGTGAAGGGGCGCCTGGCAAACCTCAGGTAAGTATTCAATCTATTGTAAAACAGCTTGAATACTTACCATGGGGCTCACCAGGGCACTCCTGACACAATAAACTCTTTAGCGTGGATTAGTGGTTATGGAATTTGGTGTGGCCCGTTAAGTTCTCTTTCTTAAAATATGTTCTGTATAGATCCAATATAACCATAAATAATGTACTTCCTTTTCTGGAACTTAAGTATTTATAAGGTCCTAAACATTAAACAGTAAATTTATGTTACAGTGCCCTTTCAGATTTTTTTTAGGAGATGATGTAGGATGATATTATTAGAAAAATGTTAAAGGCTCTCTAGGCATCAAAATGGTTTATGCTGTTTGCATAGACCATGGCACACGGCACTTTATAATAGCAAAACTTTGCTGTGGCTATAACACTACCCCCTGGTTCTCAGTCCTTACTCCCAGCTTGTTCATGGGACAAGCGCATCTCCTCCTCTTACACCTTCAGTCACAAAACTGAATGCAAACAAAACTACCAAACTTCCCAACATTTCAAATTGACAAAGAGGGACATTTTAATTTTAGGGGTACGAGTGAGGGTGTGTCCAGGGGCAGGGCTGTTTGAGAAATTTTAGGTGACTTACTAATAATTTATAAAACTATAATTTAATTTAGAACAATGTATCTTATTTACACAGACTGATTTCTAAACACATTTATTGGAGTTTAAAGATACATTACTGGGAGTACAATATAGAGCTCTTAGAAAAGAGGGACATTTGGATTTGGATAGAAAAGATGGACAAGGAGATAAGGATAAGTCCAGAATAAGGACTGCTCCTCCTAAATAGGGACACTTGTGAGATATGAACTACACAGCAGTTTATGGGATAAGGGAAAAGTCCACAGACTTGAATGAGAGGCTCCCTCTTGGTGAAACATCTATCTGGTGTGAGTGGGATTTATCTGCTGGAAGTTTTTACCTCTGCAAGTGCTGTCATCTTTAAATCTTTAGAGGTGAATATAGGTTTTACCTGTATTTTTTTTTTCTTTTTATTGTTTGCATGTTTGTTAACAAATACTATAATGCTTTGAAAAAGAGTTAGGGGGTACTTCCAGTCAGCGTCTTTTTAATCAACAACTAAATATTGCCATTTGTACAAGAAGAGAAGGACCGTAAAATATTAATAAAAAGTAATCACTGTTTACGTTGCTGTTGCATGGGATGGGACATTTATTAGCAGAAGAGCTCTTTTGTTTGTTCATCATGAATACCCTGTTACAATGTAAGCTGATAGATATGTGTGGAAACTAATTAAAGTAATTCATGTTCATGTTATGCAGTGAAGTGACAAGCACCCATGACAAGTGGTATATGACTAATACATTCCTGCTTTCTACAACCAAAAAATAAATAAAAATAAAATGGGACTCAAAGTTAAAAAAATGCAAAGATGATGAAAAATATGTCCATCTATTATATATATTTTTTTGCAGCCACACAATAAGGCACCTAAGTAACACACTTCTCCTAAGTATAACTCTCCTTCGTGAGACATGCGAGTCAAAATAACACTTCAAGTGCCAGCCATTCGGTAGGATATCTACTTTTAGAAAGGATTATATATCTATATAAAAATAAGGACTTTATAGAAATATATATATATATATATTTTTTTTTTTTAAATGTTAACAAATGCTCTGATAATGTGGGTAAGGGGGTTGTGAACCATGTGGTGCCTTCATTTTCGCCCCTTCGTGACCTAAAATGATTTGTCTGACCCTGATTATTGTGCTAAAGGTCCAGTCTCTCTTGTGATGCTTGACTTTTAAAATGTATTGATTGATGAAACACAGGGAATATAATATGTCTGCGGATAATGTACTTCATTGCAGAACGCAAAGATAAAATCAATAACAAGTGAATAGGCAGAATTAAACAGGAACAATTTGAAGGTCAGTTAAAGGTTGTGTGTCTTGCATGCCTCATACAAGTGGTTGATTGTGAGCTATATTACCTCTTGAGAACGCTGGTATCAATATAACACCAACAGTAGCATTAATTGTGCGGATGTGCAGATCATTAGTCTTTGAGTTAAACTGCATTTACTCAGAAGCTTAGATCTAGTCCAGATGGTACCTGGATCTATTGGGCAGCATGAACTCACCAGAGTTCCATTTCTACTTGAAGTGTAGTGTCCTATTTAAGTCAAAATGGTTTCTTGGTATAGCAGAAATGCCTCAGTTGTAGTTACAAAAACAATCGCTGTAGTTCCGCCTACAGCCTGAGTGTGGCTCTATGTTCTTTATTGTTTTGTGTGTTTTAAATGATATAATTATATTTTGATGAAAGGACACTTTGAACCAGCCTATTGTATTTGTGACTCATCTTTCTCTTTGTAAAAAGTCATTAAAAAAATAGAATAATTGCTTTGTCTGAACACTCACGTCGCACATACTATTAAGAAATTTTCTAGATTGACAATTCTTTTAAAGAACATGGTGTAACACTAGAGAGTCGTGTCACATCAAACCCATATAGTGAGTGCATTAAATATCTTCGAAAATGTTGTTCCCCAGGCAAAAAGCATCCTTGGGTGCACTCACATGAATATATACTTTGGTAGCTACTATAAACTGAGTGACCTTCTAGGGAAAATGTGTCAGGTAACCCCCAGTACTAATTGACAATAGAAAAAAGAAAAAGCACTTAGGGAAACCGTTTAGAAAAAAATATAATAAATTGAAAAAATCATTATAATGATAATAATATTTTTTTCAATTTATTATGATTTTTTCTGTGGATATATTTTTTGCACATATGCTGCACATTGATAAGATATTTTAATTATTTATTAAAAGCTAAGTTTTATTTGATTACTTTGGGGTTACTCCTGGTCATTTAGGGTTTACCTTTTGAACGGTTTCCCTAAGTGCTTTTATTTTTTTCCTATTGTCATATACTTTGGTAGGTTACATAATGTAATGTCCTGCAGTGAACATACTAACTCTGAAAAATATTACAGATACTCCTAAACCTATAATTAAACAGGAATGTATTTTTCAGCGCCAAGTAATCATTTAGGATGTCTGATGAAAAACATAACTCTTGGTTAACAAGCAAATGATGGTAATTTTTCAAATGGGTTATATTGTATATATGAAAAAACGAATTCATAGATGAGACTTTCAGATCAATAGAATTTGCATGGGTGCAAACAATCCTGCTTGACCCACGAATTGGTTGATCAAAACAAATTTTGAATTGACACAACTAGATCGTGATACCAGTATTGTGGAACCATGTTAACTACAAATAAAAAGGAGGTAAGTAGAGTAAGGTTGGGGAACTATGGTTAAGGTGGGTAACTATAGTTAAGAAAGCATGGACTAGCAAGTCACAAATACATTTCGTAACTGCACATAAACTTAACAAAATAGAACTATTTTATTATGTTGGCTAATGTCATTGCTAAATAAATATGGTGACGTTCTTTTAACATGTTATTTCATGATGCATGAAAGATAAATACGGTGGAGCTCTTTTAAAATGTTTTTTTCTTGATATATGAAGATTTATGTTAATTTTCACTCATTATTTTCATTTTAGTGCAATTACATAGGTTGTTCTGTATTTTTTTTTTTTTTAAGGTGCAAAAAAGAAATATCCCATTTCTTTATTTTGTAAGGAGTTCCATTTTACAGCAATTTTTTACGCTTTCATATGAGCGCAGATTCTCAAGACCCGAGTATCCCTTGTTGATTTTATAATATTCGTGCGTGAAGGAGATCTTGAAAGCATGCGCTCTAAATATAGGTAGTAAATAAATGTATAACCGTGAACATACATTATCTTACTAGAAGTCTTTGTTGCTGCATAATAATAATGTGTGGGAATTACAGAGACCTGTGCTGCTTCCTGTTTCAAACTGAATAATCAGAGCGCCATGAAGCAAGCAGCAGAGGCATCTATGACTCCCTCTGATCGTGCCCAAAAAGCAGCAGCAACATGGACAGTAGGAAACTGCAACTGGCTCGCTGGTGTGCAAGCCGGAGACTGCATGTTGACTACTTCACAGGGCCAGCTGGGTAGATCCATTTATCTCCCCAGTTGGCCATCAGTCAAGACCACTTGACACAGGTCCTGTGTGCCCAATGACCTGTCTAGGCCTACATTACATAGTATGTTAATTGGTCTAATGCTTACATCATTCAAATAAATGTTATATTCGATATATACGTGTACATCTCTATTTCTTAATAATGAATTAAGATAAATAAAAAAAAATCATGATGGCTGTGAGTGTATATGTATTTGTGTGTGAGTTGATAATACCACATTTTGTGAGTGTGACATGCCTGAACTGTTATGAAGTGTAATTTTATATAACTGGTTAATACAATTCACATTTGGACATTGGCTACAAATTGTGCCCCAGAAGTTGTTCTCTTTAGAGATTTTTTTCTGAAGTCAAATACAACATAGGTTTTCTACTGAAGTTCCATTAGAGAAATATAATTACTTCTACAGATCCAACTAGTTTATCACCCTCAAATGTCTGCCCATCATAAAAATCTCAAATATGAGTTGAATGACCTCGATGGAGTCCTCCCCATGATTGTTAACCTCTATTTTATCCCTAAGTCTCTTTATGTTTACTTTATAAAGAATTATGATGGGAAGAAACCAGGAATTAACTTTTCAGAAAGTGAAGTGTGTAAATGTCTTCTACCATAGATAAACTGTTGCAGAGAAAGTCATTAAGAAAATAATCTTTAAAACAGTATTTTTGTGAGGAGCCGCTATACGTTTTTTTATGTGTTTAGAGACTAATTTAGCTCAATGCATAACTGTCCCTTAAAAAAATAAAACCGAGTTTAAAAGCAGGCGACCTGGCCACCCTTGAGGACATAGTTACAACTGAAGACCACTTAGCTGTTAAATAGGACTTTAAGACTCCAGGGTAGAATGTATTCTTAGTGAAGTTCTGATCAGCTAAGTTTAAAATGTGATAGTTAGATTTTTGATCCGAATTGGCAGCCTTATGGCAAAGGAAGACCAACAGACTGAAGAAACTCATCACACATGCTAGCTATCTTCACACATGTATGGTGATGGTGATCACACACCATGTAGTAGACTCAATATCAGTAGTTCTTTTTGCACTTTTACGTAACACCAGTTCATATTCATAACGGGCTATTAAAAAATAGCTGTATACATTGCTCCAGTCCATTTATCTTCCTCTAAACGTGTGGATGCACGCTGCATCTTCATTAGGTTGCATCTACTTCTCTTCTGCAGGATAATTTTAATTGGTTCCTACAAGAAGGCTTGTTTGACCTTTCATTTGGGACATATAAAAAGCATATGCACACCACATGGCTTGTAAGGTCTGCTGTAAACAGTCCATTATGACAAAGATACCACAATCTGCGACAAATCCAATGATCCATTTAACGAAACAGGTTATTCCACTTGGCGCTAAAAGTAAGCATCTTGTACTAACGCTGCGATAAGGAAATGTTAAAGCATCCTTATGGAGCACAAACCCAGGAATTGGATTCCTGCCAGAGTACATGTGATTAGTATACATCCACCAGAAGACATAGCTGTAACGTTAAACGAGTACAGTGAAGAAAGCCTGCTTGGTAAAGGGATATGTTAATACAGGCGTGGCAGAGTCTACTCCACTCTCTCTTGTAAGGTGGCTGTTCTCCTCAGGTTCTCTTTAACTTTAATAAATTCTGGGGCGTGTCCATCTTCTTTAACAGCTTCTTGTTCTTTTTCAAGCTAAATGAAAAAAAAAAAAAAAGATGTAAACGTAAAGTTTAACACACACATTTATTCAGATAATTTTCTAAGGCATTAAAAGTTCTATATAACGTGTTAAAAATTTTAATGCATGTAGCTGGTCTTGCCAAGGGCGCAAAATAGACAAGCACCAGTCTTGTTGGATCATGACCGGTGCCCTTTACAGAGCAAGAGTTCCTTCATTGGAAATACCACCATTGTAAAAACTATGTAAAAACACCTGTAACCAGATTTCTTTTTTTCAAATAATTTGTATTAAGGTTATAATGTATCTCACAACAAATAATAAAGAATAGTTAAACATAATATTCAGTGAAGGAAAGGGAAGGGAAACTTGGAAATAGGAAAGAGGATCCATCCATAGCAATACACATATGGAATACTGTACAAAACAGTAGTTATACATCTTTGACCTTAACAAAATCTATATTCTATAAGCAATACGTTTTTTTTAAATATCTTCACATTTTTCCCAAATATGTTTGTTTTGTACATAAATGAGTATTCTTTCTATAAGACAATTTGTTTGCTTTACTACCTAATACCATGGTCAAAATTTCTTTACGTGTAGGTACATTTTTAGATTTCCGGTATCGAGGTAGACATGAAGTAGCTGAGATTAGGATGTGGCCTATCATTATTTTGGAAATTTGTGCAACAGACTCCGGGAATTTCTTAAAAAGTGCTAGTTCTGATGTCAAGATACTTATATCTTTGTCCTCTTTAATAATTGAAACATGAATCATCGTCCAATATTTAGTTAATTTTGGACAAAACCACCATATGTGCACCATGTTTCCTCTTTGACTTTGTTTGTTTTTTCTTTTGACCCAGCTAGCCTTGACTATCCTTCTGCACTCCTGCCTGTGTGTCTGACGACCTGGCCTGTGTACCAGTCTCTGGCTTGTTTGCTGAACTTACCCTTCTCCATGCTCCTGACACTTGCCCGTCTCAAGTACTCCTTTGTTTCCATTTTCCTGGTACCTGCCTGTGTCTGGTACTGTGTATATTGTATTTTTCTATTTTTCGGATTTTGTTCCCTTCCTGATCTGTAGCATTCCCTTAGTCTAGTCCAGATATTTCATAGTTCTACTTTTACGTTAGCCTAGCCACTTTAATGTCAGGTAATATGCCTCTTCCTATCCCCCTGTCTTTGCTTTTGTTAGGTCGCTGCCTCTCACCTTACTGAGGTGAAACAGGCATGGCAAGCCCCACTTAAAAACAAAACAAAAAGCAAAAAACAAACAAACAACTTCATTGTTCTTTGAAAAAAACTCCTACAAAATACAAACAATCCCCTGCCAGTGTTGGGTTACCTGGTCAAGCCGCTGTTGCCTCTTTAAAAGCTCCTGTTCAAATGGAGATTGCAGCTTCTTAATCTCTTCCTCTTCTTTCTTCTGTTGAATGATTTTGTCTCTCTTCCGATGTTCCAGGACTCGCTGCAACTCTGGCTTTGTGTCAATCCCCAAACCTCTAAGGGAAAGATACAGGTATATGTTGTTATGCAGGTTAGGAAGGGCTGCTAGCTGGCTGATACCTTGGAGGGGCCTATCTTGTCACTTTGTAAAAGTACCAACTACTCTTGAAATGTTCACTTTTCTGAAGTGACAAGTGGGGACACTTTCTAAAACGGTTTAACAGGAGTTGTTTAGGGGCTAAGGTTAATGGTCTCAATGCTGTCAGTGGTTAATAAGAAACTATTTTTCTGGGATACAGGGAGTCTGGGTAAGGAGACAGGCTTATAGTACATCATTCTGCAAAACATTAATAAAGATTTGAGCATAGCAAAATACAAATAAAAAACAATCAAAGCAAATTAATGCACCAAAGGACCAATCTGGGCAATCTTTGAAAGTTTAATGAATGGTTTAACCCCTTAAGGCAAAACAGCACCCAGGACCTCATGGCACCATAACCTCATTGAGATGACATTGTTATTGTGTACAAAGAAGTCCTTTAAAGTTGCATTGGTTCTTGGAGTGTGCCTCTAGAAGAAAGTTTAATGAATGGTTTAACCCCTTAAGGCAAAACAGCACCCAGGACCTCATGGCACCATAACCTCATTGAGATGACATTGTTATTGTGTACAAAGAAGTCCTTTAAAGTTGCATTGGTTCTTGGAGTGTGCCTCTAGAAGATTCATTTATGTAGCCCTGATTGAAGCCACTAGAGGTCCCTATAGTGTCCACTGTAGTTTAGGAATACCTGCTGGGACATTTTTAGAGGGTATAAAACTTAGTGCTGTCCCAGCTCTTCCAGATCCTGTATGTAAGATTGGACAGGAAGGGATCACTTCCCATCTGCCAACTTACAATATCTCACATAGGAAAAGCTTAAGAGCAGTTGACCACTTTCATGTGTCTCCTCCTTCTTTCCAGGTGTCTTCCCCCTTTCCTTCCATTACTCTCTTCCCCCTTCCTTCTATGTCCCTCTCCCCCCTTCCTTTCATGTCCCTCTTCCTTCCATGTCCCTCTTACCTACTTCAACAAAATAATCCTTCCACGTCCTTCTTACCTACTGCCTTCCATGTCCCACTTCCCCCCTTCTTCCATATCTCGTCTGTCGTCCTCCCATGTGTATCTCCCCCTTCTTCCATGTCTCTTTCCTCCCCTTCATTCCATGTCCCTCTTCCCCCTACATTCCATGTGCCTCTACCCCCTACATTCCATGTCCCCCCTTCCTTCCAAGTCTCTCTCCTCCCCTTCCTTCCATGTCTCTCTTACCTACTTCCTTCCTTGTCCCTCTTCCCCCCTTCTTCCATATCTCCTCCCTCTTCTTTTCATGCATCTCTCCCTCTTCTTACATGTCTCCCTTTCCCAACTTTCCAAGTGGCAGTCAGCTACCACACCCACACAGCAGGCATCCTGCAGACCAAGATTATAAATTCTCCAGGCACAATTTGCTCCTTTTGACAGAGTTTGCACCCTCCCTCGCTCTTATTAAAGCGGCACTGTCATGCCGAACTTACCTTTAATTGATTCCTCTTCTCTCCCTCTCTCAGGATCTGTTCTCCATTTCTTACTATCTGCTCTAGTTTTCTTTAAAACATAAGACAAAGTAGGAACTACTTTGTCTTAAGGAGGTTTCCTATGCCTGACCATCTCTGACCAGTGGAGGAGCAACGTGTGCTCCATTTCCTGTGGTCAGAGAAATGTTCCCACAATTCTCACCTTTGATCCGTGATCTCGCAATGCTTCCTGTCAGTATTCCGAACGCCCTATCATTTAGACAGAACGTAGACAAACCCACTGAATTTCGTCCTAACTGAATGAGAACAGTTTGTTCGTTCATGTTAGGAAACAAATCGGATCGGAATTTCATTCGAATGAATAAAACTCCGATCCTATTTGTGCCGCGGCTGCATCTTGCAGCCGCTTAGTAGATAACTCCCTAATTCCCACGGTATTAGGGAGCTATCTACCAAAAGGCTGAAATACCACTCTAATACTCAGTAAAGTATGCCGCGAGTAAGAGCATGTCTAGTAAACAGTGAGCAGCCGTGAGCGGCGGGTGGGGGCCCTAAATAACAATAGGAGGGGGACCTATTGTCCTCCCCCTTGGCCCCCACCCATGAGCGGTGTGTGGGGTCCTAAATGAAAATGTTAACCACCCCCAGGTGACTAGGGGTCCCAAGCCCCTAGTCACCCTGCCACCCAAAAAATAAAAAATAAACCCCTACCTCCCCCCCACCCTAAAAATAGTGAGGGGGTAACAATAAAACTAAATCCCCATAATAAAAAACAACTTACCATTTGATGTCTTCTTTTTTCTAAAATCTTCTTTTTTCATCCCCCAAAAAGGCCAAATAAAAGTCCATGATACCCGTCGGACTTTGAAAATAAAATAAAAAACGCAGAAAAAAACAACCCAACGCTAAAAAAATAAACCATCTTCACCCATGGAGGGCACGGCACAGACTAAGCTCCGCAGGACGGGGAAAGGCTTTAAACCAACCAGAGTACTCTGATAGGTAAATGAAGAGACTGACAGGTAATTCTTCAAATTTACCTGTCACAGCACTTTGATTGGTTGGCTTGAAATCCAACCAATCAGAGTGCTCTGTGTCATTTTACACAGCTTGGGAAAGTTCTTTGGAATTTTCCCATGCTGTGTAATTTGACTCATAACTCTCAAATATTACTGTTGATTTTTTTTTTTCTGATTTTTTTTTACGTTTACAATGTTTTACAAATATTAGTTTTTTTTTTTTTAAATGTTTTTGGCTTGCCATATCCAATGTTAAGAAATTCATTATACCTATTTATGTGTTTTGGGGGGTTAGGGAGTATTTTAGGATTTTGTGACATGTAAATCCTGCCGTCTTCAACTTTATCTTGAAACTCAATTAGGATCCCTAATAATCAGAACCAGCTGTAATGCATTATTTTGCCAGCAGAGGGTGGCGTTGCTTTAGAAATATGTACATAAAATACACGTCTATATACCTATTTTGAAAAGCTGTGATCATTAACAATACTCAATATTTTTTTAAATAATTTTTTAAAAGGTTTATTCTGTAATGTTTAAAGTTCACAAAAAAAATAATCTAAAAGTGTCCAATGTCTCATCTTTATTGCCTAGTCCATCAAAAAAACAACAAATAATTTGCTGTGATGCTTTATATCAGATTCAGCAAAATACAGTATTGGTTAAATGTACCAGTATAGGCTACAGCTAACTGTTTTACAGTGAGAGTTCTATCTCACCTGAACACAAATTCCCCATTATTAAATTTCTTCAAACATGGCTATGGTATCCATTATGTATTGGGACTAAATATTTACTTTGTTTTACAGCCCATATTCCTCCACAACCACCCCGTCACACACACTACAGCTCCAGTCCCCAACAAAAGCCCCAGCTGCCACATTACAACCCTTTCTGTAACACAAAGATGTGTATGTGGGCGATACTCATAGCAAACTCAACCATCACACTACAGTCTTTATTCCCCAGTTACAATCCCTATCACCCCCACTACATCCCATAAGCCCCCACATGTACAAAACAGCCTTAGTCAGACACACTATAGCTCCAGTCCCCAACAAAAGCCCCTTACTGCCATATTACAACCCTTTCTGTAACACAAAACTGTACATATGGGAGGTGTGTGTGTGTGGGCACAAAGGGGCCCCATATTTTCCTATTGCTTAGGGCCGTTTAGTTTTTAGTTCACCCCCAGGTGTAACATGCCTAAACCCTTTGTAATAATGAGTTAAATTAAGGTATGGACTGAGAGTGCTCTGGTTGAAGTTTCAACGGACCGCGGTGACTCTGCAATCCGCTTTAGAGTTCCAGGAAAGTTGAGGGTTGCTCCTGGTCTGGCGCACCGTACTTCAGTGGTGATTCCGGAGCTGCTAGAAAGGAGCACTGGGCTGGGAGGCGCAGGCTGGAAAGTGCTAATAGTCTTTTGAGAGAGGGGTGGTGGTTGGGGAGACATGTATCCATCTTGGGTTACCCGAGGATCCGTCACAAAAGTAAATTAAATAAATTAGGACATTAACCACGTTCTCAGCTATATTAAGCAATGATCCCAAGTGAATTATGAGTCAGAAGGATTTGTAACCACAGTCTTATTTGAAATTAAATGTGTGAAATTCAAATCAGTCTGTTCAAATGCTTTTTGTTTTTAAAAGGAACACTCCAAGTACCATGATCAGTAAATTCTGCTGTGGTAATTATAGAGCCAGGAGTGCCCTGGCACATTCCAGCAGTAAGTAGTCAAACCATTTTGGTCACATTTTGACATCTTACCTGGGTCCCACTGCCCAAGCTTGGTCAACAGGCAGTGCATCCTATTCTTCTGCTGCAGAATATTCTGGTTATCTTTACAGAGCTAAGCAGGGTTATGCAGGACAGCACTTATTTCCTAAGAGCATCAGTTGAGTGTTAATAAGCACCGTACTGCATTGCCCAGGCTTTACTTTGCAGGAACCTTTTGCTTCTCCTGCACCATGGCTACGTGGCACCCAGGGGACCAAGGTAAGTTGTCAAGCCACACTGATTTTTTTTTTATTACTATTCTCAAGAACTAGGGCACTACTGGCACCGTAAACATGCTTGGATTGTTCCTTTAAAGGATTACTATAGGGTCAGAAACACACACATGTATTCCTGACCCTATAGTGACCCCCCCCCCCTCCCATTAGCCCACTCAGAATGGTTTAAAACTTAACTTATTTCAGCTCTCCACAGGTCTGCGGGTGCTGGCCCTACCCCCTTAGTGACAACAACAAAATTGCAGATTTTTTGCCAAATTGGCTAAAATCGGCAAGGGGGCAGGGCCAAACACCATTTTGGCCAATCAGCACCTCCTCATAGAGATGCATTGAATCAATGCATCTCTATGAGGAAAATTCAGCGTCTCCATGCACAGCGTGGGGACACTGAATGGCAGGGCTGCTTACTGTGCAGCACTGAGCCAGGAAGCACCTCCAGTGGCCATCTGCTGAGTGGCCACTTGGAGGTGTCCCTAGGGGCAATGGAAACACTGCCGTTTACATGAAAATGGCTGAAGGGAGCTATTATACTGACCAGAACAACTACATTAAGCTGCAGTTGTTCTGGTGACTATAGTGTACCTTTAAATAAAATTAATGTATTATTTCAATACATGTGTCCAATGCCTGTTTTCTTTAACTAATCCAAATTCGATCCATGTGAAACAAAATTGGGACTTATTCACTAGTCTGGGAAATGTGGAAAACTGACTCTGGAGATGTACATTTTTAGTTCCTGATGTACCAATCTGATGTACTTTTCAAGTTTGAAAAAAAACTTTGGGCTGCAAAGCTTGGGCATGTGAAACAAATGCAGGAACTTTAAATGTAAGTACGTATCTTCTGTATTTTAGTGTATTACTAATAATCCATTAAAAAGAGTCAAGCTTGTTGTGTTCCCCAGTAAATAAGATATATGCTCCAAATAGCATTTTGTTAAGTTTTCCTTTCAGAGGACTTCAGAAAGTTCAAAGCAAAGTTTATTTGAAACTCAGTGATGAGAATGTAGCAGTATATATAAAGGTTAGTGTTCGGGCAGGATTCCCTTGTGACCTCATTACCTGCCTTTACCTTTTGTGTAAATGAAACCGTGGGCTTTTGTGTAATCAGGAATTCCAGGATTGCTGACCTACAAGACTGTACTTGGCAAGTTCATGTAGTGATCTGGATACGTTACCACGTAGTCTCTGTACATTAACAGAGTGTAACCATATGAAATGGTTACATTATTTCTGCTAAATATCTGAGTTTAAACAGAAACTTTACACTAAATCCAAATTTCTGCAATAAATATAAAATGTAAAAACATTTTTTTTTACAAGTTTTTGTTTTGTTTTGTTTTATTTTTTACAAGTTTTAATGGTAGTGCTGTAGGTTTTTATGCGAAAAATAAATTGCGTGCCAAAAATCTTTTAATTTTAATGGTGTCAGTGGAATAATCCAAAATAATCGAACTAGGTAGATTTTTATGCATAAAAATATATTTCAACAGCTTTAATTAGAATGGGGAAAATACTTTTTACATGAGTTGATGATTCATACTTCATATCCTATAGAATGTAAGCTTGTTTGAGCAGGGTCCTCTTCAACCTATCGTTCCTGTAAGTTTTCTTGTAATTGTCCTATTTATAGTTAAATCCCCCCTCTCATAATATTGTAAAGCGCTACAGAATCTGTTCGCGCTATATAAATGGCAATAATAATAATAATAACACCCCATATATGCTTAATATAAATTGGGCCTGGGATGGGTATGATTGTGGCAGCGATATGTTTCAATGGTGTATGCCTGTCAAGAGGGTGCACCATTGATGTATCACTGACATGCAAAGACTTAGCTTCACATTCTAAACTGACAAGTGAAAACTGACAGCCGACCAGGCTCCTGTGTAAAAGCACAGCTGCTTTAATTTGTGGTAAATAGTAATATTCTGACCTTCTGTGGTTCATTAGCAGTTCTCGATGGAGCTCCTGATGACTTCTCGATGCTTTTACTGGATTAACTAGTTTTTTGGGCTTGATAAGCTCCGGGTTTCCTTCCAAGTAATCGGGATGTGCCAATATACTTCCGATGTCGGGCGATTCCCTCTGAATCTCAGAGTACATGGACGCTGTGCAGAGAAAACACACACTGATAAGTAATCCATTTATTGTACTTTTTTTTCCTTTTCCTTTAATGTGGATTATGTCAATGCTTTCTCACGTTCATTACTTGTGTGACCAGCCTGGAAGGAAAGCTATTTGGAGAGCTTACTACAAAGGGCACCAGGACTATCTGACTGGAGTGGTACCTCTTGAAGAAAACGTAAGCTGTTTATTGGTCATCTGCAAGTTCAAAGCTAGGTTTGACAGCTCTGATTTTCTTCAATCTGCCTCAATGTCCAATCTAAGCAGATGAGTTGCCGAGGAGGCTAGGAGAGCAAATGACCCCTTAACACACAATATAAGCTGGAAGCTATAAAGAGGCATAGAGTTTGAGTACTGGTTCGCTCCGTGTTCATGACGGGACAAGTTAAATAATAATGTATCCAACATTTATCACTTTACAATAAATAACTACAAAATATATAATGTGAGGTGATTATTGCAGACTGAAATGTATGGGTTTCACGCTGTATATCCCAAGTCTTTGCACTTTTAAAGGGACCATTTCACTTTGAAAATAAATGTATGTGTTCCTTACTATGTTTAATTTAGATCCCCCTCTGTTAAAAAAACAAATACATTTACCTGTAATGCAAGGACATGACGCTTTTATCTCTGATACCCATTCTGTGAGATCAGTGAAGATGTTCTTTGTCTAATCTAGTGCCTCTTTTAGAGAAGTGTGAAGCATTTGGAACACAGGATACATGTGCAGCAATCAATGTTTAAGTCAGGGATAGCCAACCTTCGGCACTCCAGATGTTTTGGACTACATCTCCCATAAAGCTCTTATAGCTAGTATGCTGGCAAAGCATCAGGGGGGATGTAGTCCAAAACATCTGGAGTGTTGAAGGTCACCTACTACTAGGTCAATCAAAATGTTTCTCAGAGAGAAGCACGGACTCCAATGCTTCTGTATAACAAGCATTACAGGTGTTTAGCTTAACAATGCTGCGCTTGATAAAACAGAAAGTGAAGACATTTGAAAAAAAAAAAAATTCCAAATGTAAACATTGCTCTGAAACAGAGAAAAGAAAGGTAACATCCAGAACAGTACCAGAACATAGCTGTATTAGTTGATATAGAGATGGTTTCTGTAAAACATTTGGTGGATGAAACGTATGAATAAATATATAAAGAAATTAAGCAGGTATTGAGAATGTTATAAAGGGGGGAAAAAAACCCAATAATACGCCTCTAGAGATTTCTAATTTCTCCTTTCGCAATCTTACTCGGACAATTAGTTATGAGACTGAGAAGATTTGCTTGTTGTCAGATTGGCTGCTATTCAGTAGAAGATATGGGAAATGTTTTCCGTTTGGTTTACAAACCAGTTTAACAGGTTCATGGATTGCCAACAGGAATAAATTGCTAATTAAAATGAAAGAGAAGGATCTGCACTGATAGAATTTAATTACATGGAACCTTTTCTTCAACATTCTTTTAGTGGCTTTAAAAAAAGGTTTTCCCTTGCACTGTCTTTCTAAACCCTTTAACTCCATGTACCCTCTCCATGCTTTTCTCTATCTCACGGGAGAGCTGGCAAAGGGGTTTTGTGGCTGCAGATTAAAGTAGCAGGAAAAAAGCAGCAGGCAAACATTGTGAGCCTTTGCCTGTCTCTTAACATGTATACCTGGGTGCTTTGTTTCCAACAAAGATCCAGTTTGACAGGTATTGTTGACTTTGTTGGCCAAAACGGAATGTGCATCGAAACATAGATTCTGCATGTAGATAAGATCCAACTGCTAAGGTTTTGAAAATAAATCTTAAACTCGCAACACGCTGTTTAAAGGACCACTATAGTGCCAGGAATACGCTCGTTTTCCTGGCACTTTCGGGTCTATAGTCCCACCCACCCTTAGGGTCCCCCTCCCGCCGGGCTCTAGGGTGAGGAAGGGGTTAAACACTCACCTTTTCTCCAGCACCGGGCTCCCTGGGGACTCTCCGCCTCCTTTCCCCGTCATCGGCTGAATGCGCATGCGCGGCAATGCTTTCCTATGGACGCTGGCGTCTTCTCACTGTGAAAATCACAGTGAGAAGCGCGGAAGCACCTCTAGCGGCTGTCAGTGAGACAGCCACTAGAGGCAGGATTAACCCATAGGTAAACATAACAGTTTCTCTGAAACTTCTATGTTTACAGCAGGCAGGGTTAATCCTAGATGGACCTGGCACCCAGACCACTTCATTAAGCTGAAGTGGTCTGGGTGCCTATAGTGGTCCTTTAATGAAAGTACCCTCAGTTTCAAAAAAACGATATGAAGTTGTATGTTTTACTCGAAAGACATCACTTCATCAAAGTTTTTCAAAGTACCATGTTCGCGTATTCGTTTGACTACGTATATTTCTGTCTTAGAATTGACTGTTAATGTCATTATGAAAAGTAAAAAAGGAAATATATATTTCTCACTTCATCTAAAAAAACTGAAAATAGTTCACAAGAAGAAGATAAAACAGTGCCAGAAACTCCAATTACCACAACCACTTCAAAGAGATGAAGTGTTTTTAGTTCCGGGTGTACTCCTTTAAGAAGTATTTTCTTATTTGGAAAAAATTCAACAGGTAATAATATTGTAATTTATTTCTAATTTTAATTATGCATGAATAGTACATTAGATGTATTATGAATTAAACTAGAATCCCTTGTTAATATTTACTTAGTAGCTTTACTAGCCATCCATGTGATTCATTGACAGAAACACTTCTGGATGGCACACGGGAATACTTGAAATTACATGTGATCAAAAAATGTTCTAGAACCAGGAAATGCGAGAGAGCTACAGGATTGAAGAAAACACAGGCTGGTGTTGCAAGAGTGCTCTTTAAAGCGTATTTGTCATCTCTGGCCACTTTATGACTATTACATAACGATACAATCTTTCTGGAATACTTATTGTAGCTGCATTGGAATTTCACTGAAATTCTCAAGCAATCAGGAGATGTAAGACAAATCAGGGACTACTTTGACTTACGAGTATTGTCCAGGCTAGTAGGTGCACGTTGTTCAAATTGGTCTTTGGAAGTTCATGTGGTCCCAGATTCATTTGTGTTCTGGCACATGCACAAGAGTACCGCAGTAAGGCAGTAGAAGAAGCGCCAGGAATTGAAGAAACTCATGGCAGCTCCCAAAATGAATAGTTTCAGGTAAGTATCTATCTACCTTACGCTTTAACCCTTGGCTGCCACACACAAGGCAAAGATGTCACCTTCAGGGGTCTCCGCAACATACATAAAGCTCCTGAAAGTGACAGTTGCTTTAAGAACTGCTTGAATCACAGAACTATGTTGCCCTGTGACTAATGGGTTAGTTCATAATCCAGTTGAATTTGGACGTGTGTGTGTTCACTGCATACAATACTGTATTGAAACAAGACGATTCACAATTCTGTCTCTCTATTTTCTGCTCTCTTGTAGCCATGATGCCATGTATAACTGTATAACTTGAAACCAGATTTTTCTGTGAAGCACAGGTTATTTGATCTGGCTAAGACACAGCAAAACAAAACACTTAGAGAAATTCAAGGGCGCATTACTAATGTCACCAATCGCCATTACTTATTAAAGAGGTCCAATGGATTGTAGTCTAACTAGTGTCAGTATTAGACATTTAATTTGCCATCCAGGCAACTGTCATAAATGATGCATGGTACAGATTGCAAATTTGTGTGTGGGAGAAATTGGCACGATCTCCTTTTTCTTTGGGGAATACTGCAGCCCATCCCCCCAGTATTGGCAGAATTCGGAATTAGTAAAAGATCAAGATGTTAGGAAAATAATTGCATGCGGAAATCTTCATTTCATATTGTGATGTACTGGTGTGAATTTAAAGGCCAGATTAAATTGACATAGACTGACATAGAATTGAAGAAATTAAGAAATCAGAGTCTGTTTAAAACAGCATTAGAAGAGAACCACCTTTTAGCATTTGTGGGGACCTTGTCACTAGACTGAGAACTGGGGAGAATTGACATATGAATTTTACAATTCAGGACAAAATAATTTGATTAGAAGCCAGGGCCGGACTGGGAAGAAAATTTGGCCCAGGCATTTTTTATTCAGAGCGGCCCACTGAAAAGGGTGTGTTTTGTCATCCCCAATGACAAGCACACCTCATCTCAAAGTGAGCATGTTGGTTCAATGCTCTTCCAGGGCATGAGAAAATGGCCCTGTATTTGTTCTGCACAGTGCAAGCAAATTTAATAACATGCTTGTGTTGTGTTTGCTTGAAACTTGTACTCACTGTATCCCATTTATGGAGACACTATTTGTTTGCTTACATGGAATCTAGTGTGTGCATAGGGGATCCAGAGTGTGTATGTCAGAAATGTAGTATGTGTGTAGGTGGTGCAGCGTCTGTGTGTAGGGGATCTAGTGTGTGTTTGAAGGACCCAGAGTGTGTATAGGAGAGCTAGTGAGTGTGTGTGTGTGTGTATAGAGGATTCAGAGTTTATATAGAGATCTAGTGTGTGTATATCTGTAGATGATCCAACGTTGGGTAAGAAATCTAGTGTTTGTCTGGAATATAATGTGTTTAGGGGTGCAGTATGTGTGTGAGGGGTTCTGTAGTATATATACATATATGTTTGAGAGTATTGTGTGTGTGTGTGTGTTGCAGCATGTTTGGGGGCTGCTGTGTGTATTTGTGAGGTGTGCAGTGTGTGTGTGAAGGGTGTAGTGTATGTGTGAGGGGTGTGCATTTGTGTGGAGTATAGTGTGTGGGTGCGGTGTGTGTGTGGGTGCGGTGTGTGTGTGGGTGCTGTGTGTGTGAGGGTGCTGTGTGTGTAAGGGGTGCAGTGGGTGCTGTGTGTGTGTAAGGGGTGCTGTGTGTGTGTGTTAGGATGCTGTGCGAGGGTGCTGTTTGTGTCAGGGTGCTGTGTGAGAGTTCTGTGTGTGTGTTAGGGTGCTGTGTGAGGGTGATGTGTGTGTTAGGGTGATTTGTGTGTGAGTGAGGGTGCTGTGTGAGGGTGATATGTGTGTGTGTTAGGATGCTGTGTAAGGGTGATGTGTGTGTTAGGGTGATGTGTTTAAGGGTGCTGTGAGAGGGTGATGTGTGTGTTAGGATGATGTGTGAGGAGGGTTTTGTGTATGTGTGAGGGTGATGTGTGAGGATGATGTGTGTGTTAGGATGCTGTGTGAGGGTGATGTGTGTGTGTGTGTGTGTTAGGGTGCTGTGTGAGGGTGATGTGTGTGTATGGAAGGATTGTGTGTTGGGGGGGAGGCAGTGGTGAGTTCCCAGAGGCTAGAGTTAACTCTCGCGAGACCCGGACCGTTGCCACGGGTTCCTCTCCTGGCTGTCTCCCTCCCTCTCTCCCCCGCCGGCGTCTGAGTTTAACTGCATGTGGGCCGGTAAGGGAGATCTTTCATCTACCCAAAGGCCCATCATGGAACACAGCGGGACCGGCACTCGGATAGCGCCGGCTCTGCATTGACCAGCCTGGGAGATCCACCGATCTCCTCGGCCTGTGGCCATCGCGGCCCACCGGGCATTTGACCGGTTTGCCCGATGGCCAGTCCGGGCCTGCTTGAAGCCCTAGCCCTAGCCTTAGCTAGCACCCTTGTCCCTTGATTTGGTGTAAAACATTGTAATACATACTACTTAGCTGGTCATTTTCAAGTATTGTAAAGGAAAACTATAGTCACCTAAACAACTTTAGCTTAATGAAGCAGTTTTAATGTATAGATCATGCCTCTCAGGTTTTACTGCTCAATTCACTGCCATTTAGGAGTTAACCCCTTAAGACCGCAGGACGTACTATGCCGTCCTTATTTTGGTGGCTCTAAAAGCCGCAGGACGGCATAGTACGTCCTGCGATCTTATGTACTTACCCGGTCGCCGGCGATCCCACGCCGGCGATCGCGGTATGGGGGACTTACCTGGGAGCCCAGGGAGTCCCCCTGCGTCCTCTTCAGCCGCCCAGGGCCATGTGATCGCGAGGTCCTTGCGAGGACCCCGCGATCACATGGACGGCATAGCCGTCCAAGGCATTGCCAGCAGGGGGAGTGCCTGTAATGACAGGTACTCCCCCTGCTGTCTGGAAAAAAAAAAAAATGTTAAAACAGTGTAAAAATAAATTATATATACTTAGATCATATATATATTTATTATATATATGATCTAAGTACCGTATATATATATACACACATATACACACATACACATAAATATGCATACACTGTCTACATGTATTTTAATATTAATATATACATAATTATATATATATATTAATATCAAAATACACGTACAATGATATTGATTAAATATATATATAATTTTCATTATATATATATTTATATATAATAAAAAATAAATAAATATATAAATACGTTAAAAAAATAAATAAAAAAATAATACAAAAATAATAAAAAAAAATAGATAAAAAATATATAAACATGCGTAATTTCGTTCTAACTGTATTTTAAAATTAATATATATATATTGATATCAAAATACATGTAGAACGAAATAATATATATATCTATATACATAAGTATATACGTATATATCACTATGTATATACCTATATATAAATAAAAATAATTTAAAAAAATTATATACATATATATACACACACATATATATATACACACATATATATATATAATAATTCTACGCATATATTTATGTAATAATTTTACATAATTAGGTCATTTTATTAATTACAATTTGCAGGACCTGCCTGCCAACCCAGGCCAAAAGTTCAGGGAATTACATTGTCTAGCACTATATTTAACTCTGTAACTTTCCAAGACACCATGAAACCTGTACATGAGGGGTACTGTTTTACTCGGAAGACTTCGCTGAACACAAATATTAGTGTTTCAAAACAGTAAAATATATTACAACGACGATATCGTCAGTGACAGTGACATTTTTTGCATTTTTCACACACAAATGGCACTTACACTGACGATATAATTGTTGTGATACGTTTTACTGTTTTGAAACACTAATATTTGTGTTCAGCGAAGTCTCCTGAGTATAACAGTACCCCTCATGTACAGGTTTTATGGTGTTTTCAAAAGTTACAGAGTCAAATATAAGGTTTGCGTTTCAGTTTTTTCACATTAAAATTCGCCAGGTTGCCTTTGAGACCGTATGGTAGCCCAGGAATGAAAATTATCCTCATGATGGCATACCATTTGCAATAGTAGACAACCCAGGGTATTGCAAATAGGGTATGTTCAGTTTTTTTAGTAGCCACTTAGTCACAAACACTGGCCAAAATTTGCGTTCAAATTCGTTTTTTGCATTTTCAAATATTAACACTAACTTTGGCCAGTGTTTGTGACCAAGTGGCTACTAAAAAAGACTGGACATACTCAATTTGCAATACCTTAGGTTGTCTACTTTTGCAAATGGTATGCCATCATGGGGGTAATTCTTATTTCTGGGCTACCATATGGTCTCAAAGGCAACGTAACCAATCTGGCGAATTTCAATGTAAAAAAACTGAAATATGTAACACGCTATATTTGACCTTGTAACTTCCCAAAACACCATAAAACCTGTACATAGGGGGTACTGTTTTACACGCGAGACATCGCTGAATACAAATATGTGTATTGTATTGCAGTAAAAGCAAACAGTATTATGACATTCACAGTTAGAATGTCACGTAGAACTAAAGATTTTTTAAAAATTCTTATTTTCTCCCATTTTTTAAATATTTTTTTCATATTAAATTATGTTCCATACCTAAATATTTGATGTTAAACGAAAGCCCCGTTTCCCCTGAATAAAATGATATATAATAATGGGGGGTGCATTTAATATGAAAGAGGTGAATTATGGTTGGACAGACATATAGCGCAAATGCCAGGTTTTGTTTACGTTTTTTTGGATCACAACTTGTACATTTGGCTGCGGTCTTAAGGGGTTAAATCACTTTGTTTCTGTTTATGCAGCCCTTGTCACACCTCCCCTGGCTATGATTGGCACAGCCTGCATGAAAAAAAAAAAACTGGTTTCACTTTCAATCAGATGTAATTTACCTTAAAATGTTTTTCTCTTGTTCTGTAAATTGAACTTTAATCACATACAAGAGGCTCTTGCAGGGCCTAGCAAGCTTTTAACATAGCAGGGGATAAGAAAATCTAAATTAAACAGAACTTGCAATAAAGAAAGGGTAAACTTTAGATGACTCTTTACAGGAAGTGTTTAGGAAGGCTGTGCAAGTCACATGCAGGGAGGTGTGACTAGGGTTCATAAACAAAGTGATGTAACTCCTAAATGGCAGAGAATTGAGCAGTGAGTCTGCAGGGACATGTTCTATACACCAAAACTGCTTAACCCCTTAAGGACCAAACTTCTGGAATAAAAGGGAATCATGACATGTCACACATGTCATGTGTCCTTAAGGGGTTAATTAAGCTAAAGTTGTTTTGGTGACTATAGTGTCACTTTAAGCTGAGATTTGAGCTGCTCCAAGTAGTCAATGTAAAGGAACATGCCATAACCTCCATAAAAAAAAGTAAGCTCATATAAGTTGCTAGGAAGCCAGGAGCCTCTCTGCATTCATACCCTCACGGGATAAACCGTTTGGGATGCCCACCCGGCTGTTGCTCCTCTCTACATTGCATTAAGAGTAAATCAGGTGCGCTGTTTATCTCAATGGGCACACGTTGATAGAACGTGAGGAACAGAAGACTAATCACAAGTGAATCAGATTCCTTAAAGAATAATTAATACAATATAACCACGACAGCCCGCTGTAGAGATTTTTTTTCTAATTTAAATTGCTTAGAGGACATTTTGCAAGACACTTGATAACTCGCTTTTTAGTGATCTGAACCCTATGTTTAATTTTGTGGAATACATTGGCAGTGCATAAATACTAAAAACAGTAAGAACCTTATAATTGCCAACATGCTGTCCTTCTTCCACATTCGCACAGACCTTTGCTGATGATACCTCAATAATCATATATAATTGTAAACACATTTTTATAATAGACCTAAGAAAAATGCAAATGAAACCTCTTAATATATTAATGCTGTCCACATGTTAGGAACCAAGTAGAAAGGGGCATATTTCAACCCTGACATTTACACTGTTGCTAAGCAATGGCTGTTTGCACATTAATCATATCTGATGCCGACACTGATCTATACGCCAGATAGATTACTCTCTTAGCCGAGTTTACTCCGGCACAGGCCCAGTGAAACCAAAAGCAGAGCAGTTTCTGCAATCATTGGAGAACAATAATTACAGGGTGATTTTCATTTGCTGCTTTCTACACACCTCCCAACTGCCCTAGGTTCAAGGGTCTTGTCCCACCTTCCTGGGTCTGTTTCCAGGTGTTCTGCATGGGGTGACACCAGGGAACTCTTCACAATTAGCAAAGCAGGGAAATATTAAAAGACATGCTTGTGCTGGGTATACACAAGGCATTAAGATGATTGCAGAGCGCCTCACCAGTGCTTTTCTATCAGATCACCGGGATGTAGGGAGTGGTGAGCTTCTGGGTCACAGAAGGACATCATCTAGATGCATAGCAAGGTCATAAGGTCATAATGCATGACACTCGTACTATAATAACACAATAATGCACATACTGACAGTCACACAGTAACCCATACAAACACACTGATACAACCCATACAAACACACTGATACAATCATCACTTAATTTCAATGAATGTGTTATGTTCCTTTAAAAGGACCGTTCACTGCTCAAATAAAAAAATAACTTAAAACTACTATTTAGTAGATTTAGTTCCAATCAGAACAGGCATGCATTTAATTATACATTTTTCACAGGGATATATCTAAAAATAGTTAATATAATGTGCTGCCTCTGCAAGCCCTCTTCTTCTAACCCTGCACAAGCTTTCTCTGGCTGTCCAATCACAGACTTTCCAATGCAGCTCAATGAGTAATTTCTGCCTAATGAGTTTAGCTAACCAAAACAGAAGGTAACAGGACCCCTGTTGCCAGGGGGTATGATCAGGTTATTAAAAAATATATATATATATATTAATATTACATCTACACTTTTTGTAAAGAAAAAAAAAAGGGCACACTCTTTACACATAAAGCACTTCAGCAAGCTGTAGTGCTTTAGGGGTCTAGTGTTCCTTTAACCAGAGAAGTTCATGTTTTAAACCAAAATATTATTGCTAGATAAATAAATAAGTGAAATAATCTTTCTTATTGGGATATTTAATGTACAATCTCTAATTATCGGATTGTTTCCCATCAATTCATGATTTTGGAAAGCATGAACAATCTAATTTTTCACCGGATAATATGGTAAACTCAGTAGAAACTCAAAGAGAAAAAAGAGAAAGGGGTTAGGTGGTGGAAAAAATATATATACTAAATACACCAAAACAGTGTGTGTAAATAGTGATAAAGTAAATACCAACACCAATAAAAACCTGGGCAGGCTAAACCTACAGGGTCACTTTGCTGAGTATAAGATAAAGGTGAATAAGTATTATTTGTCTTTAGGCAATCAGAGTATAATCACCTAAATAGTATCAGTATAAAAGTAACAAAATGGTCTAAAGAAAAAAGCATAAATGGGATAGTAGGTGTCTGGCAGTGGTTGTAGTGCCGACAGTGAAAAGACGGCAAGACTGAAATTATAGACAGGGGCGTCTAAACTAAGTCCTGAGATGTCTAGGAAAAAGAAAAACCTCCCTATAAAGTGAACAGGGGGGTTAAAAATGTAGAATATTAATCCAAGTTACACTCTTATTACCAATAAAGATAAAGGGTGAAAAAAATCCCTAATGGATTTAACCACAATGGGAATAGCACGTCCGATAGTATAATCCGTAAATAGAATAATCAAGACCGTAGTAAATCTAACCTTGTGGAAAAGAAAGTTTCCAAGCGTGAAGTTAGAACCTACTACGCCCTAGACTGACTGTCTAACCCACAACCGCTCACTGCTGCTTCATGGCAGCCTAACGAAATCCCTCAAAGCTTAAATCATAGTATTCGACGCATAGATAACGCCATGAGAGCCCAGGTAAATAAAAAACGAAAAAGAGTAAACTTAATTAGAGATCATAGCATCGGCTACTAACAGCTCAACGCACGTTTCGGCGTGTTCAATACGCCTTTGTCAAGAGCTACCCGGCAAATGAGATAAGGACCGCTTATAAAGGGGTAAGTACACGCCCCTCCAAACAAGACCTCCAATCAGACGTTCTAATTGTAGAAGAGTGACAAAATTACTCCCCAGGAGTCCAGATCAATCAGGGACGGTGGGCGTGGTAGCCTCAGTCTCCGTGTCCAGAGCGGAGGGAGGAGATGGATAAGGGAGGGGGGAAGGATCAAACATAGTCACTGTTAAACGGGGAAAAAAAATTAAGTGCCAAGATTGGACCAGAGCAAGATGTAATGAAAACACATTGCAGGGCGGTAAAAGATGACTACATGAGTGAAATAAATAATATTAAAAATAATATTATTGAAAATTGTATATCCTTGAGGCTGTTAAAAGTGAGATAGACGGCATAGACAGTAAACACTTCTATTCTTTCCCTAGTGACAACCTATCGAGAAGGGAACAAACCGCCCTAAAATCACTTAGGGATAATGACAATGTCATTATAAAACAGGCAGATAAGGGGGGAAACGTTGTGGTTATGGATATTGCCAACTATGAACGTATGGTCTTGAATATACTAGAGGATGTAGACACTTATACAGTCCTACCCTCTGACCCGACCAACACTTTCTTTGCAAGTTATAAGGATATTTTGGACGAAGGCCGCAGTGGAAGGTTGCTCTCTGATGAGGAATACTATTTTATTCTGAACCGTCATCCGAGGACAGCGACCTTCTACTGCCTTCCAAAGATCCATAAAAGTCTCGAAGATCCACCTGGTCGACCTATAGTGTCTGGGGTTGATAATCTAACCCAAAACGGCAGTCTTTATATCGACCAGATTCTCAGACCATTTGTTGAACTTCTTCCCTCCTACATTAGAGACACCAAACAGGCACTTTCCCTTCTTTCGAACCTCCATATTGATCCTACGGCCAATCTATGTAGCCTTGTTGTTGAGGCGCTATATTCCTCTATCCCACATCATAGGGGTATCGAACATGTCAAATATTTTCTTGATGAAAGGGGTCCTGAACAACAGGCACATACCACTTTTACTCTCAAACTACTGAAATGTATCCTATCCCACAATTATTTTTTGTTCCACAATAAATACTACCACCAGATACGGGGTACAGCAATGGGTACCGCCTGTGGTGGGAAGAAAACATATATTCACCTGTTACCTTTTCTGTCCAAAATCCTTTTTTGGTACAGATACATTGACTATGTCATTCTAGTGTGGCAGGGTAATAGTAACGAGTTTGAAAGTTTTGTGTTGCTCCTCAACATCAATGAGGACAATCTCAGGTTTGCTGCGGAATTTGGTGGGTTGTCTTTGAATTTTTTGGACCTCACAATTTCAATCTCTAAGGATGGTTCTTCAAGACCACCTTATTTAGGAAACCCTCTGCATCAAACTCCCTTCTCAAATGGGATAGTTTCCACCCAAGACCTTTAAAACAGGGTATTCCCACTGGTCAGTACCTCAGACTACGACGTAACTGCACAGATGTAAAGGACTTTCAAATTAAAGCTAAGATCTTGAGACAACCATTCAAAGAGAATGGCTACCCTAACAGAGGTCTCAAAAGGGCTTACCTTAGAGCATTGACAACTGACAGGGCTGACCTCCTGTCAGACCCTCCAGTGTCAAATAAAAGTACCAACAAAACCATTAGGATGATCGGTACATTCGATACTGGCTGGGACGAGGTAAAACACTCTATTCAAAAATTCTGGCCCATTCTATTGAAGGATACCCACCTTAAGGAAGTCCTAGGCCCACAAGTTACCATCACGGCCCGGAGGTGCAAGAACCTTCGTGATATCCTTGTATCCAGCCACTTTGTAATTAAACAATCCCTCAATACTATGTGGCTTGGACGCAAAATCCCTGTAGGATCATATGGTTGTGGTAGATGCGTAGCCTGCAAGTACATTCTTAGAGACTCAAAAGAAGTGCGTGATAGTGAAGGCAAACAATACTTTCAAATCACTCAGTTCTTTAATTGCAACTCTGCAGGGGTAGTTTATCTACGTACCTGTAGTTGCAATTTAATGTATGTAGGCAAAACATTCCGGCCATTTAAAGAGCGTATCAAAGAACACGTCAGATCCCCCCAAAATCGACTTGCCACTCCCATCTCAAGACATTTATAGGAACAGCATGGTGGGTCTTCTAAAGACATTCGCTTCTGTGGCCTGGAGCTTGTCAAACGCGAACAGAGACGGGGGAATTTTGACAAAATTCTACGCCAAAGAGAATGCAGATGGATTTACAAATTGAACACCCTTAACCCAAGAGGCTTAAATTAAGGCTTTTCCTTCTCCCCATATATTTGACCCACTGATAATCGTTCTCTATCTATCTCTTATACTTTACATACCTTGTAATCAGTCCATATACTATATTTTCATTCATTTTCGTCAACTGGCCTTTCTATCTATTATAGTGATCTTTTCCAGTATACAATTTATGGTAAATCAATAGCCTTTATTCTGGCATTTGAATTTAGGGTCCTCTTCTTAGTCACTGTTTTTTTTATCTCTATGACTCTTGCTTTATGTGAACCATAACTATTTTAATTTACAACTCATATTTTTTTACACTCCCTCAATGGTTGATTTGCCTTATGAGTTGTCTCTTGTTTGGTTACTTGCATGATTCTGCAATGTTTTGCTACAATCATAGAACTCCACAGCAACAATGTTAACAAATGTGAATGTAACAACCTTTTTCTGAACGAGCTAGAATTGATATACAATTTTCAATAATATTATTTTTAATATTATTTATTTCACTCATGTAGTCATCTTTTACCGCCCTGCATTGTGTTTTCATTACATTTTGTTTTCATTACATCTTGCTCTGGTCCAATCTTAGCACTTTATTTTTTCCCCATTTAACAGTGACTATGATCTTTCCCCCCCTCCCTTATCCACCTCCTCCCTCCGCTCTGGACACGGAGATCGGGGCTACCACACCCACCGCCCCTGATTGGTCCGGACTCCTGGGGAGTAATTTTGTCACTCTTCTACAATTAGAACGTCTGATTGGAGGTCTTGTTTGGAGGGGCGGGTAACTACCCCTTTATAAGCGGTCCTTATCTCATTTGCCGGGTAGCTCTTGACAAAGGCGTATTGAACACGCCGAAACGCGCGTCGAGCTGTTAGTAGCCGATGCTATGATCTCTAATTAAGTTTACTCTTTTTCGTTTATTTACCTGGGCTCTCATGGCGTTATCTATGCGTCGAATACTATGATTTAAGCTTTGATGGATTTCGTTAGGCTGCCATGAAGCAGCAGTGAGTGGTTGTGGGTTAGACAGTCTGTCTAGGGCGTACTAGGTTCTAACTTCACGCTTGGATACTTTCTTTTCCACAAGGATAGATTTACTACTGTCTTGATTATTCTATTTACTGATTATACTATCGGACGTGCTATTCCCATTGTGGTTAAATCCATTAGGGATTTTTTTCACCCTTTATCTTTATTGGTAATAAGAGTGTAACTTGGATTTATATTCTACATTTTTAACCCCCCTGTTCTTCACTTTATAGTGAGGTTTTTCTTTTTCCTAGACATCTCAGGACTTAGTTTAGACGCCCCTGTCTATAATTTCAGTCTTGCCGTCTTTTCACTGTCGGCACTACAACCACTGCCAGACACCTACTATCCCATTTATGCTTTTTCCTTTAGACTAGACCATTTTTTTACTTTTATACTGAGACTATTTGGGTGATTCTACTCTGATTGCCTAAAGACAAATAATACTTATTCACCTTTATCTTATACTCAGCAAAGTGACCCTGTAGGTTTAGCCTGCCCAGGTTTTTATTGGTGTTGGTATTTACTTTATCACTATTTACACACACTGTTTTGGTGTATTTAGTATATATATATTTTTCTAATAAAGGTTTATTTACCCTATTTATGTGACGCTTTATTTTAGGAGGTATATTTTAGTGGGTTGGACTTTCCACCTGTTTTATGTAGGTGGATTCTCTACCCCACCCTGTCTGTTCTTTTGTTGTCAGTAGAAACTTACTCATATTACATGATGCCTGGTTGCCATTCTCCACTTTTCTTGTAGCTAGAATGTTACAAGTTGTCTAAATCGTTTAGCCACTAAACTTGGCCAGGTAAACACCCAGATGCCTATTTTCCGATTGTCAATTTAGGATTACCATACTCAAGTTTTCTCTTATTAGACACAGCAATACTAAATTCTCTTTTCTGTAAAAGCATAATTTGGCCCTCTTTGGGGAAATCAAAACCACCCATCATTGTCAATAACAGATTCACATTTTTCTATGAATGTATTATTCACAGCATTCTTGGTTTCAATAAACCTCCCGGGGCACTTAGCATGCCTTTGCACATCATTCGGAATTTAACAATCCGAATGCCAGAGGAGCGAACAATACATTGTTTTGCCTCACCTTGTTCACCCCGTTAGATATTTTGTCTGCTGACCATTTCTCTGGACTAAAATAGTGAATACAATGTTGTCCACGATAAATAATTTTAAATAATGTTTTGCAATTTAAAAACCAATAAACTCACTTACAAAGTATGCAATGATTTTAAATGAACCCTCGATCCACAGCAGTTAAAATGTCTTAAAACAGCAGATCTTTGTTCTGCAACAATAGTTATAAATTTGTATTCCCCTGGTTAATGTTATTCAAATGCTAAAGTGCAGATTCCTTAAGGCTCTGCTTTCTTAGCCAAAAGAAAAAGGTCCCTTTTCATGTTATTTTCAATGGCCTGGGTAAATTTTTTCTTGATGACAGAGGTTTAGTCCTTGTTTAAAAAAAAAAAAAAAAAATTGTCTGGCCCCCTGCCCAGGCAGAAAAAAGGAATTGTCTTATGAGATTCACTAAGCAGATTGGTTCTGCATGCACAAGCTACTGAAACGGCAGACGATGGCAATTGCACATATGGGTATAAATTTGTAATCTGATGGGTCTCAAATAGCCCATATGTGGATGCACTGGTAGATTTGTAGTCTATGTGAATTCTTAATACTGATATGATGTACAAAAGATCTTTGGATCCAAGTTCAAACACACTTACAAATTGAAACTATATTTCCCATATCTAATCTCACATATATGAAAATCAGGACAATTAGAATTATCCGGGTCTAAAACCAAATTTTGAGAGAACACATGTGTATGTGTAGAGTGCAGTTCCGGAAGTCCCCAATCAGGTCTCAAAACGTATTTGCAGATGTGACTGAAAAACCACCAGGAATGTGGGTCTGCCACCTCAGACAGGGCTCCTCCATGAATCCATGGTCATGCTATAACTCTCCCAGCAGCTCTCAGTGCGCAAGTCTATCTGCCTCCTCCTTCAGGCAGATATCAACCCCTCAACCTATCCTGCTTCCAACTACTGGCTTTACAAAGGCACGTACGGCTCTCTTTCCTACTATGCTCACAGGACCAGAGACTTGTCCTTAAGCATATGATAATATCCATTTAAATACGAAGTTACAGAGCATTGGAAAACAAGCAATCATAATTAATACAAAAAAAAATACATAATACAGGAAATTCTTTTAAACACCATGAAAACAGACCAAAATTGAGACACGTTTTCCAAAGTCAGAGTCATGGTGTACTTCATAACATTCCAGACATAGTTGTGGGCGGACGCAAGCCGCGGTAGCTCCGAGTCAAACGGGGAGAAAACCCCCCCCCCAAATTACCCCTAAATACCCGCAGAACCAAGCGACTCACCGAGGGCACCGACGAGATCACGCACCCGTCACGACATATGCCGTTCTTCCAAGCGGCCAAAGCCCCAAAGAAAAAGAGGAAGACCTGGGCCTACCACGCTACCCAGAGCCTGGACCTGGAGGATCTGTTTGGCGCCTTCACCACACCAGGTACAGCGGGTGAGCAGGGGCTGGCAGGGCAGGCCACAACAGCAGCCGAGATGGGACGCAGACCCCCAAAATCGCCCCCACACACACCATCAGGGGCACAGCACATCGGGCACATGCTTCAGCGGCAGCCAGCTCCTAAAATGGCGCCGCCTGGGTACAACAGGGCCGTGGAAACGCCAGAGAGTCCCCCACAGACTGACTCCAATACACAGCCAGTCCAGCCCCGCACAGAGCCCACCGCACAAACTACAGGGGATGGGTCAGCCCCAGTCACCCAAAGGGACTTCCAAAACTTGGTGGGAGAAATAAAAAACCTACTGGCAACTAACATGGCAGCCATCAAGGCAGATATACAGAGCGTCAATGACAGAGGGAGCACAACAGAGGGGGATATTGCTGACCTCAAACAAGGCATGAATGCTACACAAGAAACCGTCCACCACTTACAAACCGTGCAAAAAGCACTCTCCATACATCTAGCCACACTGGATGATAGGTCCAGAAGAAACCATCTTAAGATAAGGGGCATACCGGACTCGGTAACTCCAGAAGAACTCCCCCACTATGTGAGGCGCCTGGTGGCCACCATCTTGCCGGCCGCACAGGCCAAAAAAGTCACTCTAGATGGAACATACCGCCTGCCTAAGTCCAGCAAGTCCCCAGCGACGGCAGTACAAGATGCCATAGTGCGATACTCACACTCACAAGCCAGTTGGTGCCGAAACGTGGGGGGGTTTGGTGACTCGTGTTTCTGTCTGAGGCTTGTAAGGATTTTTGTGGTAATTTATTACTATTATTTTATTGTATCTGCCTTTACTTCTGTTACTTTGTTTATATTCATGTTTTCTTATATGTTTACATTCTGGTACTTTTTTGTACACAATAAAATTGTAATATTTTTTTGAGATTGTTATGGTGTGCATTCTATATTCTATATACATTTGAATATTTAAAGCACTTGAGGGAGTGCTTATATGGTTTGCACCTGGCTGTTCTTATATTGTTTTGTCTCTCCATGTGCTGTTGTTTTGAGTAAAGAACATAAGTGAAACACAGATATTGTCCATTTGCTTAAGTTACACTTCATGTATTGTACACCATGTGGTATGGGTGTCAGGAAGAGAGGAGTGGGCAAATAGGAGTGCGGGAGGAAGAGGAGAAAAGCAGCACTGAACAAAAAGAGAGAAAAAAGAGGGATACAAATAGTTAAGGTATATTGGTCCCATTTGGAACACCTCAAACACTCAAAGATTATGTTCAACCCAGATGCTCCATTCTAAACACAAAATCCAGGCAGGAAACTCAAAAAGCATTACGTTTATGAGACCTTCCATATAAGGAAGCTGTTAAAGCTCCCACTTATCTAATCTCCTCAACTCTGACAGTCCACTTATGAACTGTTGGAGTTCCTCTCTGTCTCCAGAAGACAGGGGTCGAGAGTTTAGCCGCATTGAGCTACTGCTTGGTTAGTGATTTTAATTTTATATTTTTTTAAACAGGAAATAAGGGTCAAAGTATGATGGGGTGTAGTAGCGGCATGGAGTCTCCCACAATTTGCCTCAAAGTGGAGTGAACTGCCTCCCAGAAGAGGTTGATAACTGCATACTCCAAGCAGACATGGAACACAGAGCCCAGCATGCTTTGTGTTTGGGATTTAATTATTACATTTATGAAGTTGAGCAGTGCAGACAATTAACAGCTTAGTTTGTGTGTAGTTTATACACACGTATATACATATATAAATTTTATTTTTTTCACACCTCCTGGGTAGCATATTTATTTCTCATTATCGGGTCCTGTACCAGAGGCATGGGAGTCTGAGGGTTCTACGCAGTATCTTGTAGAACTGCAATATTCTGGACAGCGATCTCAGGTGTTCCACCTAGAATCCCACAACTTTGGAGTCACAGTCTTGAGTGCTCTTTTCACAACTGGGACTACTACTGCCTTCACTTTCTATATCCTTTCTAGCTCTTCTTTCAGTCCTTGGTATTTGTCCATCTTCTCATGTTCCTTCTTCTGGATGTTATAGTCACTGGATATTGCTACATTCACCATGACTGCAGTTTTTTGTTTCTTGTCTACCACAACAGTGTCAGATTGGTTGGTCAGTACTTGTGCTTTAAAAAAGGGATTTATAGGCGCTCACAATAATAAACAGAAGTGGCAGCAGTGAATAATAAAGGAATTCCCAAACCTCTATACGCAAAACAAATAGAACAAGAGAAACACAGCGCCAAATGCAATAAAGTTTAACAGTAGACTGTATACCTTACAGAATATTTCACATATAAATAAAAAATTAAGCATAAAAAAATAGTATAATACAGTACAAGTAAATTCAGATATATATGTGCTGGTGGTGGTAATACACTCACATGTTCCAGAGCTACCTAAGAGCTCTGCTAGATAAGGCACGGATGGTATAATCCCAGTCTATGTGATTGTTTCAGATTCCTCTTTGCACTGTCTGCACCTTGAATATTGCCTGGTGTGGTAGACCCCTGCTTTTACTGATCTGGTGCTGAGTGTCTGTTCCTGTACTGCTACGATTAATGTCTCAGTGATGTCTTTCAGTCCAGCCTTTTCCAACCACTAGTAGTATTTTGTCATCTGAGCCACATCCACTATCTGCTGGTGGTACACCCCATGGAGTGGTCTGTTTTGCCATGGAACCTCCTCCTTTTCTGCATCCTCTATCTACGATTAATGCCTCAGTGATGTCTTTCAGTCCAGCATTTTCCAACCACAAGTAGTATTTTGTCATGTGATCCACATCCACTATCTGCTGGTGGTACACCCCATGGAGTGGTCTGTTTTGCCATGGAAGCTCCTCCTTTCCTGTATTCTCTGTCTGTTGTCTCAGGCATTCCCTTAGCAGTTCATATTTGGGGGCCATCGTAGTGATGTATTTATGAATGCTTTGTGTTTTATCCAGGAATGTAGCCTTGATACTCATCAGGCCCTGACCTCCTGTCTTCTGGCTGATGTACACTCTCTGGGTGCTAGATTTCGGGTGGAATCCTACATTCATAGTGAGTAGTTTTAGTTTCGTGACATCCAAGATGACCAGCTCTTCTCTTGGCCAGGTTATTTTTCTAGCTGTGTACCTGATGACTGGAAGGGCATATGCGTTAATTGCTTGAATCTTGTTCTTTCCATTGAGATGGGACTTTAGGATCTGTCTGACTCTCTAGAGGTACTAGGATGTTGCCATCCTCATTGCACCTTCCTCATGGTTGCCATGTGTTCGTAGTAGCCCCAAGTACCTGTAGCTGTTCTTTACATCACCTATTTGTCCATCTGGTACTTGAACTCCTTCTGTTCTGATCATCTTCCTTCTGATCATCTTCCATGAACCTGTATTCTGATCATCTTCCATGAACCTATATATTTTAAAGGAACACAGCTCAGTGGGCTAATGCATCATCAGTAGAATCTGTTCAACCCTTGGGTCGAAAGTTCAAATACCGGCAGGGTTGACTCCTCTATCCGAGGTAGATAAAATTATTACCATTAAATTGGGTAATAGTAACAACCCCTGGATGTTGGACTAAGGTAACATTCCCAGGATGTACTTAAAAACCATAGTAATTTGAATGTACCTTTCCTGGTTAAATACTTTGTTATTTAAATACATAAAGGGAATCAACACAGTAAAGGAGGAGACTATATTTCAAAGAAGAAACACTACCACAACAAGAGGACATAGTCTTAAATTAGAGAGACAAAGGTTTAAAAATATTAGGAAGTATTTCTTTAGTGGATGCATGGAATAGCCTTCCAGCTGAAATGGTAGAGGTTAACACAGTAAAGGAGTTTAAGCATGCGTGGTATAGGCCAGGGACTAATGAAAGTATTTAGAAAATTGGGCAGACTAGATGGGCCAAATGGTTCTTATCTGCCGTCACATTCTATGTTTCTATGTTTCTATCCGTATCCACTCTTCTTGATGATCTGACTGAGGGAGTTGAGGCATATGTAGAAGAGCATCGGGAATAGCACATTACCTTGGTATATGCCACATTTGATGTTCACTTGTGTTATTGTCCTGGAATTGGCTTCTAGAGTTGTTTTCCATTTGCCCATAGAGTTATATATTTTTATATTTAAATATATATATCAGGTAACAAATCCATAAACCCACTAAATAACCACTCTCCAGGGACTTTTAATTCATCGTGTAAAAGGACAAATCAATGTTTAAGCTTGCATCAGGAGCTTTCATAAGGATGGCAAAATCAACACTGAAGAAAAACAAGGAATCAATATATAGTATATACAATTATACAAAGTCATGTTCTTACCCTCAACATGTGTGTTGAGAGTGCGGTTAGACTCAGGAGCACACTTGGCCATGGAGTTCGAGCTTCAACTACTGAAACGGTCATGGGTGGCGGAACATCTGCGTTCCACAGCGTTACCTCAGAAACAGCTGGAGCGTTTACTGCCACCCAGTGTCGGCCGCTCTACCGAGAGGACTGCCGTAGCAATCACCCCCAGCCAGCCAAATTCACAGAGGCTCATGAAGAGGTCTCCTCAGGCATAAAAGGGGTTAACAGCCGTTTAGTAGATCTTCCCTTCCAGAGACACAGGCACAGCTACTGTAGACACCAATACACCGAACCGGAGAAGCATATGAATGCCCCTCAACATACGAATGCTGTAAACAGCCGAATAGGAAAAACCATACGAATAGGTTTACACTCCTAGCAGTCAAACTAGAACAGCATATAATAAATCCCCCCCAAGAACGAGACAAGGCTCCGTTTTGAGGGTCAAGCAGGAACAGACAGAGCTGTGGGTTTATTGTTCTTATATACACATTAGTACCACCCACAGGGTTTTGGAAAACAACCAATAAACACGTACAATACACTCAGACACTCCCACACAAAATCCTCCCCTCTGCCTGTGATACAATTACCTGCCTGTGATACAATTACACAATGGGTAATGTAATTATCACAAGCAGAGAAATACAGTTTTTCCACATAACTTTAAAAGTATGCATCACATTCACATAAACTTACATTTTCAGAATCAGCATACTCCAAATACAAACATATGTCAAAATCATACAAATTGGTCCAGTGGTTCAAAAGATAGATCGTAGTCCTTTGTGACCAAATGAAGCATGGCTTTTCTGCCCAAAACCAGTTCCACAGAGTCTTCTATCCTGGTGATAATTGGGAAGTAATCCAATTATCTCCAAGGACAGAGGCAAAACTCCATTGAACACATGGCAGCAAAAGACAATAAAATACATAAAAATATATAACTGTGCAGCCATTGCATAAAACAGGTACATTCAACATGTCCCCAGATAGCTCAGATCTGAGCGCACATTATTACTGAATAGCTCCATGGCAATTGAACTGTATGTATGTGATCTGAGAGCCAAAGTCTTTCCCATAGTCTTTCATTATACGAATGGGCTCCATGGCATAGCTATCTGGGGTATCACCGCTCAAACAGGGCAAGCACCGAATGATCCGGCTTTCGTGTCTTTGCAGGGGAAAATCAAGCGTTTCCACATGGGGCCATAGTCTAAAGGCAGCAGGCGGGCAACCAGGCTCCTCCAATGCACAGTGACGAGATTGGTCTCGTCAAACCTCACATCTATGTTGGTGGCATGAAAGTGAGATTACAAAAAGGACCTCCCATTGAAAATCAGGTCAACATTTACAGACTTTCATCTGGTTGCAATGAACAAATCAAACAAAAGCAATTGAGATAACTCAACCAAACGAATGCTTTAAGTGGTTTCCCCAAATTCAACTGAAAAGGCAACTTATAATCACTTCTCCAGGTCACAAAATTATTCAACCCCTTCATGGCAAGCATTTTTAGTAGTTAGTAGAACACCCTTTTGCTGTTATGACCTGCTGTTATATATTATGATTTTCTATGGCTAACTGTGATCGACTGCGCAGGTGCATGTGATGTCACGGTATGAGAGGAAGTAAGTAGGATTTCCGGCTCTCATTCCCAAAGGGGCTTCGATGCGTGGTTGGAAGCTGTGCTTTCAAGTCTTATAAATAGTTTAATATTAGGTGATGGGGATAGGATAGGAAAGGAGGGGTGGAGCAGGATTGCAGGCTGTCATTTGTTTGCTGGATATCTAAATGTGGTCGTATAAATAGATCAGTATAACATGGCCGAGGCTCTTTGAATATATTTTGAAACTTTCTAATTCTGTGATTGATTCTAAGCTCAAAAGAGCTTTGCTTCATTTAAATCTAGATATGTTGTTGCCTAATCACAAAGCTTTGTCAATACAATTCCTTCTGGCGATGAAAATCATCATTGCCAGGAAATGGAGTTAGTAATCAAATTTAATAGCAACTAATAATGAAGGTGGAGTGTAAGCTGAAGATGATCAGTCTGAGAGAGAACCTGGCCTTGGCTTTGGTGAGTAATATAAGGTTTAGCTGTTTATTTAAAAAATTGGCAGGTAGGGATGTAGAGGTTGGTAATGCACCAGCAGGGCAAGAGTAACTATAACCAAAAACTGTGTTTTATGAAAGCACTGTAAGTTTCTTTTTTTCTTTTTTTTTATCCTTTAACCCCTTAACCCCTTAAGGACACATGACATGTGGACACGTTGTGATCAAAACAAAACGTAAACAAAACTTGAATTTGCGCTGTATGTCTGTTCAGGTGTAATTCACCTCTTTCATATTATGTGCACCAACACTTATTATATATCATTTTATTCAGGGGAAACAGGGTTTTCATTTAACATCAAATATTTAGGTATGAAACATAATTTAATATGAAAAAAATATAAAAGAAAAAATGGGAGAAAATAAGAATTTTTAAAATTTGTTTAGTTCTATATGACATTCTAACTGTGAATATCATAATACTGTTTGCTTTTACTGCAATAAAATACACATTTGTATTCAGTGATGTCTCATGTGTAAAACAGTACCCCCTATGTACAGGTTTTATGGTGTTTTGGGAAGTTACAGGGTCAAATATAGGATGTTACATTTTTCTGTTTATTCACAATAAATTTCGCCAGATTGGTTACGTTGCCTTTGAGACTGCATGGTAGCCCAGGAATGAGAATTACCCCCATGATGGCATACCATTTGCAAAAGGAGACAACCCAAGGTATTGCAAATAGGGTATGTCCAGTCTTTTTTTTAGTAGCCACTTGGTCACAAACACTGGCCAAAATTGGCGTTTTTTGAATTCTTCACACACAAACAAATACTAATGCTAACTTTGGCCAGTGTTTGTGACCAAATGGCTACTAAAAAAGACTGGACATACCCCATTTGCAATTCCTTGGGTTGTCTACTATTGCAAATGGTATGCCGTTATGGGTGTAAATTTCATTCCTGGGCTACTATGCAGTCTCAAAGGCAACGTAACCAATCTGGTAAATTTCAATTTTAAATGTAACGTGCTATATTTGACCCTGTAACTTCCCAAAACACCATAAAACCTGTACATAGGGGGTACTGTTTTACATGTGAGACATCGCTGAATACAAATATGTGTATTTTATTGCAGTAAAAGCAAACAGTATTATGACATTGACCGTTAAAATGTCATGTAGAATTAAAAAAATAACAACATTTCTTATTTTCTCCCATTTTGTTCATATTAAATTGTTTTGATACCGGAGAAACTGACGGAAGCCAAGCACAGAGAGATGGACACAGGTTTCTTCAGGAAGGAAGAGATTCTTTATTGGATCACCGATCGGGACTCAGAGGGACTAGCGTCACCAAAATACAGCAAAGTCTGAGTACTGAATACATAGAGTACATTCCTTATATAGCACTGTAGCTCCTCCCACAATTAACTACACCCACACATACCCTTAACCTATTTAATGAATAGAGTCTAAACTCATCCATCCGGTCTAACCACGTGGCTCATCTGATACAAAGGAGAGGGACGCGTAATTCCAGTTCTTACATTCCTGCACCTGGTCAGTACAGTGATGACAGTATCTTAGCTACGTGTTATTAACTAACTGATACTACAAACACATATACATACATATGCCTTGTGGCAATCTTAGCCTGCTAAACTTGTATTTTACTGGAATTACATCACATTCCCCCCTTTGATGCCTCTGATATTTCACAATTACTTGAGGCATCACTTAACCTTGGTTTGCATATACCTCAGGTTACCATGAACCAGACCAGACTTATCTTATGATGTGAATCTTCAACATTCATCTTCTTGCATTGGTTCTCCCTGATCTAGAGCCTTATACTTATATATCGCCATTATCTGTGCAGCAGCCTTCCTCTCTGCTATACTTCCTATCAGGCTTTGCACAGACCTAACTACTAAGGGTATAAGACACGGTAGGAGTAGACACAACAGTAAAATCAGTAGGACTCCACCTACCACTGCCTTAAGCCCTCCAAACCACTCATACCAGCTACCAAACCAACTACTTGGATTGTACCCTTTCCATACCTGAGTAGGCACATGCGCTAGTTTAACCATATGGCTAGTAAGCTCAGCTATTGCTTGCCCTTCGTCATCTATTTGAAGACAGCAATTACTTAGGTTAAACTTCCCACATACACCTCCCTCTACTGCCAAAAGGTAATCCAAGGCTAATCTATTTTGGTAGACTGCTGTCCTCATCCTGGTGTTATGCTTCGCTAGAAGATTGAGCGCTTGTGATGTCTCATTTGTGATAATCTCAACCACCGCCTGTAATCTTATAATACGGTTGAGCATATAAATAGGGGTTCTATAACCAAAGGTACCATCCTCAGCCCACGTGACTGGCCCATAGTAATCTATAATACGCTGGGGAGGCCATTCATCATCTTCCCAGGCGCCTATCTCTATGGGTCCCCTTTTCTTCCTATGATTCACATCATACACTTTAACACCTAAAGTCTCACCTGTTTCAATCGGTAACAAGAAGAAGGATGGTTTGAGCATACCCAACACACATGCCCCTTCCCAGTCCTGTGGCAGCTCCGAATAGGCTTTCTTACCACAGATCCAGTACAAATTTGCTGGGGCTCTCCAAGTAGATGTGATGGATAGATCAAACCACACATCCTTTAAATTGGCATATCTAGCAAACGGGTTAGATGGTTCTGAGACATTTGAAGCCGACCACCAAGTTGTATTCTTTGTATCATCATCATAAGCTTTTTGCCCTAGACAAGTTAATTCTCCTACAGAAGTATTATACATTATTCCTTTCCTTGCTATGCAAACATAACCTATGATGGAGGTCTTTAATCTCCACTCAGATTTACCTCTAACACTCATATGATAATCGGCTTGTGTAGATATTAATTGGTCAACTGCCTCAGAACCGGACATTACCTCCTTTGCTTCCCAAGGCCATTGGTCTCCCATGTTAGTACCTCCACACACATAGCAGTTGGTAACATTAAGACTACCGGCAATACTTTCAGCTAAATCGATGAACAGGTTTTTAGCATTATGGGGGATCTTATTATCTATACTCATCTCTTCGTAAAAGGAATGGTATACTTGATGAGTCTGGGAGGATACCGTATCAGTCTCTATTCCTATAAACAATAATGTCCCAGGATCTAAACCCGTCCCGTATATTTGAAACCCAAATAAATTTCCATACTTATCTAAGAACTTGTCGGGGTTATTAATGAGTATATGGACTGGGTTGCATTCCATAGACTTACAATAAGGGCTAGTCGGCAACTTAGTCACTATCATGTCTTTGTCTACTGTCTGTCCCCAAGTTGCCCACCCCACACAAGACCAATATGGGCAAAAGTTATAATCTCTATTTGGGCATCTAGGACTTACATATTTATTTTTGCTACTGGGACAAATATATTTATCGTTAGACCCATACGTCCTCTCCCATCTAAGATCCCCACATACATTCCACGGCTTTCTACCACTCGATATCGCTTTACACGCATCAAATAGCAGAACACCCGAAGAATGTACGGATTCTAACACCGTTTTATTAATTAGGGTCCCCTGAGGATCTCCATTCCTGAGAGTCAACCAGATTGTACGAGGCTGATACTCCGGACTGAAGCACTTAGGTTCTCCTACTCTTAAATGGCACACACTATAATCTATATTTAAGTATCTACATCTCGATACATCTCCTTTACATTCGTATTGTGAATGCCAAATTAGGGTTTGGGAAATATGGTTACCTGTTCTCGTAGTCTTAATGCATACCTCACAGCTAGGAGTGTCGGTACCTCTACCTTCCTGAATATAAAAACACATATAAATAAACACTATCAAAAGCACATCTTTCGCCGTCATCCTCAGTCTTCGTCCGTGCGATGGCGCCTCAGCTTCCAGGATGTGAGGGGCTGCAGGGAATGGAGTTCTGCTCATCTTCACAGGTGTCCCTTCGAGACTTTCCTGGCTTATACACTATGTGATGGTAAGCGGACAGGCTTTATTATGGCCTTCTCACTCACACCTGTAACAATAAAATTTGTAATCCACAATAATTCCTCGTTACTCCGACTGAGTAGTGCGTTTTAACCGGATCTTGCAGGGATTCTCTGGATCTGCTGTAACTTGCCAAGAATCGACTGCTGCTGGTTTAACCCTGGAGTGATGTATCCACGGAGTCACTTCTGCTACTTTTATCGCTGTAGGGGTAGACAAAAGAACAACATAAGGACCTCTCCACTTGGGCCCTAACGGTACATTATTCCACTCTTTAATCCACACTTGATCTCCTGGATGATAACTATGAA
The DNA here is from genome assembly GCF_036172605.1 of Pelobates fuscus. Lineage (NCBI taxonomy): Eukaryota > Metazoa > Chordata > Amphibia > Anura > Pelobatidae > Pelobates > Pelobates fuscus. The sequence goes on along the minus strand of NC_086323.1, from coordinate 161,458,925 downwards.
CAGGGGGATAAATATTCACAGGTAATCTATCTTGTACCCATTTCTGTACCTCCTCCATAGTCTTACCCAACTCTACAACCTGCTGCCGAGTAATTCCTTCTCCCAACTGACTCAAGTCCCCCCTTAAGTTACCAAGTACGGGAGGTGGTCGCCCATACATGATTTCAAAAGGAGAGAGGCCCATCCTTCTGGTAGGGGTACTGCGGATTCGCAATAAGGCTATAGGTAAGAGAACGTTCCACTTAAGTTGGGTTTCCTGACACATTTTAGCCAACTGGTTCTTTATAGTTCTATTCATTCTCTCTACCTTACCAGAACTCTGGGGTCTATATGCAGTATGAAGCCTCCACTTTATACCAAGCATATGAGTCAGTTGTTGTAGGCACTGATGAACAAAAGCTGGACCATTGTCCGATCCTATAGAACAGGGTAGTCCATATCGGGGTATTATTTCTCGTAGCAGGAATCTCACAACTTCTCCTGCTTTCTCTGTACGAGTAGGACATGCTTCTACCCAGCCTGAATAGGTGCACACAATTACCAGCAGGTAACGATGTCCACCCGACTTAGGCATCACTGTAAAGTCTATTTGTAGATCGGACATGGGGAGTCCCCCCATAAACTGAACTCCTGGTGGCTTTACTGGTCCTTGTCTTGCATTATTCTTAGCACACGTTACACATCTGCGTACAATGGCCTGAGTCAAGTTGGACAATCTTGGTATGTAGAAATGTTTTCTAAGAGATTCTTCAGTACTGTCTCTCCCAGAATGTGTCCCGTTGTGATAATTTTGGACAATTTCTACCGCTAGCGATGCTGGTATAACTATTCTTCCATCTTCTAGCTGATACCACTTGTTCTCCAGATACTTTCCCGGTTCAGTCTTTAACCACTCCTCTTCTTGAGCTGTATAAACTGGAGTCCATTGGGACAGTGGAGTTGGTATAAGAGCAGCTATATGCCCTACATACTCCTGTCTTCCTGATTCAGCAGCACGCTTAGCTGCACTATCTGCCATCCGATTTCCTTTGGTTACATCACCATCTCCTCTCAGATGCGCTCGACAATGTATGATACCGACTTCTTTCGGCTCCCACACTGCTTCCAATAGTTGTAGGATTTCGGCTGCGTACTTGATTTCTTTGCCTTCTGAATTCAGTAGTCCTCTTTCTTTATACAAAGCTCCGTGGGCATGAGTGGTTAAAAACGCATACTTAGAGTCCGTATAGATATTTACTCTTAAACCTTCAGCCAATTGTAACGCTCGTGTTAGTGCTATTAATTCTGCCTTTTGTGCTGATGTTCCTTTCGCCAGTGGCCGAGCTTCTATCACCTTGTCTATTGTTGTCACTGCATATCCTGCATAGCGGATCCCTTCTTTCACATAACTACTGCCGTCGGTGTAATATTGAACATCGGGGTTCTGGATGGGAAAATCACGAAGATCTGGTCTACTTGAGAATACTTCATCCATTACTTCCAAACAATCATGTTGACTTTCAGTAGGTTGTGGCAAAAGGGTAGCTGGATTTAAGGTGTTTACAGTCTCTAAATGCACTCTTGGGTTTTCACACAACATTGCTTGATACTTGGTCATACGGCTGTTACTAAACCAATGATTTCCTTTGTAATCCAACAACGTCTGTACTGCATGTGGGACTCGTACATAAAGTTCTTGACCCAGAGTGAGTTTATCGGCTTCAGCTACTAGCAGGGCGGCTGCAGCTACGGCTCTTAGACAAGGTGGAAGTCCGCTGGCCACTGCATCCAGTTGCTTAGACATGTAGGCAACAGGTCTTTGCCATGATCCCAAGTACTGTGTCAATACTCCCACAGCCATTCTTCTTTGCTCGTGTACATATAAGTAGAATGGTCGTGTGTGATCAGGTAGACCTAATGCTGGGGCACTCATCAAAGCCTTCTTCACATCTTCAAATGCCGTTTGCTGTTCTTGGGTCCATAAGAAGGGGTCGTGCTCTGTACCTTTGATAGCTGCGTACAGAGGTTTTGCTAGTATCGCATAGCTGGGAATCCATATCCTACAGAAGCCTGCTGCCCCCAAGAATTCTCGCACTTGTCTTCTATTCTTGGGTATTGGTATTTGGCAGACAGCTTCTTTTCTCTCTGGCCCCATAATTCTTTGACCTTCAGAGATATGGAATCCTAGATACTTGACAGTTGGCAAACGCAACTGAGCCTTCTTTCTAGACACCTTGTATCCTGCCTTCCAGAGAATGTGTAGTAGATCGTGCGTTGCTTGCTGACAGATTTCTTTTGTAACTGCTGCTATCAACAAGTCATCTACATATTGTAACAATACACACTCTCCTGGGATGGACTCGAAATCCAATAGATCTTGACTTAGGGCTGAACCAAATAGGGTAGGTGAATTTTTAAACCCTTGGGGCAGTCTTGTCCAAGTCATTTGGCGTTTTGAGCCCGTTACAGCGTTCTCCCACTGGAAAGCGAAAATACATTGACTTTCTGCGGCAATTCGGAGGCAAAAGAAGGCATCTTTGAGATCTAAGACTGTGAAGTAAGTAGCCCCGCCCGGAATTAAAGCAAGCAGGTTATATGGATTGGGTACAACTGGATGTATACTAACAACCGCATCATTGACTGCTCTTAAGTCCTGCACAGGTCGATACTCATCTGTGCCGGGCTTTTGAACAGGCAGCAATGGGGTGTTCCAGGGGGAAGTACAGAATTTTAGGATACCATACCGTATGAACTTATCCAGATAGGATTGGATGTTCTTCTTAGCCTTCTGCGGAATGTGATATTGTCTTAGGCTCACTGGATAAACCCCATGTTTCAGTTCAATTTTTATTGGTGGAATATTGCGGGCCAGTCCTGGTGGGTTGTTCTCTGCCCAAACTCCTGGTATGTTAAACAATGTCTCATCACTCCTAGGGTTTTGGCTAGTCAACACTGTATAAAGTCGCCACTCTTCTTCCTTTGGTACGGATAAAGTCATAATACCTGAAGGTCCATTAAACTTTAAAGATGTTGTTCCATCTGGTAGGAACGTAATCTGCGCTTGTAATTTGGATAGCATATCACGTCCCAGCAATTGGACTGGACATTCAGGCATATAAAGGAATTGGTGTTTTACTACGTGGCCTCCCAATGTACAGAGTCGACTTTTAAGAACCGGTCTTTCAGCACTTCTTCCAGTTGCTCCTATCACAGTAATAGTCCTTCCAGATGGAGGAGCAACTAGATTAGTCACCACTGAATGTTCAGCACCAGTGTCGATCATGAACGCACTCCTCTTTCCCCCTATTGATACATCGACCATAGGCTCCGCTCGACCAAGGGGGATGGAGCCCGGTCGGTATCAATAGTCCTCCATGACCGTGTCAGCCAATCCTACGAAGTCCCTACCTTCTCTATCGCGGGACCTTTGCGCTGCTGGAATATACCTATCTTCCCTAACACTTCCTCTGTTCCCATTACTCCCTCTATACCCATTACTCCCTCCGGGGCCTCCTCTACCTCTCGCTCTGCCTCTAAAGTTTCCGTAGCCTGCCCTGGGTTGGTCTCTCTCGTACTGCTCTCTTTGCGGACATTCGTTCCTCCAATGCCCTTCTTCCTTGCAATACGCACACTGATCCCTACTCAAAGGCTCCCTACTCCATCTATTATTGCCTCTATCTGGGCCCCGTTTATCTACGCCTGCGATCGCTACCGCTAGCATATCAGCCTTTTTACGCATCTTGCGCTCCTCCTCTTTCTTGCTTTCTGTTTCCCTATTCATATAGACCTTATTAGCTACCTCCATTAGTTGGGAGATTGACATACCTGCAAACCCTTCTAACTTTTGTAGCTTGCGCTTAATATCTCCGTAAGCTTGGCTGACAAAGGCGGAGTTAACCATTCGGGAATTGTCTGCGTCTTCCGGATTAAAGGGGGTGTACAAGCGGTACGCCTCCAATAATCGGTCATAAAAGACACTGGGCGCTTCATCGCTTTTCTGGATCACCTCAACTGTCTTCGACATGTTAATGGCTTTCTTTCCTCCGGCTTTCATGCCAGCAATTATAGCGTCTCTATAGGCTCTGAGTTGAACCATATCAGCACCATTTACGTTCCAATCGGGATCAGTGTTGGGATAATGTGTTGCGGCCCATGCTGCTGGATTAGCTTGATTCAAAGCACGGGCTCTATCTTCTAATGCTTTAATGGCTGCTTGATTTATTCTTGTCCTTTCCTCATTGTTAAATAAAGTCATTAGTAACTGCTGGCAATCAGCCCATGTCGGATTATGCGTCTGTACTATTGAGGTGAACAGATCAGTCATGGCTTGTGGTTTCTCAGTATACGAGGAATTGTGGGTCTTCCAGTTTAAAAGATCGGTTGTAGTGAAGGGAACATATACGAAGACAGGGTCAGCTTGTGCCATTTGACCTGCGGCATTAATATAGGCTGACCCGGGATTCAGACGAAGAGGCATCTGATAGTGTCTCAATTGTTGGGCACCGGTCAACTGTCGGGTCTGTATGGGGCTACGTGGAGGGGCGTCAGTCATGGGTTCCGGTCGGGGAGAGATAGGGTATGGGGATGTGGGAGGTTGGTTTTGGGAAAAGGTGGTAAATAGAACACTTCGGGCCGAGCTAGATGAAGCTTGACCGGAAGTCTGAAGTGGCGCCAAATCAGGATATTCGTTTCTAATGGAGGTTGGTCTATCTGGTTCCGGAAGGGGGGATTTAGTACGAGGGGGGGTGGATCCTGCACTGGAGGAGGAAGCGGAAGTGGATGAGGGTAATGAGGGAAGGGTTACAGGACTTCCTGTATTTGCGTCACTTCCTCTTACCGGAAAGTAAGGGGGCGGCAAAGGGATCTCGGACTCAGGGGGCGTGTCCAAAATGGGCCTAACACCAGTCCTAGTGGACGAACAAGTCCTAGCTACCATGAGGCGACACTGCTCCTCGTGGCATGTCCGGAGCCATTTTGGCGAGTCATTTACGGCCTGTCTCCAACAATCAATATAAGGAAACTGGCCGTAAAGTTCAGGCCTACCTGATACAGCCACGTGTAAGCGCTGTACCAGAGTTGGATCCAAACTGCCACGTGGCGGCCATGCCGCAACCAAAGTAGGCCACTCCCTAGTGCACAAAGTGACCAAACGTACAGGAGACATCTTTACCCCAAAATCACAAACTTTGAATCCCTTTTTAAAATTCTTAACCATACATCCTAAGGGATCCGGAATCGTTGACTGCGACGCACCCATATTTAACAGTGGAACGTCGTCGACAACGATTACTATACACGCGTACTATTCAACAGTCACACCCGTTTCCTCTGGCAACAGCACCACGTGGTACGGTTACCAAGTGAAACGTACACAATAACAATAAACACTCAGGGAATTCCCGTACACACACAGCTGCTACACCAGTCACTATATAATCAATATTATGCCCTTTGGCGTAACTACACAGTCACCCACGCTATAATTCTCTATATACGAATTACCCGTCTATAACACACCCCAGTAACATCGTCTTTTACAAATAGCGGTTACAGTACGGTTAGCATAGGTCAAAGCACAAGTTAAGGTCACAATACAATTATTAGTGGTTATGGTGTTAAACATGCAATGGACGACAATGATTAGTACTTATTATATAATGTCAGTAAATATACAGGGTTATGGTACCGTGCACTATAATACAGCAATACACTATTAACACTCTCGCTAGACGGCTGAGCTCGCGCTATCTAACAAGATATACACTTTACTAAAACAATCGTTAACACATTTACAATTCCCAACTAAACTATTGGCCAGTACCTTGAATGGACTACCTAAAACTATATACACCCGTTTTGGTTAGCCACACTGCCCAATCACCACATATACATAGCGAGCTAGAGAACCGAATTTACACAGGCGCCTCTTAGTCGCACTATACAACGAGCTAGAGATCCGAATTTACACAGGCGCCTCTTAGTCGTACTATCAAAAGTCTAGTGGGTTCCAAATTTACACGCCTTCCCACTTAGCCCAGATAGGATGAGAACTAGCGAACCGAATTTACACAGGCGCCGCTTAGTCTCCCGGTCCCTCCGACCTAGCGAACGTAATATACACCCTAGAACGCTAGTCTAGACAAGACACCGGTGTCCGGCTAGGGCTATCTTACACCAGGACCCCGCCTGACTAACCAAATCAAACGGTCTGACTAAAGAGCGTTCGATCGAGCGGTGCGCCTTCGCTCCTTCCCTCCGACAGAGGGGGCAGATACAGATTCAAAAACCCCTTTGGGCCTACCGCACAATCGGTATACCCCTAGCGGGTCCTGCCGTCTAAAACAGCAGTTATCTTACCTCCTCGTTCCTGAACCTGAGTTCACACTCATCGACGGGGACACCCCAGCACTTCTCACGTAGAGGCCGATGATCTCCTGGACAACAGACCAGTGGCGCCGAGACGAAGGGAGGTCCACGCAGAAGTTCAGGGGTGCAGCCGTAGAGAACGTGGGCAAAGATAGACCGTCTCACGCCTCTGCCTCTCAGCTACCGTTGAACGATGAGCTTCCCGGCCAATGCACCAAATGATACCGGAGAAACTGACGGAAGCCAAGCACAGAGAGATGGACACAGGTTTCTTCAGGAAGGAAGAGATTCTTTATTGGATCACCGATCGGGACTCAGAGGGACTAGCGTCACCAAAATACAGCAAAGTCTGAGTACTGAATACATAGAGTACATTCCTTATATAGCACTGTAGCTCCTCCCACAATTAACTACACCCACACATACCCTTAACCTATTTAATGAATAGAGTCTAAACTCATCCATCCGGTCTAACCACGTGGCTCATCTGATACAAAGGAGAGGGACGCGTAATTCCAGTTCTTACATTCCTGCACCTGGTCAGTACAGTGATGACAGTATCTTAGCTACGTGTTATTAACTAACTGATACTACAAACACATATACATACATATGCCTTGTGGCAATCTTAGCCTGCTAAACTTGTATTTTACTGGAATTACATCACAGTTTCATAGCTAAATATTTGATATTAAATGAAAGCCCTGTTTCCCCTGAATAAAATGATATATAATAAGGGTGGGTGCATTTAATATGAAAGAGGTGAATTACGGTTGGACAGACATGTAGCGCAAATGCCAGGTTTTGTTTACGTTTTGTTTTGTTCACAACGTGTACATTTGGCTCAGTCCTTAACCCCTTAACGACTCAGTGGATTGCCTTAACGACAAGTGACGGACCTCGTCCGTCACCCGTTAAAATTAACCCCAGGTCGCCGCAATCTGAGTTAATGGTGCTCCGGTCTGCCTCTGTATTAGAGGCAGACCGGGAGCACCGACTCGCGCTGTCCCAGCACATGTGCTCGCTCTGACAGCATGAGCGAGCACATGTGCTTAGTATACTTACCTTCCACCTCCCTGCACTTCCAGGTTCACTGTGAAGTGCAGGGAGACGGATCATCAGTGACCCTGCCCCCTGTTGGAAAAAAAAATAAAGTTAAATTAAAATCCCACCCCCCCTTTACCCATTATAATAAAAAAATTAACTCCATCCCTGCCAATTGATCACTGACTACAGTGATCAATTGGCAGGGATTGCATTTCACTATGATCTGAATTTTTTTTTTTTTAGCCCCTGAGGGTTAATTTTTTTTTTAACCCTCAGGGGTTAAATTTATTTTATTAAGTATTTTAAAATTATGTATTTAGCTAGCTGGGGAGGGTGGAAGTAAGTGGGGAATTGGGGGATTTGGTGTTAGGCTAACTATGGGTTAACGTTAAAAAAAGTTTTAAAAAGTAAAAAATTACGTGAATAAACGTTTAAGTAAAAAAAAAAAAACCTTTACCCAGTCCAAATAAAAAAATAACCCCTTCCCTGCCAGTCGATCACTGCCTACAGTGATCAACATACAGGTCACAGTATTATATTTATTTAATTAACTAATTTAAATATTGTATAATTAAACATCTTGATAGCTGGGGTGGGTGGGAGTTATGGGGAAATGGGGAATTTACTGTTGGTGCTGCTTACTGCTAGTTAGGGGTTAACGGTAAAAAAAAAAAAAGCTTAGAAAAATGTTAAATCTGTAAAAAAAAAAAAAAAAGTTTTAAGGAAGTTTAGGAAAGTTTAAAAAAATTAATAAGCAAAACAAAAGTTTAAAAAATAGTTTTAAAAAGTAAAAAAGTTTGAAAAAGTTAAAAAATACATTTAAAAACGCTCATTACCACTACACCTGGAACAAACTAGAGAAAAAATGATCCCGCGCTAAGGTTCAAAATATACCCTTTGAATTACCCCAGGGTGTATTCTTTAATAAATACCGGTAGTATGTGTTTGTGGAGAAGTTTCAATAACCAACCATCTAAACTACTCCAAATTGGAACATGGACACAGCGTAAAACTTCAAAGTTAGAAAAAAACTGAATGGCTGCATCTCAAATGTACCTCTTCAACATCCACATATACCTGGCAAAGGTACATACGGGGGTATTGATGTACTATGACCACATAGCTGAGCAACATATGAAGTATTATACAGTGGTAGCACACATAAGGTTTGCAAAATATACTGTGCGAAATCACTTTGTGTGTCAAAAAGGCAGAAAAAACGCTTATTACCACTGCACCTGGTACAAGCTAGCGGAAAAATGATCCCACGCAAAGGTTCAAAATATGCCTTTTGAAATACCCTGGGGTGTCTACTTTAAGAAATGGTAGGCCTTTGTGGGGTAGTTTGAATTTAAAACCTGCGAAGATGCTTGGAAATTGCACATAGGCCCAGCGTCAAAATTCAAAGTTCGGTAAAAACTGATATGGCTTGGTCTCCTATATGGCACTGTAGCTTCACGAAATAGTGCCAAAGACATTCATTGGGGGTGTCTTTTTACTCAGAAGACTTAGCTGAGCATAATTTTGGGGTTTTGAACTTAGTGGCACATATGAAATATACAAAATGCCCAGCAAAAATGCAATCCGTATGTAAAAAAAAATGCCCAAAATAATTTTTTACCACATACTTTGTCATATATTGGTGAAATAATGGGGGCATGTTAATGCACAATATGCACCTTATGAGATACACTGGAGTGTCTACTTTTACAAATGGTAGGCCTTTGTGGGTTTTTTTTGAACAGTCAAACTACTATAATACCCCAAATTGAAGCATAGGCTCATTAAAATTCAACTGTGAATACTGAAAAGGACAGGTCTCCTATATGGCACTGTAGCTTCACGAAATAGTGCCAAAGACATACAATGGGGGTGTCATTTTACTCAGCAGATGTAACTGAACACAAAATAAAACTTTGTACAGGAATAGCACACACCAACTTTACAAAATACACATGAGAAGTTCTTTGTTATAAGTTTGTGTGCCAAAACCCCCCAAAAAACACAATTTTACTTCAATATTTAGCAGAGGTTGGCGGTGAAATGGCTACGTAGAAAGTGTCAAAACAACCTTAGGTAAATAGCCTGTGGTGTCTACTTTATATAAATATATACTTTTGTGTGGCAATTTTGTTTTCTTTTATGGCTATTAAGCTTACAAAACAAACATACCAAATTCTAAAATCGCTCCACATTAAAAGTTTATTTTACTCCTTGTGCTTTGTGACCTGTAACTACCAAAAAAAACTTAAAATCCCAGACACATTTTATATATTCTGTAAATCAGAACAACTAAATGAATTTATTTTTAATTACTTTCCTTAACCTGCACTAATTGTGCACACATTATTATTGCAAAACTGTAAAAAAACATTATTTTTTTTGCATTTTTCTGTAATTTTTTTAAAAATAAATAAGCATTTATGTATATATGTGTTACATCAAATTAAAGCCTTTTCTGTCTGTATATAATATGCGTCAGTGCAATAAATTAGTAAAATGCAAATTGCAGTTGAACGCAAACAGCAAAAAATGCTGTTGTCATTAAGTGAAAGACAAGCTTCTGAAGCTCTGTCCTTAAGGGTTTAACCCCTTAAGGACTGGACTGTTTTTGCGATGTTGTACATTTGCAACCAGGCCTCTTTTTACACTTTTGTGGTGTTCGTGTTTAACTGTAATTTTCTGCTCTCTCATTTACTGTTCCTATACAAATTATATGTTGTTTTATTCCAGGACAAAAAAGGCTTTCTTTACATACCATTATTCATATAATCTCATGTAATTTAATTTAATAAAAATATATGATGAAAAAAAATACATGTTTTTTTACTTTTACTTGAAAAATCGTTTACTCTACAAAAGCGAATAAAAAAACTGCTGAATAGATTCAAAATTTTGTCCTGAGTTTTAAAATACCCACTGTTTACATGCTTTTTTTTTGCAAGTTATAGGGCTATAGGTACAAGTAGGATATTGCGGTTTCAAAACATAATTTTTTTTCAAATTTATCAATAGTGACATTGTAACACTATTATCTGTCAAAGATCTCCCCACATGTACATCATTTTTTTAAAGTAGACAACCCAGGGTATTCAATATGGGGTATGTCCAGTCTTTTTTAGTAGCCACCTAGTCGCAAACACTGGCCAAAGTTAGCATTCATATTTGTTTGTGTGTGAAAAAAGTAAAAAAATAAATTGAACGCTAATTTTGGCCAGTGTTTGTGACTAAGTGGCTACTAAAAAAGACTGGACATACCCCTAGCAAGGATCCCCGCTGCCCCCAGGCAGAAAGCCCCCCCCCCCATGCTAAAGGTAAGAAGGGAGGGGGGGGTGAATATAACTTTTTTTTTTTTTTTAGTTATTAATATCAAAATATATTTTTTAATTTAATTAAAAAATACATTCACACACACAGCACCCAGACACACACAGCACCCAGACACACAGCACCCAGACACACAGCACCCCCAGACGCACACACAGCACCCCCAGGCACACACACACAGCACCCCCAGGCACACACACACAGCACCCCCAGGCACACACACACAGCACCCCCAGGCACACACACACAGCACCCCCAGGCACACACACACAGCACCCAGACGCACACAGCACCCAGATGCACGCAGCACCCCCAGACGCACGCAGCACCCCCGACGCACGCAGCCAGCACCCCCAGACGCACGCAGCCAGCACCCCCAGACGCACGCAGCCAGCACCCCCAGACGCACGCAGCCAGCACCCCCAGACGCACGCAGCCAGCACCCCCAGACGCACGCAGCCAGCACCCCCAGACGCACGCAGCCAGCACCCCCAGACGCACGCAGCCAGCACCCCCAGACGCACGCAGCCAGCACCCCCAGACGCACGCAGCCAGCACCCCCAGACGCACGCAGCCAGCACCCCCAGACGCACACAGCCAGCACCCCCAGACGCACACAGCCAGCACCCCCAGACGCACACACAGCGCACCCTCAGACGCACACACAGCGCACCCTCAGACGCACACAGCGCACCCTTAGAAACACAGCACCCTTGCTCACACACACAGAACACTCCCACATATATATATATGTGTATATATATATATATATATATATATATATATATATATATATATATATATAAAATAACCCTCAGTGAGTTAACAAAGAAAATTAGAAACCTAGAATGTGACGGCAGATAAAAACACCCTCACACACAGCACCCCTTTTACATACACACACACACTCTGCACATACAATACGTCCAAATATATATATATATATATATACATACACACACACACACAGCACCCCTCACACTGCACCACTACACACATTACGCTCCAGATAAACGCTAGATCCCTTACCCTATATGCACTCTTAATCCTCTACACACACACACACACACACACACACACACTCTCCTATACACACCCTGGGTCCTTAACACAGTAGATCTCCTACACACACACACACACACACACACACACACACACACACACACACTGCACCACCTACACACACACTACATTCCTTGTCAGCAAACACATACAACATTCTCTAAACACACCCTCTCTACAACCCCTACACACACTACGTCACCTATACACACACACTACAGCCCGTATACACACACTCGCTACATCCCCTATAACACTATGCACCCTATACACACACTCTCTACAGCCCCTAGCCACACATATTACACCACAAACACAAATTAAATTGACCTATTTACACAATACCACACCACACTCTACACACACGCAATGCCTCAAGCAGGCTCCAAACACATGCACCATACACTTTCCTGGTCCTTTTGTCCTCTGGTATCCCACTTGTGGAGACACCAGAGACAATTTAAAAGCAAACACAGCGCAAGCATGTTATTAAATTTGCTTGCGCTGCGCAGAACAAATTCAGGGCCTTTTTCTAATGCCAGAGCTCTTCAGCGCGGCTCTGCGCATTGAACCAACATGCTCACTTTGAGAGGGGGCGTGCTTGTAATTAGTGATGACAAAACACACCCTCTCTGGCCCTGCCCCCTTCTTAGGGGGCCGTTCTGATTGAAACATGCCCGGGCCTAATTTTTTTCCAGGTCCGTCCCTGCTCTCAACGGCAACGTAACCAACCTGGCCATTTTCAATGTAAAAATATTTGACCCATATATTTGACCCTGTAACTTTAAAAAACGCTATAAAATCTGTACATGGGGGGTACTGTCAAACTCAGGAGACTTTGCTGAACACAAATATTAGTGTTTCAAAACAGGAGAGTTTTGAGAGTTTTCTGACAAGGAGGAGTGCCTGGCTCCGGATTCTGTATATGTATATATATATATATATATATATATATATATATATATATATATATATATATATATATATATATATATATATATATATGTATGTAATTTAATTAGAAGTGTATTTTTATATTAATATATGTACATATGTACTTGGTATGACATTTTATATATATATATATATATATATATAGACATATAATATATAGACATATATTATATAGATATAATATATGTCTATATATCATATATATACACACATATAATTTTTTTTTTTATTAACATTAACTTTATTTTTTCTTTGATTTTACAGTTGCAGGGAGACTGCCTGTCAGCACAGACAGTCCCCCTGCAGGCAGACACATGAACACCTATTGTGACCATGTGATCGCTCTGTTGAGCGATCACATGGCCCCAAGGGTCCTAATCCGCCGCGGGGAGACTGTCTGGGCTGCAGGCAGTCTCCCCACAACGGGAGCACCGCCGATTGCCGCCGGGGGAACGACGGCGATCGGGTAAGTACATCTTACCGTTAGGACGGTTCAGGTCCTGAACCGTCCTCGGTCCTTAAGGGGTTAATGTATCTACATACATATGTATTTTATATTATATATAAATATATATATTTAATCAATATCATTCTACGGAACGGAAAGGAAGGAGGGGGACTCCCTAGGATGCCAGGTGCGTCCCTACAACGCGATCGCCGGCGTGGGGTCGCCGGTGACCTTAAGGGGTTAATTTTGAAAATCATTGTATTTACTACAATTCAGTGAAATAAATCACTGTATTTTCTGATATTACATAGTTACATAGCTGAAAAGAGACTTGCGTCCATCAAGTACTATGTACTGTTCTTTTTTTATATTACGAATATGTTTTTAAAAAATATGTAAGTACAAAATCTTAACGAAAAAAAAAAACAGATCAAATTACCAAAATTAAAAAAAACTGCAAATTATGTTAATTTACACAGAAATGCCCTATAATAATTTTGTTTATACAATTATTTCACAGTCTCATTCATTTAAAAGGAAAACTACTGAGCTGCATTGCATCTGTTTTTCAAATGCAATTAAATAAAATAATTGTGATAAAAAGATTAAAAAAAAAGATTAAAAAAAAATAGACATGTTATACGAATATCACAAAATGTAAGAATGTATAGCCGGAATAATTTCATGCTAGTCTGAACAATTTTTATTTTTCTTAAAACATTTTTTGTAGTGTTTTCCTTTTCATATATCGTTCTTAATGTTTATTAATTTATTTCACTCATCGGTTCTCTAAGGTACACACTGTACGTGAGACAATTAACCCCCGAGTGCCTGAAGCACAGGGCTTAGGGATCTTGTGCACAAATATCTTCTAACTGCTGCAGAGTAGGGATGTATGCTTGCAATTAGCACTTAGTTAGTTAATAAATCACGCAGAGGTGCTGTTCCTGTTTTACTCCCACTCCTCCTCCACTTATGACATCATCCTTTGACTAACAGTACACGCTGACAAACTGCCATTATTGACACTAAACCGGTTGACAATAGCCCAACAGGTTACATTTTTTTGTACTGTTTACTGGTGTCTGGAGACTTGTGCCTACACATTAGGATTAAAGAGAAATTCTTATTGAAATATTGACGTCAAACGCAAAAAAGAGAAATATATATTTTTTCTTTTTGTAACATCTATTTCACATATATAATATATCAAATAGTTGGAGGACTATCGTTAATGTCTGCAGACAGATTCATCCAATGTAATGCCCAAAAGCTGTGTTTAAAACAGGTGGCACAAATAAAAATGAGCCACTTGAAATTGAGTGTGTATCGCACAATGAGATACCATATGAACTCATATTTATCTTTTATCTTGGTCATAAATCCATAAACCAAGGTAAGAGTAGCAGTATGGCTTGTGTCCACGAAATGTCATCCTGAATATTGGTAGATAGACTATCTAGCATGAGCTTAACTTCTTGAGTGCCACAGGTATGCCCAAATCCTAATCGTGGTACACAATTGGTTTAAAGACTCTCACATCTCCAATGAACAATCTACCATATGAACCCCACTTCACTTCTTGACTAATAAGTGTGAGAGTTGAAATCATTTAATGCGTCTGTCATAAAATCTTTGCTAAATGCTCAAAAAAACTTTGTTTGAATTTCATGACAAAACTTGACAAGATGTGGAGCTACCACCGCCAAGTTTTGTCACTTTCCACAGCCATCGCTAGTGACTGCTGTGGGAATAAGGCATCATCGCAAGATATCTATGGAGGCTCTCGCAGTCTTCTTAATATACTTCAGTTAGTCTCCACTCAGGTCTCAAAAATGTTATTGCTCACTTGTGCCATTACAGAGAGACCTATACCATTTGCATATCAGACTGATCCCGGCCATATATGGATAACCCTTTTAACTTAGAATATAAGAACTCTGAAAATGGGCAAAAGCTCAGAAATTTGTGGGGGGTTTCTTTTACCCTTTGTTGTTGTTATTTTTTGCTAGGAGGAGCGCCTAGTCCCATATATAGATAAAACAACCCCAAATCTTGGTCACGTAAATATGCCCCCATAGTGCCAGGGAGATACATGATCCAACTCCCGCCAGCACTGCTACCCAGCACACAGTGCCAAGAAGTGTCCAATCCCCTCTGCACAAAAAGTGAGAAATTGGCCAGCTTCTTCCACCTATGAAAGAATCCCTTTTCGGGTGGCACAGAAAATAACAAGTGAGAACTTTTTGAACAAATAAAATGAAAAGAGAATGTTTATCTCGGGCAGAGTCTTTCCTGCTGGGCACTTGGTGAAATATAGCTATTGTGACAAATATAGATACCTAGAACCCAGCCAACCTTGTAAGCAAAGCAGGCATAATGAAAAGCACATAACAGATTCCTGGTGAGTGGCGTAACAAGTGAGATGTCTCCATGGTAACACAAGGTTTATCCCTGACTATTTGCCTTGTGTTCATGGCTCGTTCGAACAGTTTTACTAATCTTTATTTTTTTTTCTTTTGCAAGGAGTGGCGTAAGCAAAAATTATCTCCGATCATATTGAAGTCATTTGTGGAGAATGACACAAGGCAGCAAACACTTACTGAAGGACCAATACATGCTTAGAGTACCACGTTGCTAATATACATTAGTGATACTTGGCTAAGCCTTTTCTCTCATGCAGTTGGGCTGTAAAAACCACATATCTGTTACACATACACAATGCAAGAGAAATGAGTTTGGCAACCGAAAAACAATGGGATGTCTCCTATGGTGATAAACAAAAAGATCGAAATGTGTGAAGGGGTACTAACTAGCAGAACTTCACGGGAGGCATCATAATACCCACTGTGTTTCTATTCGGTTCTCAGGATCTTTTGCAAAGTGAACTAAGTTAACCTAATAACAATAATTTATTTCCTGTAAGAATGTCTTCACATCTTAACATATCTAATGTTTTTTTAGAATTTTTTATTTTGTACTTTACTGTTTTATTCTGTAAACATCTATAAACATGTTGCCATATGCATTATAATAGCTCTTAGTACTTATTATATCATCAAAAAAGCCAACATATCCTGCAGAGCTGCAAGTAGTTTAGAATAATTGGTAGAAGTGAGAGATATAGCAGTATAATTTAAATCTGACGTACACTCAACAATACCCAAAACAAGAGGTTTTTGAGAAGGCTCTGCTCAAGTGAGCCAAAATTGATGCATACAATTTTGTTTGAAAAAATGAACAATTTCTGTATCCCCCCAAAAAATATATATATATATATATCACTCATGATTGAACTACTTCTACAGCATATATGTCAGAGTAGAACTGAAAGATCTTAATAAATATTGAGCATTAGAATGCGCCCATCTTGCAAAAAGTACTGTAATTTGATAGCTAATGAATTAATTTATACCAGATCAGAATTGGAATTGGCGCCAACATTTTGTCTCCCTGCTGGTCAACAGATCTGATAGGTCAAATTGATATACTTAAATGGTTTTAACTACATTGTTCAGTTCCATTATAAAAAAAAAAAAAGCAGAACCCAGAACTGCATTGTAAGGGGCTGCCTGTGTGGAAGAAATTAAGGAATAGTTAAAGAAGTATACAGGTGTGCTTCTAGAACATAGACAGTGAAGAAACATGTTTCCTGAATTAAGAGATTTTAAAAGGATAATCCACCCCCATTAAAGCTGCATCTATAGTTGGTATGGGTGCAGGGGTCCCTGGATGCTTTATCCTAGAAGGATAAACAATTTAAAGTGGTTTACCGCAAAGTTGTGTCCCTGGGCTCCCGCCTGCACTAAATCCTCCTCCCCATGGCCACCATGCTGATTAGGTAGGTTTGGCTTGGACACTAGAGAGAGGGTGAAAGTGTAGGAATTTCATGCAATATGTTTGTGAAGAGGCCATGGTTGGAAATGGTTTAAATGGAAGACACAGGGATTATGAATATAAAAGCTTTATGCTTTGTTAGAGGGATACAAATATGAAAAAAGGTTCTGCATGAACGATAAAAAACACACTGGGGCCAGTCAAGTAGAAGATCTTATGTGAAAGTTTGCATATTTGAGTCCTCTCCACTCACAGCCAGACGTTCTAATGCAGAAGACCATTAGCAAATGAGACAAATTGACATGGGGCATCCTTGTTGGGTACAGTCCATTATATGAAGTATTCAATAGAGAAATCTGGAAGAAAATACCTTTTGCTTTACAAAACACAAAACTGCTGCAATACATTTTATATAGGGATCCAAAACTGAAGTAAAGTACAGCATGAACAGAATCGAATACTTTGTATTTTTTTTATCTCTATTCAGTCATTATTACTGATGATTGGCAAGAAGATACTGCTAAATTAATTCTACTAAACAATGCCAATCATTTCATCATAGCCTTTAATTAAACCAGCTTGCTCACATGATGTACTTTATAGAGGAATTGTAAATGTAATGCTTTTATTTTATTTTTTGGGTATGGGTAAAGTAACTATGTATGCCACAACCATTTTAGTCATATTATCTATCCTGTGTTTAATAAAGGGTCACATTTAGAAACTTTCGAAACAATGGTAGAGAAAGATCTTAAAGCCATTAATAAGAAAAAGAAACAAAGGGATAATCTAACATACCAAGAAAGGGCTTGCCTTAAAACCATGATGAAAAGAGAAGATATCGTTTACAAGGAGGCCGATAAAGGAGGGGCTATAGTGATTATGAGCAGGTCTTATTATTTACAAGAATCTTCAAACATTCTCAATGATCAAGTAACATACCGTAAACTTAAGAATGATCCAACGAAACAATTTAATGAGATTCTAAAAACTATATTGATTAAAGCCGTGACTGATCAAGTCATTTCCCAAAAAAATTTCGATTTTCTTTTGGAGAAAAACCCTATGATTCCTATTTTTTATTTTTTGCCCAAAATTCATAAAAAAAATTTTTTCCTCCGGGCCGCCCTATAATCAGTGGTATCAACTCTATAACAGCCAACCTTTCGGCTTTTATAGACTCATATTTACAGAAATATGCACAAGAAGCTTTATCTTACGTAAGAGATACTAAGTCTCTCTTACAAGAATTGGAAAATATTCAATGGCGAGATGAGTATAGCTGGGCCACTCTGGACGTAACGTCCCTCTACACAGTTATAGATCATAATCAGGGAATTGAGGCTATTCGGTATTACATGGATAAAGATGAGACTGTTTCGGATGACCTTAAAGAATTTATAATCAGAGGAGTTCAATTTATTTTGGAACAAAATTATTTTTTCTTTGAGGGTTCTTTTTATTTACAGATTAGAGGTACCGCCATGGGCACCAGGTTTGCCCCCAGCTATGCCAACACATTCATGAGGAAGTGGGAAGATCATTGCGTGTAGGCTGGTCATGGCTGGGGGGCATCCCTGGTGCTCTGGCGGCGATACATCGATGATGTTATTATAATTTGGAAGGGCGATAGGATTTCTTTTGACTTTTTTTCTACGTATTTAAATGGTAACAATCTAAACCTGAAATTCACTCCAACATGGGAGAAGGAATCCATTAATTTTCTAGACTTAGTCCTGTTTAGTCAACAAGAAAAGATTCACACTAGGTGCTATTTCAAACCAACAGATGGCAATAGCTACGTACATAAGACCAGCTGCCATCACCAGCCTTGGCTGAGAGGAATAACTAAAAGTCAACTAATCAGAGTCAAGCGCAACTGTTCTATACCTCAAGAATTCCAAACACAGGCGGGCTATATTAAACAAAAATTAATGAAACGTGGCTATAACAAAAATAGTATAGAAAAAGAGATGAGAATTATTGGTATTGGGGAGAGAGAAGAGTTACTTAAGGACACGGATAAATCTAAGAAGAATTTAACATCTAAATTTAACTTTGCATTTAAGACAAGATTCAATACCCAACATAATGAAATTAGAAAAGTGTTTAGGAAACATTGGTCTATCTTACAAAATGACCCCGTTATGGGACAATTGTTGCCGGACAATCCAAAAATGATTTATAGGAAGAACAAAAATTTGAAGAATATGCTAGCACCAAGCTATATTAAACCTATTAATAAACCAATCCCGAATACTATTATAAAGGGTTTTAGAGGCTGTAGAGGATGTGTGGCATGTGGCACGGCCTCTCTACTAGATTCTGATTCCTTTCAGAGTACCACCACAGGGAGTTCATTTCCCATTAAATCCCTGATTGGCTGTCGCACGGATTTTGTAGTATATTTACTGCAGTGTCCGTGCGGCAGGCAATATGTGGGACGCACCAAGAGATTGCTGAAAGTCAGATTCATGGAGCATCTAAATAATATTAAAAAGCGTCTCACAACCCACTCGGTTCCATTACACTGTCAGTCATGTCCTGCATTTAATTTTAAGAATTTTTTGTGTAAGGGCATTGAATATATCCCCCCTCACTGGAGAGGAGGTGATAGACTAAAACGACTTCGACAGAAAGAAACTTATTGGATACACTGTTTACAGACACTGGAGCCAAAGGGGTTAAATGTGGACATTGATTTGATTTGTTTTCTTGATGACTAGGGATTTGTAGTATTATAATTATTGTTTGAGCTGTATGGAGTATTTTTGTTTGATTTTATGTTAATTATTATTAGCTTTATTTATATTTTCATTCACGTACTATTGAATATTCAGAGTGCATATTATGATTATTATTATTATACATATCTTTCAATATTTATACATTGGATCAAAGGGTTTAAAACTATTGAAAATAGACACTATATTAATTAAATTTGAAGCAATGATTGCAATTGATACATTTTGATGACTTGATATTGATACTTTTTTCTTTTTTTTCCAATGGGCTATGTTAATAGCAAGTTACTGACCATTTTTTGTCTAAGTTTGGCTTTCTGCCGATTACGCATGTGCATGCATAACTATGGGGACTCACGAGGACCACTTTTCACGCGGACGTGGAATCACAGATGGAACGCACGGAAGTGTGATTTTGGAACGCAGACGTCACTTCCGGCGACACTTTGGAAACCCGAGAAGCGGGAAAAGAATTTGACGATCAGCTGTGAGTCGGCAAGTGATTGAGGAATCCGGAACCAAGTTCGAACACACCCACCACACCACCAATGGGATTAGTAGATGTCTTCTATATTGGGACTGTGGGATAAGGGAGGGTACAGCGGGAATTTTTATGTATGGTATTTGTATGATTATTTTTAACTTGAAAGGTCCCTGATGAAGTTCTGTTTGAACGAAATGCGTTGGACCAGTGCCTTTTATTGTATTTAAGAATAAATACTTTTTTCTACCATACTTTGTTCCTGCTCTACTTTTGGTTTCCGGATTCTAATATCTACAAAATCCAGTGAATTCTCAGTGTGACCCCCCTACAGGAGTAGGTGGTGGCTATTTCAGAGTGATTTGCCTTCCTACATCTTGTGAGTGCACTCAAGAACGTGTCTGTTATTTCATATTTGTAACAGTCTTCACTATGTTTTATTAATTTTTTATAGGTTCAGACAGCGATTTCCCCTATTTGTATACCCATTTAGTCATATTATATGCATGTTATCATTATTGAATGGAGTGTGCAAAGTTTGGGTACCACAACATATACAGAAATAAGGTATACAAATTATACCAAACAAGTGGAGCGCTCTAAACAGTAGAGGGGTTTACTCACCCCTTTGGTACAGTGACAGTCTTGAAAAACTTGAATGTACATATAAAAGGAAGCAAAAAAACAACAAACAAAAAAATATAGTGCAGATGTTCCAAAAATGGATAATTGGTAGTAAGTAATGACTGAAACCACTCACATGGACAGGAGCCTATATGGTATTGGCTCCGTAAAAGGATCCTTTATGCTCGTAGGGCAGCAACACACCCCTTTATCCCAGGTAGTATCCCTCCAGGAGTATACAACGAGAAGAAAAGCAGAAAAACAACTGTGTAGAATTGCACATACTATAATGGTATTATGAGATGTAAATAGTTGTATTCACCTTCTGCAGAGCCCTGAAATCCCGGCTCTGAGGTTGATCAACAATGTGCTACTTTAGAGGGGGAATGGCACTCTCCCCAATGGAGTTCCTGATGACTAGAAAGGACTTTGGACTAAAGTATAAAATAGTAAATATACATTTATTAACAATGCATTAAAAACAAAATAAATAGGTACTTAGAAAGTAAAAAGATGCAATAAAAGTCCAATAAAAAGTCCGGAATAATCAGCTAAACGCGTTTCACTCTATGAGCTTCCTCAGTAGCTGCATGATAGCCTCAGGAATCCTTCTTTTTAAATGTTTGAAAGTCTATGTGGATCCTCCTCTTGAAGTCACATGGTGTGGAATTAATTACAAATTGGAAAACAGGTTACACTCTACATTATATGTTACAAGAGAAAACATCTGTGGTAGAGAATTTCCATTTGTTGACAAAATTGTCAATCATCAGTGATGTTTAGTTACGTAATGTTCATTGGTAGTAACATAATTTTAAATATCCAATGGTGTGAAAGGTTTCAAAACCTGTGTGTGTATCACTGATGATTGACAATTTTGTCAACAAATGGAAATTCTCTACCACAGATGTTTTCTCTTGTAACATATAATGTAGAGTGTAACCTGTTTTCCAATTTGTGATTAATTCCACACCATGTGACTTCAAGAGGCGGATCCACAAGGACTTTCAAACATTTAAAAAGAAGGATTCCTGAGGCTATCATGCAGCTACTGAGGAAGCTCATAGAGTGAAACGCGTTTAGCTGATTATTCCGGACTTTTTATTGGACTTTTATTGCATCTTTTTACTTTCTAAGTACCTATTTATTTTGTTTTTAATGCATTGTTAATAAATGTATATTTACTATTTTATACTTTAGTCCAAAGTCCTTTCTAGCTATCAGGAACTCCATTGGGGAGAGTGCTATTCCCTCTCTAAAGTAGCACATTGTTTATCAACCTCAGAGCCGGGATTTCAGGGCTCTGCAGAAGGTGAGCACAACTATTTACATCTCGTAATACCATTATTGTATGTGCAATTCTACACAGTTTTTTTTGTTTTTCTGCTTTTCTTCTCGTTGTAGACTCCTGGAGGGATACTACCTGGGATAAAGGGGTGTGTTGCTGCCCTAAGAGCATAAAGGATCCTTTTACGGAGCCAATACCATATAGGCTCCTGTCCATGTGAGTGGTTTCAGTCATTACTTACTACCAATTATCCATTTTTGGAACATCTGCACTATATTTTTTTGTTTCTTGTTTTTTTGTTTCCTTTTATATGTACATTCAAGTTTTTCAAGACTGTCACTGTACCAAAGGGGTGAGTAAACCCCTCTACTGTTTAGAGCGCTCCACTTGTTTGGTATAATTTGTATACCTTATTTCTGTATATTTGTTTTTTATTGTGGGTAAGGGGTATTCCACTTTTAGTGTTGAGCAGCTTTTACATTTTGGGCACTGTAAAGAAACACTTTCTATCTCTTTTATTGAGGTAGTTTTCTCTATTGATTAAGACCACAACGATCTAAACAGTTTCAGATAACGTCCTATTTAGAGATGGCGAGTAAGTAAATCCTGTTGCTTACCCGTGAGGTGGACCAATACAATCAATAATTTGACAAGTTCATACCTTTTAAAGGGTCACTCCAAACACCTAAACAACTTTACATGTGAAGAATGTGTGCTTTTTTTTTTCATTTTTGCAAAAACTTCAAAAGTTCATATTTCAATAGAAAATTACACTTTCAGAAATCAACCGGGTTACATGAACTTTGGCTGTCAATCAGTAACTGGTCCTGGTATTTCCTGGTTTGGTTAGCTTAGTTGCACTGAACTCAAGAGGAAGCAATTGCCCAGAGCACCTGCCTTACAAAGAATTCTCATTCAGCTGCATTGGGAAGTCTGTGATTGGACAGCCACAGATAGTCTGAGCGGGGTTAGAAGGGGAAAGCTTGAAAAGGCTGCAGACAAGAGAACTTCAGCTTTTACAAGCTGTTTTTAGATACAACCCCAATGAAAAATATATATATAGAAATAAATGCATGCAAGTTTTCATTTGGGATATATCTATTAAAGTTTTTTTTTTTTTTAAATGTATTTTGTATTTGGGCAATGGAGTGTCCCTTTAACAGGTACATCTCCATCTAGGTGATAGTTTATGTTTGTGCATGCTTCTGTAAACTGTTTAAATGCAGAACTGAGGACCTAGACTATAAAGTAATTCAGTTGTAGTGGATAACAATGAGCACAAGAAGCAAGCTCTGGCACAGATAGGCACGTTGCACAATCTTTCCAAATAAATGTGATTTTTCAAGTGCCTTTTGTCATACATTAACTACCACAGAAACAACTAGAGAGAATGCAGCATCTGAACAGTACACATTCATAAGTGCTTTCATGAACATTAAGTGAAAATAATTTTTGAACAAGTTCACCAGCACTTTGTTCTGTTGCAATATTTAATAATTTACTGTGTGCTTATTACTCACCTACAATATTAAAAAGATTCATAGTCATCTCAATATACCGTTTTATTAATGATATGGAACGTAAGGGGGTTCATTCTGTTGCTCTGGAACTTTTAGAAGTTAATTCACATTATTCCAGCATGATCCCATGTAACATACCTCATACTGCCACCCACCCTACCTGAAAAGGTTGCATAACCAGGTCTAATGGGGCCAGCTTAGTACCACAGTGAGGCAGCCTGCTCTGAGCCTATTGATCAATAAAGGAGATTGTATTCCACCAAAGTGGAGCCAGCTTTGCAATCTCCTCCATTAATCAATCTGGAGTTGCTGCTCAGCTATTTACTTTTCTGCTATTGGTGGCTATTGTAAGGAAGCTCCCTGGGCTGGCATCCAGATTAATTGCTGTGCAGTGCTCATTCCTTCCTCTACTACTCTAAGCCTGTAGGCATCCTAGAAATATAGGCGTTCCTTAAAACACTGTCAGTATGAGCACTCTGTTATTTTGCAATGTGTAACAACATAGGAGTTGTTTCCCTAAAGAGACAAACTAACCTGAAGTGCATGAGATTAACAAAAATCTGCAGAGCAGCAAAATGTTAGTGTTGAGCCTAACTGGGATCTTCCACAGACCAGTGAAGCAATCTATGGACAGGGCTAAATGCAGGGATGGATTAAGAGCCTATAATGTTTGATGATTACAATGGACCGAATTACAGAATCTTTCTGGTACAAAGCACCATAACAGCCATACCTCCCAAGTGTCTTGTATCTGGCGGAGATGATACTGGAGAGACACTTACAGGATTTTAAGAATACACTATGCCAATCTCTCCCTTCCATCTCTCAACCAAGTCTATCTTAAAGCACCACAGCTCCCCGCTCCTCTCTCACTAATCAAACTCTTAATCCCATCTGTTCAGGACTTATTCGTCCACTCCTCTCCTTCGCTTCTTGCTAACAACTTTTTCTCCTGATATGCAGCCTGAGACAGGGAAAGAGGTGGATACAGTGAGTGTAACAGGGAGTAGACATGTCACACTATCACATGATGAAAAGGATTTTAGAGAGATCGAAGAAGCAAAATTCCTTGCACAGTGCACAAAGTGTACATAAACTATATCATACCAAGACAGTCCACAAAAGTTTTGTTCCCCTGCATTCCTCCTAAGTTCCCATATATAAAAATGCAGCAAAATGGGTTTATTAACTTTTTAGGATCAATTGATCTGTTCCATGCAATAAAAGCTTCACCAAATTGCTGCATAGCTTGCGATTAATGATTTTGTTCCAATAATACAGCTGTTTGGAACGTCGTCGTGTTCTGGAAGTTGTAGTGAAAGTGTTGGTATACAGGAGCATGGCTCTCAGTCTTTGCTTACATAAAAGTTGTCAATGTTGATTTGTTGAAGGACCAATCAAAACATGGCAGTCTAAGCCATTTAAAGACATTAGCACAAAGGCGGTTGGAGGGGAGGGGGCTTTACGGCCAAAAGTTCCAACTGTGGGGCTGGTTACCTCAGAATCTTTTCAAGGGCATATTTCTTTGATTGCACCTCTTTTCTTCGACCACAGTAATTTGTGTGCAGCTGACTAAATATTAAATATAATTCAAATAACAGAACATGACACATTCAGAGCTTCACAGGTAAGTGTTCTGACATGGATAAGGTAGAAAGTGAGTTTTGGAATACAACTAGCCAAAACTGGGACCAGGGAGAAGGATTGAGCCACAGAGGGACTTGGTGAAATTGGTAGACAGATGTAGGGACAGAGAGAAAGGGAACTAAAATTAAAGATCCGACTTACTGCATAAAATGGGTCATCTTCAAAATAGTGTCCTTTAAAGCTCCAGAGTGAAGTCTGTTCTGAAATCAATGCACAATAACCCAAAAAAGTTGCAGGAGCATTATCCCGAATTCCAGGGGTACACTTATATAACAGGATTTGTTTTAGAACAACTCCGATGGCCATTAAAATGTAAGCTCACCTGCCATGTCAATGCGCTCCTGGACTCTTAGGGAGTCGAGGAGCACTTGTAGGGACTGGAATCGTCAGGGGCGCTGCCACAGTTTTTTTAGAGCATAAAGGAAAACAAATGTCTGGCGCTTATACAATCACCATGCAAATTATTGTTTTATTGCTGTGAGGCAATGTGTTATGTTCATTTCCTGTGCATTTTATGGTCATGGATCTCTGTAATACAATGACATGTCCTGCACATTACTTTGAGCCCAATAGATCCTCTCTCTTTCCCAGTCGCATTTTTCTATATTTTTTATCTCTCCCCATCTCTCTGTCTCCTCAAACCCATCTCTTTGTACTCTCTGGCTAATCTGTTTGTCCCGGCAGCCATATCTCTCCCTATCTCGCTAGTTTCACTGGGAATAAAATACAGCCCCCCCCGCCCCCCCTAAAAAAAATGATACCAGCCAGTGCATAATGCAATGCGTGGATATAAAAAAAAGTTTGAAAATTCATTGCAAAAAAAAAAAACACTCAAAATACTTCAAAATAAGGAACTGCTTTGTTATAAGCATAAACATACAGCTTCCAATCACTGTTTCAGCCCCATTATCTGGACCTGCTGCTAAATGTTTGGTAGAGGGACTGAAACATTGTATGTTGTCGCCTTCTTAAAATGAAAAAGTTATTGGGTTAATTTTAAGTCGTATGACTGCACTACTTCATATTGGATATATCATAGAGCGATAGTTTGGCACCAAGGGAACAGACTGTAAAACAGGCTAAGGTTATTCCTTAATCTCCTAACTTTAGTAAATGAAAATCTGAATCACAGAAACTAAAACAATTCAGCCAAACCTAGGTCAAAACAGAGGATTCATCATGTCTATAATTTGGAATATAGTGAATAATTCTGTAGAGCTTGAAATACTTATTACTTTCTATATTGGTGTGATTTCTGAATGTATATACGTGTATGTATATTATAAAAGTTAAGAATCTCTACACATTCTGGAGTCTTTGCATAATTTGCAGAGAACTCCAGGGTTGACATCTCTGCTTGGGGTGTGGTGGCCTGGGGGAGCACTGGACCGTAGATATCCATACCTGAAGCTCTTCCTCATGGGTGCTGCCATCTTCTTTCTTTAGCATTCGGTGCTTCATCTGCCAGGAGCCATGTCAGCGGTGTATTCACACCTCTTGCTAGTGACAGATGTGCGAACTGCCAAAATCTGTCAAGTTTGGTTAACCTCAGGTTTGCCTAAAAGACAAAGTAGTCCTTATGTGGTCTTAGAATGTGTCTTGGAATATTAGTTGAAATTCTAACACCGTCAATATGATTTTTTTTTCTTCTAAAGATAGTCTATAATAATAAGAAACTTAAAATGTATAGTCTGATGGCCTATAGTAAAGACATCATATTTAGATTGTAAGCATGTTCGCGCATGGTCCTCATAACCTAGCATTTCTGTTTAAATTTGTAATAGCATTTCTGTAAAGCACTATAGAAGTTAGTGTTATATAAGTAAGCACTATACAAATGCCAATAATAATAAATCAAATTATGCTGACCCTTATACACAATCATTGAAACACCTGCTCACTGACATACACACATACATGGACATATATAGACATACATTGACTCATACACACAAACATTGACTGTCACACATACACACACTGATCCATACACAATGACGCACAGACTGACTTACACATGGACTGATCCACATACACACTTACGGACACACACACACATTTATTGAGCCATACAATAAAAATTTACCCTTACTCTCACCCTTTGTCTAATGCTGCTGCCATTCATAAGCTACATAGGTCTCTACACCACATGGGAGAAACTCATGGGAGAAATGTTGGCAGGATAGCAAAGTGTGTGGATCGTTGCTGAGGGAGTGGGCTAGCCTAAAACATTGGTTCTTCTCTTGCTCATGTAGGCCGGCTGCTCGGGGCAAGCACTTGCCCTGGTGCCCCTCCCACGAATCCTACACTAACTATTCACCTGGCTGCTTTCAGCTAAAAGGCACTGAGACAGGAGTACTCTTATAAACCGCTACACTTTTATAAACCCTTAATAGGATACACATGGGTGGACGACAGGACTGTAATATGGCTGTCTAAATATATAATTAAACACACACACACACTTTAATTTAAATTCTTAACAGTGCTCACTAAGAAGCTTTTTGATTGTAAACGAGAAAAAGCATCTAGATAAACTCTAGTAATGAACCAGTGATGTAAAATAATGTAGACAATAGGGGACAATAAATATAATGTATATAATTCAGAATAAAGTTAAAAATAGAAGAGGTGCAAACATGGCACAAAAATGCATCTGCTAAAATTCAAAACCCAACTTAAGTGTGTTGAATAAAAGTCAAATTGGAATCATGTGTCTCAGTCCTGGATAAATAAGTATACTTGGATACATAAACAGTGATACAATGTGTCCAGGGAAAGTGTCTGCGTGTATCAGAAAATGCCAGCTAAGAATGTAGACAGGCTGATATGATTTGGTTCTAGCAGACGAGTCCCATAAAAGTACAAGTATCCTTCCAATCAATACCCAAGTCAGGGATCCAGCTTCCAGTTGGTAGACCTCTCCTACTCCAGAGAGTATAGCAGGATAGCTCTTACAAGAGCTAGTAATATAGCTGGTATAGCTGTTCCCTACAATCATGAGACGAGATTCTTTGTTGAGGGTGAAGTTGAACTGTTTAATGGCAGCCACAACTGGCCTTATATGCAAGTCCCCATGCAAGGGGTTTTCCATAACATATTCCAGGCGCATTTTCCACTGGACCTGAGAGGGGACTGTGACTAAGTACTCACTGTAATTAAATACATTGGCTCTCAGGTCCAGGATACTCCCACACTAAACAGGATAATCCCTCCCCTGTGCCTGAGAGATAATCGAGTCAGGAACTGTACTAAACTCAATTATCTCCAGGCACAGAAAACATATTTTACAATAACCCAAAAGTATCCCCAAAACACATGGAAACCCCACAAACGTCATATCCCCTGATAGCACCAATCTGGGGAACCAACATATCCAAAAATCACCCAGATCGGTTCAGGGGTTCGGGATTTCCATGGAAGTCAACAGTTCCAGGGAATTAGGGCCAACGGTCGATCTCTCTTTCTGGAGTACAAAAGTACATAAATCACATGTGTTTTTAAAGGGCCCATAGTCTTTTGGCAGGAGGCTGGCAAGCAGGCCCCTCCAAGAACATGTTGCAGAGGCATTTCTGACACAAAATATTATATACAGTTGTGCTCAAAAGTTTTCAAACCCTGGCAGAAACTGTGATATTTTGGAATTGATTTTAAAAATATGACTGAACATGCAAAAAAAAATAAAAATTTTTTTTGAAGGTTAGTGATCATATGGAGCCATTTATTATCCTTTAGTTGCTTGGCTCCTTTCTACATCATAATGATAACAAAAATCACCCAAATGACCCTGATCAAAAGTTTACATACCCTTGAATGTTTGGCCTTGTTACAGACACACATGGTGACATACATAAGTTAAAATGGCAATTAAAGGTTAATTTCCCACACCTGTGGCTTTCTAAATTGCAATTACTGTCTGTGTATAAATAGTCAGTGAGTTTGTTAGCTCTCACGTGGATGCACTGAGCAGGCTAGATACTGAGCCATGAGGAGCAGAAAAGAACTGTCAAAAGTCCTGCGTAACAAGGTAATGGAGCTTTATAAAGATGGAAAAGGGTATAAAAAGATATCCAAAACCTTTTAAATGCCAGTCGGTGCTGTTCAATTACTTATAAGGAGTGGAAAATTCGGGGATGACTTGATACCAACCCAAGCTCAGGTAGACCAAGAAAGTTCTCAGCCATAACTGCAAGAAGAATTGTTCAGGATACAAAGAAAAACCCACCGGTAACCTCAGGAGAAATACAGGCTGCTCTGGAAAAAGACAATGTGGTTGTGTCAGGGAGCAAAATATGATGATACTTGAACAAAAATGAGTTGCATGGCCGAGTTACCAAAAAGAAGACATTACTGCGCCAATGCCACAAAAAAGTCCGCTTACAATATGCCCGACAACACCTTGACACAATGTAATTTGGAGTGGAGAGACCAAAATAAAGCTTTATGGTAACAACCCTAACCGGTATGCTTGGAGAGGGGTGAACAAGGCTGGGACAGAGGTCCAGTACTCTGAGTACCTCCGCCAAGTCTGCTTCCTCGTAGCTATCAGGGACCCTGGAGCACTTCAGACACAGTCGCCGAGGCTTGACTGGGATCACTGAGGGCCTTTTCCACCCTGGACCAGACTACTGTTTTTATAGCCCTTGATGCACTTCCCATCAGCAGATTTCCCCAAATACCAGACAACACTTGGTGAAGGTTAAAACAACAACTAACTTTAATGAATATTGTACACATATTTTAAGCCACCAACAGTCTAATTTACATACAACAGGTTGATAAGAGCACTATAGTACAAGGAAGGGTGGGGTAAGGCAATAGCAAGGGCTGATGGGAGATTGAGGAGGAACAGGGCAGCTAGGTCAAACTGGTCTGGCAGTGTCCCTGGGACAATGCCCTGCTGAGGAAACAATAGGACAGGAAAAATGGGGAGGGGAGAGGCACAGACGAGCAATACATTCAACATACCCTGCACCAATAAAGGGCACAGGGTGACTAAAACCCAAAAGAAATCTAGGGACCCACACATAGTGTCTGCCTTCCATCCCCAGTGATGGTGATTACTGTCACAAAGGCCTATAGTGAAAATCTTTATCATTTTAACCGCAGATTTTAGCAATTCGATGGTTACTTTTTTAGATTTAAATATTTACATTAAGAACAATAAAATACACACAAAAACTCATTTTAAAGATGTAAATGTGAACAACTATATAAGTACAGACAGTTGCCACAACAAGATATGGCTGGATAGCATCCCCAAAAGCCAAATTATGAGACTCAAAAGAAATTGCTCAGAGACATTAACTTTTCTGGAACAAGCAAACACACTAAAAGAGAGTTTTACACAAAAGGGATATGATGCAAAAAATATAGATCTAACAATCAAGAAAACAGCTGCAATAGATAGAAACCAGCTAATACATAAATTAAAACCCCTGCCAAACCAGGGAAATCCAGATTTTACCCTACCAATTGTTTTAGATTATAATAATAAAAACAAACAACTGAAAAAAATGTTAACCAAGCACTGGCACTTATTAAAAGAAGATGAAATTCTGGGAAAAATAATCCCAGATAAACCGAAAATAGTATTTAGAGGTGCTCCAAATTTAAAGATGCATTTAACTAAGAATTTTACAAAGAATAGTCCTAATAAAACCAATAATTTTATGGATAATAAAGGTTTTTATAAATGCAATTGTTGCATAGCGTGCAAGAAAACTAAAAAAACAAAAAGAATGGTGACAGAATTTAAATCTAATAATACAGGCAAGAAATACAATATAAAAGACGTCATTACATGCAACAGCAAAAATGTCATTTATTTACTGGAGTGCCCGTGCGGCCTCCAGTATGTGGGCAGAACTATTAGACCCTTAAAAATAAGAATAGCAGAGCATTGTAGAAACGTCGAAAAAGGTTTAAAAACCCACTCTGTACCCACACACTTCTGCTTGCACAACAATGACCCCAAGCACCTTTCATTTACTGGTATAGCTGTAGTAAAAAAACATTGGAGGGGAGGGGATATTGTCAAAAAGATCGGCCAGATAGAAATGAAGTGGGTGTACCAGCTCGACACCCTACACCCTAATGGGCTGAATGCAGATTTTGATCTTTACAATTTTCTATAATTATATATTTTTATATATATTTTTATATATATTTTTTATTAGCTCTTAATGGTTTTTTAATCCTCTCAAAGATCTGCTTATTTTTATTTTTTTATTTTTTAATTTCATATACATTTTTACTCTAACAATTTTTTATTTTATTTTATTTATTTGTCTTCATTTCGTTCGATCTTTTTTACATTTATCAGCACCCCTCTATATATCCACTTGTTCTGCATGATTCTTGGTTTTATATACATTACCCTGCCTGTAATAATATAACACAGGATGACCTTGATTTATAATTTTACGTTTCCATTATATTTATTATAAGCAATTTTAGCTCTATATACTTATGCTACACCATATATTGATATATATATATATATATATCAAATTACCCCTAAGGTTGAGAGTACCCCACTTTTATATTGCTTTAAGTTAATGTAATATTCGTTGAAATGTTAGTAACACCTTATAATATACTCAATGCCCATAACCAATATGGTGGTTAAGCATTCAGATTACTGTGCCCACATTCATTTTTCTATTGCAGTTATTTGCCTATACAGACGCTCTGGAACGCAACGCACGCTGTTTTCGGACGTTGCGTGCGTTCCACCTAAGCGTCACGATCATTCTGGCCAAGATTCCGGAATGACGCATCTATCACGTCATTTCCGGTACGACGCGAGTGCCGCGTCATCATTCTGGCGACACCTGCGTTCCACAGACATTACCCGGAAATGGAAACGAGCGTTCCAGGACAGCGAATCCGGAACTAGAAACCACTATACCACCAACTAACTTTCCTAATTGACAGCCATATATAAACGGATCCATGAGGGAGATGATCCACACTTCTGAAGAAGCCCTGTGAGGCGAAACGCGTAAAGTGGACTTTTATTTATACTTGTAATTATACCTGTTTGTTTTATATATTAAAGTACTTCTTTTAGCCTACTTATATATATATTTTTATTATTATTACCTTCTACTCCCTGGATCCTGCATATCCCTGGTGGGGATTATACCACCTAGGCTGTCTATACTAGAGCAGGTTATATGCTCTAGAAATTGTAAGTATAATTTTTATACCTTTTATACTTGTTACTACTCTATCAGTACGTACTTCACCATATGCTGCCATATTTTTATTTTTGGATTTTATGATCTACGCACCACTGCACCTTGGAAAATCCCTGAAGCAATACCACCATATATCCCGAGACGGGGATTATACCGTCCAGGCGCATCACAGCTGAGCTCTGTTATAGCTCATCCCCATGTGAGTGGACTGTGTATAGCTTTATTTGACCTTTCTTGTTTATTTACTGTATTGCACTATTATGTTTTGCTTTTTATTTTGAGGTTACCATCCATTGTCAAAATTTACATCGACTATATGTATGTATAATTTTTTATAATTTTTTATACTAATACCTCTAGGCGCGGTATACACTCCTCTCTTCCGATTTCTATTTCACATACAAGGTTTTGGGAATCCTTGTTTTGTACACTGCTGCCTGCCCATCACTTACTATAGCGAGCGCTTATTACCCTCTGCTTTGTGACTATAGTGAAAAGAATACCATCCCCACTGTGAAGCATGGTGGTGGCTCACTGATGTTTGGGGGGATGTGAGCTCTAAAGTCATTGGGAATCTTGTGATGGCAATATGAATGCAGCATGTTATCAGAAAATACTGGCAGACAATTTGCATTCTTCTGCACAAAGGCTGTGCATGGGACGCTCTTGAACTTTCCAGCATGACAATGACCCTAAGCACAAGGCCAAGTTGACCCTCCAGTGGTTACAACAGAAATAAGTGAAGGTTCTGGAGTGGCCATCACAGTCTTCTGACCTAATTATCATCGAGCCACTCTGGGGAGATCTCAAACGTGCGGTTCATGCAATACGACCAAAGACTTTGCATGACCTGGAGGCATTTTGCCAAGATGAATGGGCAGCTATACCACCTGCAAGAATTAGGGGCCTAATAGACAACTATTACAAAAGACTGCACGCTCGCATTGATGCTAAAAGGGGCAATACACAATATTAAGAACGAAGAGTATGAAGACATTTCATTTTTTTCTTTGTTGCCATGTTTTGTTTTATGATTGTGCCATTCTGTTATACCCTACAGTTGTATATGAATTCCATAAGAAATAAAAATGTGTTTTGCCTACTCATTCATATTTTCTTTAAAATTGGAACATGTATTACCAATTCTCCAAGGGTCTGCAAACTTTTGGGCATAACTGTAGTCATAGTCTAAGGCAGGGGTTCTCAAACTGTGGCCCTCCAGATGTTGCTGAACTACAACTCCCATGATTCTTTGAATTACATAAATAGCCAGAGAATTATGGGAGTTGTAGTTCAGCAACATCTGGAGGGCCACAGTTTGAGGACCCCTGGTTTAAGGGGTAGGGGATTTCTGTTAAAGTGACAGTTCTAATTTCTTACACTTACTAGGCTAAACTAAAGTGAGAACTCTCGGGTCAAGTGAATTAAAAGTGAAATTCTAATATAAGAAGCTCAACTAGAAAAAATTCTCGAAGTCCACTATGTATTCAGTTTCTCTCATTATTGTATTTTTCTAATTTTTTCTTGTACTCCTGCTGCCACTTTATGCACTTTATCTAAAAAAAAAAAGTCACTTGCCATGACAAGCTGTATAAAGTTGTCATAACTCTTCATTTGCAAGGTATAAACCATCTCAAAGGGGTGTTAATTACACAGAATCATTCATTTGGATCATCAAAAGAAAATGATAATGCACATGAAAATTAACAACTTTGCATCCAACAACATGTATAGATACGTTAAGATTTGGTTTGATATCAAAATTATTATACAAAATAGTGATATTTGAACAAGTAGTACGATCAATAAGCACTAAAACACCAATAACAAAAAACATGACAAATAGGTGAAGTGCTCTCCAGTGTACAATACATAAACAAACCATAGTTAAGCATCTATAACACTTTATATATGTAGTGAAAGTCACAAGAACACCCATATAAACTAGAGCCAATAAAACACTAGATATATGAGCCAATAAGGTTGCTGCACTCATTGGACATATGGTGGACTGGACCATACATGGTAACACATGTATGGAATTACATAGCATAGACTGTAAACATTCAGTAGGATGGTTAAGAGATATAAGGGTAAACTCACGTCACATTTGTATGAGCCCACAACGTCAGCGCGAACAGAAAATATCATGGTGTCAATAAGGGTGACACCCTCCATACTTCTGAAGACATTAGCTATGATAAAATACAGTAAAACAATCTGTATTTGTATAGTTTAGAAGTCATTTACTACTAACAAGAAAAAGTAATTATAAAACCATGTAAAGAGAATTTTAAATGAGTGGCAGATATACATTTCACGCACCATTGGTGCAGATTTAGGAAAACGGTTACTGAATCTTTTGTATTTAATTTTCACTAAGTGTTTTTGTGCTATTTGTTATATTATATTTTTTCATTGTTTCTCCTCTTGATCCCTTACCATCATTTCTGATAAATCAGTTGCTGAATAAAATGGCTTGTACTCAGTCTGAGTTTGTTTTACCTTAAAGTGTTCTTTGTTTTCTCTCTACTCTATATTCAGAAGTCTTTATTTGGAACTGATGATAGTATTTACTATGAACATAATCAAAACAATGATAAAATAAAACACCACTTTTCTGAACACTTTGCTAAATTTTGTGTGAATAGTTTCAGACTGTGTTTTGGGCTCATACACATGTGAGTGTACCCATACACCTCTTCTGGGTACCTGATGACTTCTGCTGAATTGTTTTCCAGCCTATTTACTGTGAGATCCTGTATACATATTTCCATTTAAGGTTCAACACTTGTGAGACCACATTGTTGGTTCAGTAATTTATTCAACCAGAGCCAGTTGTTTTAATGGGTCTATTTTATTTGAGTTTTAATTTGTGACCTTGGCTGTAAATTGTGTTACACAGGGTTCACTATTGTTTGTTTTCTCTTTGTTCATATATTGTACACTGGAGAAAGAAACACTTTTTAAGCCCCTATAATTTAATCTCAATTACTTTGTTATGGAGGCTAGAGTCAATGGGCGTAATCTTACCTTTAGGGATTAAACTGTTCTCCAGTAGAGACGTTTTTTTCCTGTTTGTTCAGTGATGGGCTGAGAGTTTCACCTTATGTTGTCAGCCTATAACTGGACGCACATTGCTAATAACAGTACTGTTGGCTGACGCCCTCAGTTTATCATTGGCTGCCAAGACAAATCCTTCCTGTACTGTGTGGCAGCCAAGGAGGACTGAGGGCTAATGGTGCCCAGCAGGGCAACTTCAGAGGTAAACCATTTGTAAAGGGCTAAAGCCCTGGCAGTAAGACAGTACCCAAGCACTGCTACCACCATAACAACTTATTAACAATGAAGTTGTTATGGTGTGCAAGAGGAACTGACACTTCCAAAGAAGTGACATTCCCTTGTTACTTCACCCCAGTGGCTATTTCATTGATTACTTGAGTTAATTATTCAGCGGTGGTAAAAATAAAAAATAAAAAGTTGCTTCTACTTGTGTAGGTGGAAAAATCCTGTACTGCTAACTTCTAGATAGCCATTAGATTGTGCTAAAATTTAGATTGTGACGATTCCTCTTTAGGTATTAAGATTTCACAGATTTTTTTTTTTTACACTCCACCTACTTGTCACACACTCATTTGTTTGATGTGTTTTGCTTCATATTGCAAAGCAACATTACATTAAATAATTAACTGCTTTCCTCTTTACTTTTGCAGTGGCCCAAAATGTGTAGTTAAACACACAGTTTCACCAGCACGCTAGTCATTGTCTGAGTGCAAAGGATATCACCAATTTATGCAGCGTGCTGGAGCCTCTACAGGCTCAATATGTACAGTAAGCATGTCAAACAAGTGGCCCACACAATGCTAATTTTTGTGGCACGGCTGTCCTGGGGACGATTTCAGCTGTGACTGCGACCAGCCGCAAGACAGGAAAAGTATTTCCTGATTCTTGCTCTCCGAGCCACAAGAGGGCAGTGTGGCTATGTGTCTGCAGAGCAGACCAGAGCAACCACTCCCCCTTCCCTCCTGCTCGCAGTGCCAGAGGAGCATCTGGAGCTGGAGGACAGACAGCAAATCGTAAGGTAGAAGAGGGGTTTGAGGGAGGGAGGCAGTGTATTAATGGGAGCAGTGCTGTACACACGATCCATGGGGCCCCGGTGCGAAAATTGTTCCGTGGCCTCCCCCCCGCGCTTACTCTTCGCGGGCCGGGGCCGCAGCACATGGCGGCGGGCACCTTGTCGCTGGGCTGCGACCGCAGTATGTACGCCACTCCATGCAGATACATACACTTAAAGGACCACTATAGGCACTCAGATCACTTCAGCTCAATGAAGTGGTCTGGGTGCCAGGTCCCTCTAGTTCTAACCCTGCAGCTGAAAACATAGCAGTTTCAGAGAAACTGCTATGTTTCACTGAGGGTTAATCCAGCCTATAGTAGCTGTCTCACTGACAGCGGCTAGAGGCGCTTCTGCGATTCTCACTGTGAAAATCACAGTGAGAAGACGCTGGACGTCCATAGGAAAGCATTAAGTAATGCTTTCCTATAGGCGGTTTGAATGTGCGCGCGGCTCTTGCCACGCATGCGCATTTGGAGCTTGGAGGCGGAGAGATCCCCAGCGCCAAGGGAGCCCGGCGCTGGAGAAAGGTAAGTGCTGAAAGGGTTTTAACCACACTCTCACGAACAGACACATCCACACTAGCTAACAGACACACACCCAGTGACAGACATACATACACACTCATTGTCAAACCTGTCACACTGTCGCAAGGTCCCTGAGGAAGTCCCTGTAGTGGGAAGAAACGCGTTGGACTATTTGTGGACTTAATTCTTTTATCCTAAGCTGATTGATTCTAACTTATATGTGAGTAATAAATGCTTTTTGTACTTTGCACAAGTTCTTCTGGTTTTCTCACTCTGGATGTCTCTTCTTTTTGCATCTCTCTCCATCAATGAGATTGAATAATTTGGAAAGCAGAGCAACACCTGAGAACAACAAGGAGTTGTGATACGCCTTATTTTCACTGAAAAAGTGTGAGTGACCCACTTGGCACATATCACTTTTTAAATAATTTCATACAGAGTTGCACTATGTTATTTTTTATTTCCCTATAGTTGGATTGACCCATATTTTGGTTTCATGTTTATATGGAAGATCTGAGGATATCTTCGGGTTAAAATCTACTATTTAGAGGAAAGTCGTTTATTCATTTCTTCATTTATCACACCTGGTGCAAGGTCACATTGGTGATATTGTATTACCACTAAGCTATATAGTGAAAGGATTTTGTATTTTGTTTTATATATATACATACACACTCACTGACAGACATACACACTCACAAAACATACAATCTCACTGACAAACACACACTCACTAACAGACACCAAACAGACTCAATAACAGACACACACAAACTAACACGCTCAGTAACAGGCACAGACAGTAACACACACACTTAATAACAGACACACACAAACTAACACACACAAAAAAACTAACACACTCACTGACACACTAGCAGACACACACTTAATAAGACACACAACTAAGACACACAACTAACACACACAGTAACACACAGACACACAAAAATTAACAAACACACTAACACATATATACACACACTCATATTTTTATTTATTTATTATTTAATCCGCCAGCCTCCCTACCTTTGGGAGTGCTGAGGGGATACCTTGGGGTCCAGTGGTGTCACCGGGCAGGCGCGGGAGCATTCTCCCCTGAGCGCTCTCTGCCCAGCTCCCTCGCGCGCCACTTACTGATACAGTAGCCGGAATGACATCATATTTCATTTCCGGTATCAGTGCGGTGCGCGCGAGGGACCTGGGTAGAGAGCACTCAGGGGAGAATGGTCCCTCGCGCGCCCGCCCGTCCGTCCGGTGACAGCACTGCCAGCCTCAGGGGGCCCTGAGGTGGCTAGCTCCTGGGCCCCCCAGGAGAAGAGGCTGGCAAACTGGCATACATACCCGGTCAAAGGGCGGCCGGGCCCCCTGGTGGGCCAGGCCCGGTCGCAGCTGCGACCCCTGCGACCACGGTATGTACGCCAGTGAATGGGAGGGAGCAGTGTATTCATTTAAGAGAGGGAAGGGACGGTGTATTACATTGGGGAGAGGGGCAGTGTATTACAAGTTTGATGATCTCAGACAAAGTGAAGAACACACTCATAGAACTTAAAAATAAACAAGATAACGTAATTTGTTTTTTACAGCTGTGCAACAGCATACATTCACCATTTCAGTTCCATTAACAAACATTTCTTAATATGTCAAGGTAGTTGGACTGAAACGCTGGTTATATGCAAATACACGTCTCCTTAAAATAAATTAGCTCTTTTGTTTACTTTGAAGCCCTACAAGCATGAGGAAGTCCAATGTCAGTTAGGCAACTTTTTTTATACTATACTTTTCTAAATAAACCTACGTTTCTATGAAAACTGATGATTTTGTTTTTTTGCGGCCCACATAAACATAAACCTTGTTTATTTGGCCCGTGTTAGCCTTTGAGTTTGACATGCTTGATGTACAGGAATGTTGATAAGCACTCTGGGAAGGAGGAGGTAGCAAGGGCACTAGGTACATGATGTGCCCTGCCAACAGTGTGTGGGTGCTTACATTCTGATTGCACTGTCAGAATCAGAAACTTCCTTCCCAAAAATAACAATTGTTTCTTTATATGCAGATTATATGTATTCTTGCACATTCTGCTTATTATGCATGTTATTTGGGGAAAAAAAAATTATAAAGGCAAATCTTTAGTATTCTGCATTTTAATTATCTAATCAAGGTATAAGGATTCATAGACCACTATAGGAACCAACAAAAGGTGACAGTTGACTCTCTTTGCATCCTATCCCATAAAACAATGTAGTCTCTACGTTTTCATATGATATTTTTTTGAATTTCAAAGAAATTCCAACACAGTCAACATAAGTATTTCATAATCAAAATTCTATCTTTCTGAAATACTCCTTATAAGGACACTCCAGGCACCACAATAACTTCATTAAATGATGCTGCTATGGTGCCAGGAGGCCCCCAGAGGCACTTTTACCTCAATCGGTTAAACCGTTCTTTAACAATTTAACCCCTAAGTTGCCTCTAGCGGCGATGAGCACCCCCCCTCCTGTCAGCATCCGGCTTCTGAAATATAAATTTCAGCAAGTGTGGCATGCCACTGGGCAGGGGCACCACTGAATGACTGAGAGTGGTCAGCTGATGTTCTCAGCCAATCAGTGACTACCCATTCACAAAACTGGTTTGAAAAGAAACAAGCTTTTTCAAGCCAGTTTTGTGAATGGGGAGTCACTGATTGCTTGAGAGCATAAGTTGAGGGCTCTTAGCCTCTGCCCGGCAGCACTCCTGAATCTGAAATTTCAGAAACCGGATGCTGCTGGTGGAAGGGGGAAGGTGGTGGGGGTGAGTGGTCATCTCCGCTGGTGGCAATGTTGCGGTTAAACCATTTGAGAACAATTTAACCACTTGAGATAAGTGCTTCCAGTGGCCTCTGGGCACCATAACAACGTAACTTAGATTAGGTTGCTTTGGTGTCTGGTGTGTCCCTTTAAGTGACTAGTAGGTGACAGAGCAACTCTATGGCGTTAGTAATACAAATCTGTAGTCTTAACATTACAGTGTTCTTCTCTTTATTAAACTTCAGGGTCCTTCTTTATTTTTTTTCCCTGCAGTTGCTTGTCCTGCCCCCTATGACATCACGCTGATGGATCTAACGGTTCAATCCAATGGGCACTAAAAGTGCATGCGCAACTCAGGTCTCACAGTGGAAGGGCCTCTAATGAGTGTCAGGTAGACCGCTACAGGGTGTATTTAACCCTGCAATATAAGCATTGCCGTATTTACTAAACTGCAATGGTTTATATTGCAGGGTTAAAACTAGAGGACCCTGCACCCAGATCGCTACATTGACAAGGGGGACAAAATTCCTTTACATAAACTCTAAAGCATAATTGGGCTACTAAGATAAATACTTAATAAAATTGCACTTTTACAAAATCATATGTTTAAAGAAGTTTTTACCATCTGGTCAACATGTAACTAAAACAGTTTTGTGAATATATTTAAAGTTATGAAATGTTATGAACACTGTCTGCTTAGATTACTATGTTACTAAATCTAAATGCAAATAACTAATTGTGTTAATGTTTAGCATCTATTTTAGTTGTATTAGCTTCCCATAATATTTCTAATTCAAAGTTGCTGATTTTTTATAAAAATATTTTTTTAATAAAACGATGTAAATTGATTTGCAAATCATCTTTCCTACTAGGCGTAATTCAACCTCAGGTAGCATCAATAGCTAGCCAGGAACAAATGCTAATTCTGTGCAAAATTGCACAAAATTGGCAACATGTATAGCTTACTGGTGCCAGAAAGCCCATGCCATCCCTTTCCTTTCATCTTTCCGACAACCCTGGCCTCTTCCCCCGCTGGAACCAAGGTAGGTTTTAGCATTTCGTTTTGAAGGGGGC
Source organism: Pelobates fuscus (assembly GCF_036172605.1). Classification (NCBI taxonomy): domain Eukaryota; kingdom Metazoa; phylum Chordata; class Amphibia; order Anura; family Pelobatidae; genus Pelobates; species Pelobates fuscus. Next base: position 161,417,892 of record NC_086323.1, on the reverse strand, counting down.
AGACCAATGCTAGGGGAGGTTACACCAGCCAAAATCATTGTTTTTTTTTTGTTTTTTTTAAAGAACACTATAGTATCAGGAATACAAGCGTCTATTCCTGACACTATAGTTTGGAAACCACAGTTTAGGCCTCAAGCCCCTCTCGGCTCAGGTTAAAAAGATATAAAACTCACCTTTCTCCATGTTCGCGCAGGTCCGATCGTCACTGACTCTAACCATGCTCCACCTTCAAACGTGATGATCTCAGACAATCCAAAGCTTTCCCATAGGAAAGCATTGGGAGGCTATTAAGCATTTGTGGCAAATGCTGCGCCAATCAGCATCTCCTCATGAAGATGCATTGAATTAGTGCATCTCTATGAGAAACGTTCGGCGCCTCCATGCACAGCGTGGAGATGCTAAATGTGCACATCACTGACTCAGAAAGCCCCTCTAGTGGCCATCTGAGTGACTACCATTAGAGGTGTTACTAGGCAGTAATGTAAACACTACCTTTTCTCAAAGCAGTATTTACATTAAAAAGCCTGCAGGGACAGGCTGTAGACACCAGAAGAACAAACATTAAGCTGTAGCTGTTCTGGTGACTGTAGTGTCCCTTTAAAACACAGTTTTTTGGTTTGAGTAACCCTTTAAGTGCTAGTTGCATGGCTATTCTGCATTGATTAACAAATTACACTTGTTGTCATCATCTGGTCAGGAAATAGTCTCACAGATGATCCTAAAGTACATGGTATGTAATCCCGAGAATAGGAATTTCCATTTCATAGGCGGTGAGTTGGAATACAACATCTATAGGGTGTTTTATCTCATAGCCCTCTTCTTGTGGAATCAGTCACCAGCATAATCCATCCACTCCTATGATTATCTAGATTTCTGGACTGCCAACTTCATAGTGAAACTTGCCAATATAGAACCCCTTAGTCACTAGAAAGGTTCTCTCTCTCTATAATGTACACATAGGTTTAACAGTGCCGCTGCTGCAGAACCTCTTAAATCCTATCCCCCTCCCCCCCCCATACAGAAGACGTGCTTGTACAAGACAAGACATAGTTTAACCTTTGTAAGATATTTCTATTTGTACTAATCCAAAAGCAACAAACAAGCCCTGACATAATCATCTAGAGCCATGTTCCACTAAAATGAAAAATAAAATCCTAAAACAAACAACCCCACACTCAAGAGGCAAATGGGGTGATGTATGCTGAAAGCAAACGATGTCCCAATGCGTGCCCTCTATTCATTTCAGCAGGATCTGATTTACCACAACAATGATTAACAGGTCTCTCTCTCTGTTTCCAAGGGGCGATGCAGGTATTTGCCACAGACCCAAGTCATGGCAATCACACCAACACAGGGAGGGGAGGAGGAGAGGGTGGGGGGCAGAAACACCCCATGCCCAGGTCACCTGCCCCCCTTGGGAGATTAGATGAAGTAATAAGAGGCACATGCTTACCAGACTTTACCAACATTGCTCTGTGCATTCCAGTGGGTGCAGTATCAGGCACCCTCACCCGGTCAAACCACCTCTGAGACATGGTGCTTGCTCCCTCTCTGTTTTTTTTTTAGACTGCCACGATGTTGACTGCGAGTGCTGTGCAATGCCTTATCCTGCTCTGCAGCCCTGCATTGCCATTGGAAGAGCATTCACTTCTGCAAGATCTTTTTCAGTGAGAGAGAGAGAGAGCGTCACGTGACTCCCATTCCACTCTAGCTGGTGGTGCCCTCCTCCCCTGCTGACAGAACATCAGCTGAAGCCAAACCATATCTCAGTCACCCTGCACATTGCAGAACAATTAACACTCTGCGTGCCGCCCCTGCAACACTGCAGAGGAATTAACACCCTGTGTGCCGCGAGAGTGGAGTGTAGAACGTTACTGAAACCAACGGCTGCTCTTTGTGTTCTGTTATCTGTGCTTGATACTTTGTAGCAGAACACACCCACTTTCTCACACAGCTACTTTACATAATAAACCAGAGGAGTTGATGACTTTATGCTCAGGTCTATCATAGGGGAAAAAGCAAGAGGGGAGCCTCCATAAAGGGTGATATAAACATATAATCATATATATGCAGAGAATATTCAAGGTTCTCTTCTCTAGCCCATCTGAGTGCTGGGAATGCTATGTGATGCTTTGCTCACCTTCGTATGCACTCAGGAGCATGTCAGGCATGCCCTGCTATATTATGATGTAAGGACATTTCCATTTTTTTTTTCATTTAATTTTATTTTAGGTACGATTGGGGGATGGTGAGCATGATATCAGGCAGGTAGACAAGCAGTTAAATATTTAAATGTTCTGTTCTAGGGGATCTCTGAAAACTTGCTGTTCATCTCTCTTACACTGGGGGCACAGATTGGGATGCCTGATTTGCTGTGTGTAATTTAGCTCTTTTTTTGAGAGTGTTTGAGATCTGCATATTTGCAGTATTTTGTCTTTTCTTTTTAAAGCATCAGCAGTTGCTGAGGTGTTGCCCAATGCCACTTAAGCTATAGATTTTCAAGCGAGGTGGTATGATGTAATGCATCTCACTGAAACTTTCAAATAACACGATTTGAGTATGCAATGGTATAATCATTCCAAAAAAGTGTTATTCAATAAATTGTGATTTGTTGGTGACAAAAGTGAATTTTCTAATTTTTACCAAAATAGTTGAATTGGAAAAAAAAAATCCTTTAAGTCAGTGGTTTCCAGTTCTGCTATTTTGGATGGAAAATTAAATCTTTCTTTTATTGAGGCATAGGGTTATGGTGATACAGAATAAAGAGAGGGAGACTTGCAGGGGTTACACAGGTTAATATCGTCATATCAAGTTACAAAATCTCCAAGAGTTATCCGCCTCATTTTATATATTTTTTATAAACAAGCTTAAAACATTGAGCCATTCTAACATGTGTGTTATAATGTATGTCTAGGTTATCCTGCTTAATTAACATGACGTTGATACATCCAAACATATTTTGTGTAAAAACATAAAGAGATCGGGCTTTACAATAGTAACACATTAGTTTAAGTACGCTTATGGGTCGTTCGGTGAAGACGATTGTAAGCAAGCTAGAAATAGATGCAATACAGCAAATCAAAGCTTTACATTCAAGGGTATTGTCATGTGGAGCATCTAAAGTGAGTGATTCAGGTTAAAACTGAGCCGTGGAGACCAAGATAGGCACAAGTTAAACTGAGACCACAGGATTATAACAGTCGTTTAGTTTAGTTATGCTAACAGATAACAGGTAGGCCAGTATATCGCATGAAATGCCACTTAGTGTCTCGTGCAGCTAAGCCTAGGTATGGTGTTTAACGGCCTATGTCAGCCAGACCGGGATAGAGGGTTTACACTGGTTTCAGCAGCCTATTAGCAAGTCGGTTCGCCAGTAGGGGTACCGCTCGAGTGGCCTATGGTTTTTGCACCGTATGGTGGCAAGTAACAGTAAGATATATGTGGGTTAGGAGCCTAACAGAATACACCAGCATAGTCGCCTTAGTGTGAGCAGCAAGCAGCTTAAAAATATCGCTGGACAGGACTGGTTAAAGGGTATACATGAGACATTGGACATATAGAGGAGACATATATTACATCGCTGAAATATAGGGCAGCATGCATGGTGACTGCCTGGAATAAAAATGTCCCTTCTGTTACTGTGTATCGTCCAGTGGAATATGCCTGCTGTGCTCCGGGGTGTATGGGTTCTGTCCGTTGAACCATGGGTCAAGTGTGGTCAGGCTGTCAGGTAGTCCAAAGCAGCCCATAGACAGGTTCCTGTGGGCGGTATCCGGGTTGTATGGCCCAGAACATGGGTAGGCTTATAGGGAGTCCATATTTGGTGGTCGGTGGTACCTCAGTTGCTTGGTCGTAGGATTTCCCGGCGTTGTGACATTGCCAGCACCATGGGTCACCAGCCTTCGGCCTGGGGCCTTCGTAGGCGCTCGCGCCCTTGCGCCATTGATCCCATCAACAGGATCGTGGGCCCCGGGTTCCGCCGGGTTGCGGTCTGTCCCCGGGGGATATGGCAGGCTGTAGAAGGGATCCTCTTGGTGAGCGCCCAGCCCAGAAGAGGGGTGTGTGGTCCCACAGGTAGCTCCGTCTCCAGGAGTAGAGTGATGCGTGCCAGTGAGTTACCGGGTTTAGATGTTGCTGTCCGGTATATGTCACCACAGGATTGCAGCTTTGTATTCCATGCTGGGTCCTGTCTGTAGTCTGCCTCTGGGTCTGCCGGTCTGGCCTCGCACACGTGGCCGCCGCCATTTTGACTGCGGGTCTCAGGCCTTCTCGGTGGGTAAGTAGTGCCTCCGAGTGTGGTCATAAGGCTTGGACCGGGATCACCCCCCCGGTCCGGTGGGGGGGGAACAGGGCCGGACCTGCCGATGTGTTGTGCGTTTGATCGGCTCCGTCGGGCAGGATAGCGAGGTGGCGGCCGTCCACCTCACTCACCGCCAGGTCAGGTCCCGCTTGGTGCTGCAGGGATCCCGCCTCCGGGGGACTGGAACTTCAAGAGCGAGCCTCACCCCGACTTCGGTAGTCCGCATACAAGGTAGTTGGTCGCTGGGTGCCCCATAAATCGCGGGTTATAGCGTGTATATCACTCGGTCTGCAGGAGCTGCTCTTCCCTGCGACCGCTCGGCTCGGCGGCCCGGCCCCGCCCCTGGATGGAAAATTAAATGCTAATTATTAAGTCACAATAAAATTAATAACTCTACAAATTTATTTTTTTGGTTTACTCAGTGTTGAACAGCAACCGATTGGTATTTGGATGTTCATATTTACCTGTTTCAAGAGACTTTTCTATGTCAACATCATTTTACTAGCTGCAAAAGAGTCTGTCCAGCTACCTGTTCAAATCAGACAAATATACCAGCATATATATTTGCAAACAACCCCTACTTCATTCATTTTATACAGTCCCTCTGATATATACCAGAGGAATGGTACCCATATAAGTCTAAGCCCTATAAATCCTATGTTTGTGGTAGGCTATATTTGGAACGCCAGATATTGTGGACTACATCTCCCATAATGCTCTTGCAGCCTTAAAGGGATGCTATAGTCACCAGGACAACTACAGCTTAAAGCGGCACTGTCATGCCGAACTTACCTTTCCTCAATCTCTTCCTCTTCTCCCCCACTCTCAGGATCTGTTATTCTTTTCTTCCTGCCTTCTTTAGTTTTCTTTAAAATCATAAGACAAAGTAGGGACTCTTTGTCTTATGGAGGATTTCTCCACTTGACCAGCTCAGACCAGCGGAGGAGCAAAGTGTGCTTCATTTCCGCTGGTCAGAGCAATTTTCCCATGATCCCTAGCTTTCCTCCCTGTTCCCACAATGCTTTCTGTCAGTATTGCCGAACGTCCTGTCACTTAGACAGAACGCCGGCAAAACTGCCGAATTGCGTCCTAACAGAATGAGAAGAGTTTCTCCATTCGTGTTAGGATGCAATTCGGTACTTTGTTCGTATCAGAATTTCATTCTAATGAATGAAACTCCGATCCTATTCATTGCCGCGTCTGCATCTTGCAGTCGCTTAGTAGATAACTCCCTAATTCCCACGGTATCAGGGAGTTATCTACTAAAAGGCTGAAAGACCTAAACTGGTCTTTCAGCCAAATTTACTAATACTAAGTAAAGATTACTTAGTATTCGTAAATAATATGCCCCAACTCGCTATACCGCGAGTAGGGGCATGTCTAGTAGGCAGTGAGCAGCCTGTGGCTGCTCACTGTAAAAAAAACAAAAACAAAAACCTAATACCTAATACCCCCCTGCGCGGGGGTTAAAGATGGGGGGGACCTACTGTCCTCCCCCCTGGCCCCCACCCCTGCGCGGTGGGTGGGGGCCCTAATAAATCAATAAGGGGGGACCTACTGTCCTCCCCCCCCCTGGCCCCCACTGCTGAGCGGTGGGTGGGGGCCCTAAATGAACCCCCCCCCATCAAGGTGACTAGGGGTCCCAAGCCCCTAGTCACACCCCCCCCACCCAAAACATTCTATCCCCGCACCTACCCCCCTCACCCTAAAAATAGTGAGGGGGGAATAAAATAACTAACCTGTAAAAAAAAAAATTCAACTTACCATTTGACGTCTTCTTTTTTCTAAATTCTTCTTTCTTCAGCCCCCAAAAAGGCCAAATAAAAATCCATCATACCCGTCGCACTTTAAAAAAAAAAAAAAAAAGCGCCAAAAAAAATGAATCCATGTTCACCCATAGAGGGCACGCCGCGTACTGAGCTCCGCAGGGCGGGTCAAGCCCTGCAATTAGGCTTAGAACACTCTGATTGGTTGGTTTAAGTTGGTGTCATTTTACACAGCGTGGGAAAATTCCAAGGAACTTTCCCACGCTTGTAAAATGAAACAGAGCACTGTGATTGGATGGCTTGAAATCCATCCAATAACAGTGCTCTGTGTCATTTTACACAGCGTGGGAAAATTCCAAAGAACTTTCCCACGCTGTGTAAAATGACACAGAGCACTCTGATTGGGTGGCTTTCAAGCCATCCAATCACAGTGCTCTGTGTCATTTTACAAGCGTGGGAAAATTCCAAAGAACTTTCCCACGCTTGTAAAATGACACAGAGCACTGTGATTGGATGGCTTGAAATCCATCCGATCACAGTGCTCTGTGCCATTTTACACAGCGTGGGAAAGTTCTTTGGAATTTTCCCACGCTGTGTAAAATGACACAGAGCACTCTGATTGGCTTAAACCAACCAATCAGAGTGTTCTAAGCCTAATTGCAGGGCGGGGCAAGGCTTTATAACATGGATTAATTTTTTTTGCGCTCGTTTTTTTTTTTTTTTGTGCGACGGGTATGATGGATTTTTATTTGCCCTTTTTGGGGGCTGAAGAAAGAAGAATTTAGAAAAAACAAGACGTCAAATGGTAAGTTTAAATTTTTTTTTTTACAGGTTAGTTATTTTATTCCCCCCTCTCTATTTTTAGGGTGAGGGCGGTAGGTAGGGGATAGAATGTTTTGGGTGGGGGGGCTTAATTTAGGTCCCCCACCCACCGCGCAGGGGTGGGGGCCAGGGGGGAGGATAGTAGGTCCCCCCCCTTATTGTTTTATTAGGGCCCCCACCCACCGCGCAGGGGTGGGGGCCAGGGGGGGAGGACAGTAGGCCCCCCCCTTATTGTTTTATTAGGGCCCCCACCCACCGCTCAGGGTTGGGGGCTGGGGGGGAGGACAGTAGGTCCCCCCTTATTGTTTTACTAGGGCCCCCACCCACCGCGCAGGGGTGGGGGCCAGGGGGGAGGACAGTAGGTCCCCCCCCCCTTATTACCATTTTTTTTACAGTGAGCAGCCACAGGTTGCTCACTGTTTAGTGGACATGCCCCTACTCGCGGTATAGCGAGTAGGGGAATTGGGGAGATTTTAATCTCCCTTATGTTATTATGGGGGTCATATTGACCCCCATAGAGTGAGAGGGGGACCTGGGGGGCTTATGAAGTGGCGGGGAGCACTGCTCCCTGCCGCTTCTATCTTTACATATTACAAGGAGGGAGCTGCACGCCGGTAGCTCCCTCCTTGTAATAAACCGAACAAACAAACGAACACTGATATTCGGTTTTTGTTTGTTCATTTGATTTTTTCAATTCATTCATTCGTCTGTCTGAATGAATAGGTGAAATTCCTGTTCGCATGTCCAGGTGTTTCACTGGGCATGTGCGGGAATCTCACAGTCTGTGTAGTGTGGGTAGATGACGTGTTCCACAGGGACTTCACCTACCCACACAAAGATGGCGGCGCCCTGAATAAAGATCGGGGCAGAAAATAAAGAATAAAAAATAGGTAATGTGGGGGGCTCAGGGGCATTTGGGGATGACTAAGGGGTCGATTGGATGTAGTGGAGGCGGGAGGGGAGTTAAAAAAAAAAAAAACGGGATTCCGCATGACAGTGCCGCTTTAATGCAGTGATTCTGTTGTCTAGAGTACGCCCATGCAGACTTTTTAATGTAAACAATGCTTTGCAGAGAAACACCTGATGGACGCTACTCAGATGGCTACTAGAGGTGCTTCCTGGGTCAGTTCTGCACTGTGTGCAGCACCCACCTTGAATGTCTTCACACTCTACATGGAGACAATGAACGCTCCCCACAGAGATGCATTGATTATGTGAATCTCTTTGAGGAGATGCTGATTGGCGCAGCGTTTTGCAGAGCATGCGCAATATACTCTTAATGCTTTCCTTTGAGAAATCATTAGATTGGCTGAGGACAAATCTGATGATTTCAGCTACAGAAAAGGAGTGAGACCGGCACAGCTCTGGAAAAAAAGGTGAGTAAAATCACCTTTTTAAAGGGAACACTATAGTGTTCCTTTAATGCTGGCAAAACATCAGGTAGGGTGTAGTCCATAAATTGTATGATGGTGAAAGTTGTCTATCACTGCCATAAATCAGCAATGCAATCTTCTGATACAATGCACTGTATCATATAATTTACCATGCAAGAAAAACCTGGCTTTACATGTTTGGAAATACTATGCATGTATAATGTAGCATACCTTCCAACTTAGTGCTGATGCTGGACTGGGGTGGTAAAGCAAGTGGTGCTATAGGGGAGATTGTTTTGTCTTTCTTAACTTTCCCTTTTCCTCTTGCAATGGAGCCATTTTTCCTCTTAGATCTTTTAATGCGTGTGCTGCCCTTCTTGCTTCTGCTGTGCTAATACAACTCAAATCTCAACAGTTCAATCATTGCATAAGGTGTGTTAAAGTCTACTCCGGTTGGGAGAGAGTTTATCCCACATGTCACGATTTGGGATCTCTCACTACCTGGAAGGAAATTAAGATGTCAGATATGTCACAAAAGTTGATCTGTTACACATGTCAAACTGCTCTCAGCAGCTTTTTCAGAAGGCCATCATTCAGATGGGAGGAGAATCAAACATGTAGAAACACTGTTGCCTATTACAGGTGTGTGTATTATAGAATTTTTTTATTTATTTATTAATGCTAGTGATTTTCCACTGTCATTCTGTTGCTGTTTGGTTACTATTCAGATGCAGATATTTTCAGATGAATCTAACGGCAGCCATGAGATCTGAAAATTCCCATTCAGGTCAATGTGGATTCAATTTGGTTTAAAGTGAATAAAGTGTACCTCAAAATAATTTTAACAACTGAATTGTAAGTAAGGAGAATGAAAATAGCCACATGCAATTAATTTTTCAAATATTGTATCTCACAACTGGCCAGAACTTTGTTTCTTTTTAACATGTGTCTTCAGTTTGAGATGTTTAAGTGTACACGTTACTCAACACTTTATTAGATCAAGATACATTTTCAATTTAAAAATTATTTGTGAATTTATAATTCATTACAATCTTAACTTGCCACTTGACTGTCAACTTGACCTACTTTTCTTTAACATTATTAATTCATTATATAGCTAATGCATTGAATTATGCAAATAAATAAAATCTATACCTTTGAGGTTAGTGTTTTTATAGCCATTCATCAGTGAGCTCTGCTCACATTACACAGCAGCGGACACCTGTCACCCTATTCTACCTTTGTCATTGTTTCAGAACTTGGAAGCATATTCATCAGATATCAGTTTATTGATAACGGTTTTCACAGCTCATTAGTGAATGAAACTATAGACTATTACATAATATGATATGTGAGCAGGTAGCCAAAGAACCTGTTCGAGGAATGGATTCCCACTGGACACATGCTATACAAGTGCTTAGATGGGCATGTGTCCTTTGGCTCCTCACTCTGTGAGAGAGGAGGTGTGCTTATAGCTCCAGCTAAATGTAATCGTCAATGAATTTTTAAGACCATGCTTGCACAGAGACTGGATAAATAACCTCCTTGCACCATGCTCTATCGTACTAACCAACATTTCCTGTTCACCTCTAGCGACTTATTATTATTATTTTATTATTTATTGGAACTCAAATGGGGTGGGTCCATCTGCCAAAGGGTGTGGGCCCAGTTGACAAAGGAGTCATGTCCACCTGAAAGAAGGCTGACAGTCGACGCCCTCCAGCAGACCATGCATGGAGCTCTGCTAAAGCCCTCCGTGCATGGTCCTAGTTATCAGTGCACTCTTGCTTTTTTAAATCTTCCGTTAGATTTCAAAATGCAGGAACTAATTTTTTTAGTACAATACCTCCACATCGGGGACTATCACAGCAAATTCATGACTGTTGGCACCTATGCTCTACATAAGCAAAATAGGTTAAGTTATAAATCACTATAAAAATGATTTAGTCTTCCATAAAATCACTGCAAACCCCCCAAATGATACCACATACCGTTCAAATAAAATGTTTATTTTTCAAGTGTAAAACAGGAAGGGTGATGTGATCCATGTTTTCTATTACAAATTATGGCCACGTGATTCATATGCAGAACAACACAATATCTATACTTCAGATTTGATTTTAATTTACATCCATAATGAATGTGAACAGTTGATGGTAAAATTACCATACATTTTAATACTGCCTAAAGCATCATATTTGTCCTCAATTTACCACTAGAGAATTAAGAATTACTTTTCACAGATTTGCGCAAATCGCACTGTGCAATGATGAACTCTGTAGTATTAACTTTTATTCTCTCAAACTGATCCCCAACACAGTATGCAACCTGGGTATATTTAAGGAAACCCCTCATCGAAAGGGTTTAATGGGTTTAGTATTTTTCATGACTTTTAAACCAAAGGCACTAAATTCCAAAATAATCCACACAATGGAGGCAGGTGGAGGTAAACCCAGGAAAGGAATCCGTGAGCATTGCAATTTGCATGTTAATCTCCCATGTTAAAATTAATGTATGATCCACCGGGTACTGTGACATATGGTGTAACTAAATCCCTATAGTTTCTTGCTAAAATAGTTGATTTTAAGTAGCCTTGTAAAATGTAAAACAATTTTTTTTTGTGCGCTGTTCCTTAATCTGTATTTTATATATGTTGGTCTTTAAAGCAGCACCACTACTGAGAAATTCAACTTCCAATCCCCCCCTTTTTTTTTAGATGCAGGAGGAGCCACGTGGGTCAGAGCAAATATTTGCCCTTAGATTGTGGAAGCATAAAGTCCTTTTGGCAAGGTGTACATGCAATTATCAAAGCAGTATGTGGAATAGACCTTACCGATTTTCATTGCAACAAATACTACACCATACCAACCTTCCAATTTCCAAATATAAAAAAAAACTATTTTATCACACCTCTTTAAATGTGAGAAAGTCCCTAATGCTCAAGCTCTGGAAATTGAAGACTCTACCACAAGCATGTCAAACTCGCATGCTGGTGTTATAGCAGAGTAGGCACCTGCTTTCCCCGCATTGCAGGTGCCTACTCTGCTAAAACTTACCCAGCCGGGGAGGAGGGCCAGCGAGGAAGCTCAGCGTTCCTGCTCCTCACTGCTCCCTTGCGCGCGCCGTATGCAGTGAAGCTGGGCGCCGGAATATGACATCATATTCCGGCACATGGCATCACTAAACTGCGCTACGGAGCAGTGAGGAGCAGATAGAAGGACCCCAGGGAGATGCCCCACATTGGCTCCAAAAGGTAGGGAGTAATAAAGAAAAGTATGTGTGTGAAAGAATGTGTAAGTGTGTGTGTACGTTTGTGTGTGTGTGTACGTTTGTGTGTGTCTATCTGTCAGTGAGTGTTTTTTTTTATGTATCTGCTAGCTATATTCACCATATTTGTTCCTAATGCAATTTACCCTTCCCTATATCCACACCTTTAACATTTTAGCTATCTTTTGGCAGAATTAATACTGCTGATTTTTAAGAAACATCATGGTGCCAGTCAGTGGTTCATTTTTGGGTATTGTTTTTTTGTTATAGCCCCAAACAATTATTTACCAACAAACTGCAAACATACTATTCTTCAAACTTACCAGTTTAATACTGATTTCTTTTTTAATGTTTTCTGAGGGGTACTTGAAGGTATTTTATTTGTGGGCACTCAAAAGCACTTCCAGGTTGGTCAGACAACAACTACTACCATCAACCTTTTGTGAGCAAACCAGAACACATTTGTGTGAAATAAAGGATTATAACTGGCTTGGTGAGATAGCTGATTGCTCGCAATTGACCTTAACCCAATTTGGGATCTATAATGCAAAAACAACTAAAGTTCCAGAGTTTCCAATTGCTCTGTAAGCACTTAGACGTGTGCAGACTGAACAAGGCAATTATGGAAGAATCTGTTTCCTCCCAGCTCTCACAAATCAGCCATTACCCTATGTTTGGCCATGATTTCTATAGACAAGACAAAGTTTAATTGTTTCTGCCAGGGGGTCTGCTTTGCAATCTGTTTCAAAACTGGTAATTAAATCAAATAGTGGAGCTGTTTTCCTGTATCAATGTGCGTGATCTATACTGCAAACCGCACCTTAATAGGAAGTGTGCAGATGTTACTGGACCCCTAACACCAGCTATACAGCTGTACTAAACCTAGAGAAAAATAATATGATCCAGTAGACGGAGCGGAAAATCTGCACCCCTGCTCCTCTCAAGACGAAGACGTTGAACTTACTATACTATAGAGCCTTCAGTTCCTGGCCAGTGAAAAAAAAAGAGGTATATACATCTGTGCTCGTAGAGGTGTAGACTATCTGCTCCCTCAATAGCCTATTATTATTCTTCCTTTCTTATTTTCCCACCATTATCTAAAACATTGTCTAAGGAGGAACTTGCCTTTTATTGGTTGTTGCGGTAGGCTGAACAATATTCATGCACAATTACCACCTATAGTCTTGTTATGTGCGTAACTGCAAATATTCTGCAGGTGCCACACATGTGTATCTGACCTTTCAAGATAATATGCATATATTTATTACTATTTCTTATATAGGAAAATCTAAGATCCATAACACTATAGTTTATTCATATCTGGGCAAGTTTCATCTCAAGGTACCGACAGCCAGAAAGGTCCAGAGTAAGTCAACATCCCAGAGGTTGCAAACTCATCTAAAACCCAACAGTGCGTGGCTTACATTTTCTAGCTAGAAGTCTTGATAAAAAGAGGTGAACTAATATGTGATGACATACAAGGTTATTTGCTTACACCTAATGTCTCAACGCTTAAACTTTACCAACTGTTTACCAAGATGAAGGCATTAGAGCCTTTCTGTCCTTATCAAATCACCCATGCAATGTTTGCATATGTTATTGGGGATTCCTGAAATTTTTATATGGACTTTAACCCTCTTGAAGTAAAAAAGCAAATATTTTAAGTCTTCTGCAATTTACCCTACACACATTGTTACTGTGACTAAATAACTGAGTAAGCTGCCGAAATTGATTTACCATCTTGGTGACCAAATGTCTAGTTCTACTGGAAAGTCTATAGAGAATTCAGATTACAGGGCTGCACAACAGCAATCATACTGTTCATTATGCATGTCCCAGGTCACAAAGAAAACCACAGACAGGCCATGAATGTGTTCATTATAATGTATTTGGACTTGGGTAAACACATGCACAAACTATATGGGTTTACTTTTACGTTTTAGAAATTTCCACTTCCATCTCTCCAACCTGAGCCGTATCTAAAGGACATGGAGAGGGTTGACACAGATTGATTTTTTTTTTTTTTTAGGTATTTGTTTTTCTAATATATTTATTATATGGCTGATATCCATTGTCAAAGCAGTTCCACTTATCTTATTTGATGAGTGGAATTACTGCTCAGGGTAAAGTAAACTACCATTCCCATAAACCTCTGCTTGTGTGTGGTTAGTGGGATAAGATCAGACACCATAGACCAGAATGAGATGCTCCTGACTAAAGGAGCATCTACCTGGTTAGGCAGAGGCTTGCTGCAAGTGCCACTTCGCGTGCAAGTGCAGCAGCTTTAGGAGTCTTTAAAGAAAATAGTTTTAGACATGTATATAATGCATACAAAATAGGGGTATTTTTTTTACCCTACTGATTTCATTTAAAATAATGAAACTGGGGGACATGGCTATACTAGACATGGAGTAAGTCGCTCTTGCCTGTAGCTCTCTAGCCCCAGCTCACAAAAGCCCTTAAAAATAGCCCATTCAGAGCCGCAATGGGAAAATCACAAAATTTACTTACCCCAGGACCTTCCCACACTGCTTCCCCGAGGTGTGCTGCAGGCGGCGAGACACACAAATCTCTGCCGAGCTGGCCTCCATCTCTGCCAACATGTTTACTCGTGCAGACAAGGCAGAAATGCTCACAGAACTGCGGACGGCGATCCGTGAAGAGATTAATGAGGTATGGAGGGACCACATGGCCCTGGAAACTAGGGTGGAGGAGTTGGAGGCAGACAGAATGCTGGCACAGCAAAACCAAAAGGCTGCTGATACTGCTACCGCAAGACAGGGATCAGTGCTACTGGAACTTCGCAGACAGGTGGAGGACCTGGACAACCAGGGTCGGCGCAATAACATGCGCAAAAGGGGGCCTTCCTGAGGCTCCAGAGGAATCGCTCCTGGAAATATTGACTGGCCTGTTTGCGTAACTACTTGGACAGACAGCACCCGCAGATTTTGGCATAGAGCATGCCCACAGAGCGCTCAGACCACCCAGAGGGGATGGTCAGCTTAGAGACACGATATGATGCCTACTCTAGTTCTCCCTAAAGGATGCTATAATGTGGGCGGCCAGATCGCTCCAAACCATCCCCTACATGGATGCCCAGGTATCCTTGTTTCAGGACCTCTCCATCCTCACATTGGAAGCTAGACGTGCATTGATACTGCTGACCCGCAAGCTACATGACAAGCAAATTCAATACAAGTGGGGATTCCTCTTCAGTCTACAGGTGAAAGTGGGCAACGCATGGCCCATCATCCGGTGGCCCAATGATGTCCCAAGGTTTCTACGTGCCACGGGCCTATCAGCAGTAGCTATACTGAACTGGATACTCGAGAACCTCCATCCCGCCCAGCAAACCCGGTTGCGACCCGGAATCCGACCTGGTGCGACCTGATTTGGGACGAAGAGGTGGATGAAATGGCCCAGAAGAGTGATTGAGTATGGGATGACACGACACGTCTGATATCCCCGCTCCCTGTCCTTTAACCGGGACTGACCCCCACTGTCTTCCCCCCTGCCTGAAGTTTAACCCAGGCCACTGTGACGAAGTGCCCTTCGCCACTTTGTCCTGGAGAGGCATGCTTGCCTGCCTCCTCCCCTGCGACTATGGTCCTGGACTATATTGCACTGTAAACCCTGTATTCAGGCATATGGATTTGTATTAGACTGTCTTTTACCCTTTATCTATGCTGTAGGTTTGGACTGCTAATATAACCTAACAGCCAGGGGATTTAGGCGAATATATTGCGTGAGAATCCCATTACTGGAGAATACAGCCGTTCGTATGATTTCATGCGAATTCTTTGTGCTCTGAATAGGTGGCCGCCATTTCGGGACTTTTACACGTGTTCGCGGCCATCTTGCGTGCGAACAGCGGTGTTTGCCTGTGAACGCATGGAACTGAAATCGGAAGCGCAAACAGGCGAATACCGCTAAGACCTCCAGACATCCAGAACTACGTACGGAAACTACCGAACGACCGGCCGTTCGGTAGTTATACTTAACTTAGTATGGGGATTCTAGCGATCACAAAGATGCGAATGGATGGCAAGAATTTCGTCTATTTTACCGTGCGAACGGAGACCGACCGCAAGGCCAAAACTCATGGAACTATTTTCGGCTAGTTGGTCTGTGCGGTCGGTCAAAACTTTGGAGCTCTGTATCTCCCGAACCATCCATCCGAATGGGCTGATTTTTGGACAGACTGTTCCCCTGAACAAGGGCTATTTGGGGATACCAGATTTAAAGCTGTACCCCCTGTTTTTGGGGTACATCCAGAACTTGGGTAAAATAATGTATGTTTTAATTGGGTTATGTGTTTATCTGAGGGGAGAAGACGTGGGGGTGTTACCATGCATGTGATTGGTCAATTTCATCCTCCCCCTGGGAGTGTCCTGTATGTACCTGATCCTAATAAAAAGCAGGCTGGGTGTTCCAGACCTCAGACCTCTTCTGACCCTCAATACGTAGCCGTGTCTCGTTATTGGAGGGAACTGCTATATCACACTGGGGATTGCTATGCGCTGCATATTCCCCTGAGCTCTTAATCACTTAGCTCTTGTAAGAGCTTGTTCCTGTTACGCTCTCCTGGAGGAGAGGTCTTCCCCACACGGTCCTGGAGGACAGAAGCCGATCCAGGGTGGAAGGAAGACGGCGCGGCTCCAGTTAAGCTACGGCGGTTGTGGAGCCTGCGGTGGTTGTGGTGTCGTCTGCAGTGCTTGGAGTCCTCTGAGAGCGCTAGGAGCATCCATCAACGGAGGGTACTCGGTCGGGGTACACGGAGCTCCGTTACATTGGTGGCAGCGGTGGGATGGCGTCCTAGTGCGAGGAGAAGCAGCTCAGAGACACTGGTAACGTTTGGAGTTACAATTGAGGGCAACGCTAGCCATTGGGCAGCGCCCCTGGCGACAACAGGATGGAATCAGCTGGTTTGCGGACAGCGTTCCATGATGAGGAGGAGAAGGAGGCCGCAGATTACAGGGATGCAGCCAGAAGGGAACTCTGGTATGATGCCCTGGAAGGTGCCCAGTGGCGGCGAGGTGAGAGGCTCCCCAGTGATGAGCAGCGGCTACAGAAGCGTGTGGCAATGCGAATATGTCTACTGGGGGAGCAGCCCCTGGATGAGTGGGTGGCAAGACTAGAGACCCTGGTATGGCGAGAGATCGGGCTAGACAACGCATACCAGGCCCTCTGGTGGCATACCATTCGACTTACTCCCTGGACGGCCGAGCACGACCTACCGGAGGGGGATGATTATGATGGTCCTGGTCTACTTATGGATGCCATGGAAGAGGATCTTGATTTCGGCAGCACGGAGGAGTCTAGGCTTTGGGACATCTATGACTACTGGATGGGCATGTATGTCTGGGCTGACGAACGCGAGGTGAGAAAAGACATGACCCACCTGGCCACAAGGGAGTGGGAGCTGGAGCAGGACTACATACACCTACTCAGCTTCGTGCAGCCCCAACCTACCCGACAAGCAGAACCAGACCTCCCTGACTGGTCCGGCGATGAACCTCAGATGGCAGGTAGAGATGGGACCGATGTCTCTCTACCGGCCCTACAGGGATGCTGGGCAGTCGGCCCAGATCCACAGCGACAGTGTGTACCCCAGGGGGCAGAAGGTGCCGTCCTTTCCCCCCAGCAGCAGTGTGTCCTACAGAGAGCGGAGACAGTTGGTCCCTCTCTACAGCAACAGGACAATGGTAAGGGAGTGGAGACAGGCGGTCTCCCTCTTCAGCGGCAGTGTATACCCCAGGGGGCAGAAGGTGCCGTCCTTCCCCCCCAGCAGCAGTGTGTCCTACAGAGAGCGGAGACAGTTGGTCCCTCTCTACAGCAACAGGACAATGGTAAGGGAGTGGAGACAGGCGGTCTCCCTCTCCAGCGGCAGCCTGTGTTTCCGGGAAAGGAGCACAGCACCCCCTCTCCCCAGCGGCAGCTTCCCCTAACAAGGGGAGACACCAATCCCCCAGACGGCGCAGATGGGACCGTGGTCTCTGTGCCTGACCTACAGGGATGCTGGACAGCCTTTCCAGATCCCCAACTACCCTCACCGGGACACCCAGAGGAGGGGGTAAGTACAAATTCCCCTCCCCAGCTAACTCCTAGCGTGGCACCAGGGTTAACGGAGGCGATGCTAACCCCTACTGACGTCCATGTTCCCTTGACTACTGAGCCGGACTATGGTCTCAGTACCCCAGCGGAAGAGCTGGCAGCTGGGCAGAGCGCAGTCGGCCTCTGCCCTACCTTTTTCCCTGGTCCAGAGCCTGATGTCTTGCAGGCTACCCCAGCAGAAGAGCTGGCATCTGGGCAGAGTGCAGTTGGCCTCTGCCCTTCAAGTACCCTCGGCATGTGGCCTCATTACCACAGCCAAATACCCAGGTGCAGTGACTGTATGTTGTGGGGGGGCTACTCGGACATCTGTTTATTGTGGGTTGGTGGATCGACTAACGGAGGCACTGACCGACAGAAGGTCAGGTGCCTGGTTAGTCTTCCCCCCAAAGGGGAGATGTGTGACGAAGTGCCCTTCGCCACTTTGTCCTGGAGAGGCATGCTTGCCTGCCTCCTCCCCTGCGACTATGGTCCTGGACTATATTGCACTGTAAACCCTGTATTCAGGCATATGGATTTGTATTAGACTGTCTTTTACCCTTTATCTATGCTGTAGGTTTGGACTGCTAATATAACCTAACAGCCAGGGGATTTAGGCGAATATATTGCGTGAGAATCCCATTACTGGAGAATACAGCCGTTCGTATGATTTCATGCGAATTCTTTGTGCTCTGAATAGGTGGCCGCCATTTCGGGACTTTTACACGTGTTCGCGGCCATCTTGCGTGCGAACAGCGGTGTTTGCCTGTGAACGCATGGAACTGAAATCGGAAGCGCAAACAGGCGAATACCGCTAAGACCTCCAGACATCCAGAACTACGTACGGAAACTACCGAACGACCGGCCGTTCGGTAGTTATACTTAACTTAGTATGGGGATTCTAGCGATCACAAAGATGCGAATGGATGGCAAGAATTTCGTCTATTTTACCGTGCGAACGGAGACCGACCGCAAGGCCAAAACTCATGGAACTATTTTCGGCTAGTTGGTCTGTGCGGTCGGTCAAAACTTTGGAGCTCTGTATCTCCCGAACCATCCATCCGAATGGGCTGATTTTTGGACAGACTGTTCCCCTGAACAAGGGCTATTTGGGGATACCAGATTTAAAGCTGTACCCCCTGTTTTTGGGGTACATCCAGAACTTGGGTAAAATAATGTATGTTTTAATTGGGTTATGTGTTTATCTGAGGGGAGGAGACGTGGGGGTGTTACCATGCATGTGATTGGTCAATTTCATCCTCCCCCTGGGAGTGTCCTGTATGTACCTGATCCTAATAAAAAGCAGGCTGGGTGTTCCAGACCTCAGACCTCTTCTGACCCTCAATACGTAGCCGTGTCTCGTTATTGGAGGGAACTGCTATATCACACTGGGGATTGCTATGCGCTGCATATTCCCCTGAGCTCTTAATCACTTAGCTCTTGTAAGAGCTTGTTCCTGTTACGCTCTCCTGGAGGAGAGGTCTTCCCCACACGGTCCTGGAGGACAGAAGCCGATCCAGGGTGGAAGGAAGACGGCGCGGCTCCAGTTAAGCTACGGCGGTTGTGGAGCCTGCGGTGGTTGTGGTGTCGTCTGCAGTGCTTGGAGTCCTCTGAGAGCGCTAGGAGCATCCATCAACGGAGGGTACTCGGTCGGGGTACACGGAGCTCCGTTACAGCCACCCCGGCAGTTGCTGCTCCGTTTCCAGGAGACTCTATCGTGAGATATGGTTCGTACTTTCTGGGTGTTACGGGTAGGGCCTAGGTCCTTGCTATCACAGAGAGACCCTGCAGTAAGCCCTGATACACCTTCCTCAGGCCATTTACTTTGAGTGGGTCTCCATTATTGGGTCTCGGGGGGACTCCTCTGAAGTACCATGAACACGGCCTTCCGGTGTCCCCTTTTCCACTCCAGCAATGGTGTGGCGAATGCTGCTCCCGCGGCAACTCTGTCCCCACACAGGAATCCTGGGCACCCCTACACCAGTTGCCAGCAGACGCTGCGGATGCCTGACCATATTGCCCACAGGGATGGCCCCAGTGATGGACTGACACATGCCTGGATCATTTCAAGAAAGAAGACAGGTTTAGTGCTATCGATGCTAATGCTTACTGTGTTTATACGTTTGGGTATTGGGCCTGGCCTCTCCCTGTGGGGCCCCCTGGGCTTTGTCCCAGGACCCACTAGGGAGACGAATGAGGTTGCCGGGGGGTTGGGGACACCCTGCTACTTAAAGGATGTTTGATATGGGGGCACCACCAGAGGGGAGAGGGGAGGGGTGGGAGGGCCTCTGGAACGGGGTCTCATCAATAAGATTTAGCTGGTTCCGCTGTCATTAGAGACCACGCGCCCAACCACAACAATGAGGGGGGGGGCAGTCCACACAATGGGGAATTAGCATGTATAGGGCGATTTATACTCCCCCAGTTCTCGGCACATGCCTGCTAATGTACGCATCACTTTTCCGCAGACGCATGGGCTGGGTGCCCATGGAGACCGAAATGCACGATTTGTTCTCGACAAAGCTTGATCTGTCAATGACCCCCACGTGACTGACTCTCACTGTAAATACTATCAGGTCCACTGTGGTGAATGGGGTCTGTTATGCTCCACCTTCACTGACCATACACACCCGATATAGAGTCATAGTTGCCATTTGAGCTCTTGAACTTCTCTCTTTCCTCTTTACAAACTATCTTTCTCCACTTTATCTTCTCTCCCTCTTTTTTTTTTTTTTCCTCTCCCACTCTGGCACACAAAAACCATGGGCTCGGGTTTCACACTGGCCCCCCTGAAGTTTTGGACAAATAATGTACGGGGCGTTAACATACCGGAGAATTGCTCTCAACTACTCCGAACCCTATGGTCGGTTTGGGCCTTGGTGGCGTTCCTCCATGAAATGCACTTCCGGCGACACGATGCCCCAACACTTCAAAACCACAGATTCCTCTTGGGCTTTTTTGCAAGCCACGTAGAAGCCAGACTGGTGGGAGTAGCCATTCTATTTGCACACTCCATACCGTTCACATTGGCCGACCTGCAGGGCAGATACCTCTTTCGTAAGGGATTTATAGCTGACCACATATATATGTTTGTATGTATATATAGCCCAAATCAAAACGAACACATTTTCCTGCAAGGGGGTCTCATCGTCTGCAGGTGACACCAATTTGCCTCTCATCCCTCAACAGGACTTATCCAGAGGGGTATGTTCACTCCTGCAGCGCAGCATTTTCTTGCAATGCACAAACACTATAGCCGAAATTACTTCTTTCTGGCCCAAGAATGTCTGCCCCTTCTCATTCACTCAGACATTGAGTTCATGGAAGGTTCTGATCACTCACCCGTTTCGCTTACATTGCACTCTCCCTTATATAAACCGAGGGAACACCAGTGGAAGCTTAATGAAAACTTACTGATTGGACTAGAGGACATCGAACCAGCGAGACAAGAACTTACTCATTACTTTGAGACTAATGACTCCCCTGACACACCACCACCACCACTGACAGTGTGGGAAGCACACAAATGTGTTATCAGGGGTCACTACATCAAAGTATGCACACACAGCAAGAAGGGCCAGACCTGACGCATGTCCTCTTTGATACGCGAAATCAATGTTCTCGAAGATGCACATAAACAGACACTAGCAGACAACACATACCTCCGAGTGACGGAAATACGAAGGCAGATGAAAGACATCCAAGCGCAGGGTCTCCTGCTTACCCTCAAGAAGTCTGCAATGTTCTTTTTTGAACATTACAATAAGAATGGGAGATTACTAGCTCGACAGTTGCGAGACAGACGACGACTGTGCCATATCCACAAAATCAGACTCAAGGGGAAAGGTGAGACTAGACTGCCCGAAGGAATCTTGCAATCATTTCAAGCATAATACATTGAATTGTACAACTAAGACCAATCACACCAGGGAGGGGCCTGCCATCAGCAACGTCGCATGTTGATCTCCTGGTTCATCTGCATCAATGCAGTCAAGATGAATATCCTCACCCACGTATTGTACTTGTTTCAGACCATACCCATTATAGTCCAGAGAGCATTTTTTAGTTCTATCGTGACAGCGATAAGGCGGTTTATGTCGAACGAACACCCCACTAGACTCTGAAGGGTGCTCCTAGAGCTACCCAAGAAAGCTCGGGGTACCGGACTCCCATCAATAGTGACATATTACCAGGCCACCCATTTGCATAGATTTCTGGCTTGGCACGCTCGCACACCTAACAAACAATGGGTAGACATGGAGATCCAACAGGCAAGCGGCAAAATACCATCCACGTTGTTGCTGGGTAACCTAACAATAGGTACCCTACGAACTAACAACCCCATGATAGACGCTACACAAGGTATCTGGTGCACACTCCGCTACCAACGACAACTAACAACCTCCATTTTTACTCCATTTGAAGAAGCCACATACGGTGGCTTCTTCATAACGCGTTATGGTTTTAAATTGTATGTTTTAGCAATAAAAGTATTTTGGTCGCTTAAGCTGTACCGATTTTCTTTTTATTGTGTTTTATATATTTTTTTTTTATTTTACCCACTTTTATCCTTCCTGACAATTTTATCTGTTCCTGAACTCAAAGAAATCCGAGGTGGGGATCATTCCACCAACGCCTTATCAATAGAGCAGTATTTTCTGCTCTATATTTGTGAGTAACATTTTTATTAAGTGTTCTTGCATAGCAAGACCACTTAATGTTATCTCACATATATATTATTATTCTTATTAATGTCAAATTTACCATCCTAACTCCTCCAACAGTTTTTACACTACATAGACAGTAATATACTAAAACGTGCGGATTGTTCCCGATTGGTGTGCTATTACTTTGTGGAACGTTTCGCCGAATGGTTCACGGTTTTTGTGGCAAAATCGGTCCCATAGGAATGAATGGCGAAATGTTCAAAACTAGAGTGGGAGCTGGCAAAAGCTGAAAAATCAGGACATAATTTCTAAACTGCCACCACTCCCTCATTTTCAAGCCCACCTACACAAATCTTATATCAAAACGTTCAGCTATCCCTGCTGCCACTGAAAATGTCCACAGCTAAGCCATAGTCCTGATAGTTTTCACAATGTGACCATTTGTTTGCAACTCACGCCGTCCATTGACATTCATTGAAACTCCACTCTAGCCAGCTCAAACTTGAAGGGCAATTTCTAAACTGCGACTGTGCCTTCATTGTTAATATTTCAGAGACATACTATGCATCAACATGTAGGTCTGTGTCTTGTGATTCTCACAATATAAAGCTTTTTGCTGTAGGATGTATAGTTTTTAGAATACGACCGTTTGAAGATGGCAACCGCCAAAATACTCTGACCTGTGCCAGGCTGGAGCAACAAGTGATGTTTTTTGTACACCTGCTAATGTTTTTATAAATGTATGGTTTAATTTAATGTAACTGTGAAGCACTTTGGGCAAAAACGTTGCAATGAAATGTGCTATATAAATAAATAAGTTATTCCGCCCACTCCAGTTGTAGACTACTGGTGGAGGCAAGAACACTTAACACAATTTCCCCAGAAATTGTAGCTTTCTAGTTTATATCTCATTTTTATCATATTGAGAGCACTATTGTTGTTTTCTCACCATTATTCGGAGCCATGGATACCCAGACTGTACTGACGACAACACCCTTCCTGAATATCCTATAAGTGGGGATCATATCACTGAACACCCTCCACTCCAGAGCTGGTTATAGCTCTACTAAATGTGCTATAATACATAATAATACTCTACTAAATATGCTATAATACATATTCCTGAATTTTGGCGTATTGCACGTATTTGGCGTATTGGTTGTTTTTTTTCTCCCCTTGTCTCTTCACATATACGGATATTTTAACCATCCGGACTGATCAACTCCTGAGGATTACACCCCAATTTTATCCTGTTTTAGCAGTGAGACTTTAACCTTATTGGCGCAGCCTTTTCTGCCTTTGTACTATTTCCTGTCTTTTTGAAGGGTTAGAGGGATTCCCTTCCTTAAGGTTGCTGCCCACCGACATAGTGTTTATAAATTAGCGCTTACCTTCTGTTGTCTTTTGTGTAACAACCTCCCCCAACCCGCTCACCCCCATCACGAACAACCCTGATTTGGTCAGAGGGCTGAGCACTGGGGACCTAGCTGGCTTCGGGGCCACTGACTGGATGTACATGCACCAATGGTGCTCTACTAACCAACTTAAATCCATAGCAACACTACTACCTGACAGACAACCAACCCCACTGGACCAGTTCCGCTACCACCAGATTAAATCGTATTACACCTCCATACAGGAGCTGGGGCAGCTGCACAGACCCCTGACACAATTTGAACACCTCTGCACCAAAAGAGGACATGTCTAACGGGGCATTTCTGCTATGTACCCAATGCTATTGTTGGGTGACTGTGATGCCCCTCTCGGGTTCACGAGTAGATGGGAAAGGGAAATGTGAGTCACACTCACAAACAACGACTGGGATAAAATCTTTACCCTCACACTCAAAGGTTCAATAAGTTAAAAGTTCCAAGAGCTAAATTACAAGCTACTAACTTTCTGGTACAGAACCCCAGACGTTCTGCAACGTATGCATGCAGAAATACCACCGGAATGCTGGTATTGCGGTGCGGATGTGTGAACATGTCCCACAATCGTTCCCTGGTGGAAGACGGCACACACCAAAATCCAGGATATCACAGATACCACCCTACGATTTCAACCTCTGACTATGTTACTGCATCACACCACAGTACCACTAAAAATACCTAGAAAGTCATTGACCCTCCTCTTGTTAACTGCTGCGAAGTCCCTGATCCCGGTACTCTGGAAACAGGCTAGTGCACCCACCCTCCAGCAATGGGTAGCTAAGGTTGAGGAGAACTACAGCATGGAATTGCTGACTGCGGCCCTATGGGGATGCATGGAGAAGTGTGTCCAAACCTGGATGCCTTGGCTAACATACATCTCGTGAGTTCAGTCAGGAGTGTGAGAGGCCCGGGTTCTATATCAAACAGACTAAGACGTTCGGCAGGCATCCCGGATAGATGGGGTTAGGGGGAACGAAGCAAGGAGACCTGACGGTTCACTTTAAAAGTACATTGGAAGTTTAAAACTAAATTTACCCTCCTCCAAATCCCTCTCCTTTTTAAATTTTTTTTTAATCTCTTCTTCTCTCGCCTTTTTCCTCTCCCTTTTCCTCTCTCC
The DNA here is from genome assembly GCF_036172605.1 of Pelobates fuscus. Taxonomy (NCBI): domain Eukaryota; kingdom Metazoa; phylum Chordata; class Amphibia; order Anura; family Pelobatidae; genus Pelobates; species Pelobates fuscus. Next base: position 161,393,060 of record NC_086323.1, on the reverse strand, counting down.
TTCTCTATTTTCTCTCTGCTTCACAACACGCCCGCGGCCCCATAGACCGCTAGGGGAAAAAAAATCCCTACATAAACACAGACCCTTATCGACAAGCCACATTAATACGGTGACAACCGGCTAGAATACCTCTTTACTGTACTATAAGTTGGATGACCCAACTTATTAGGTGTACCACCCTGAACCACTCCAGGTAGCACCACTCACCAGTAGTACAACCTACCAACGTTACAACTGCGGTATACTGTGCGGGGACTTCCAATATGATGTCTAGTGCCAAGTTTCATGTATGCAAGGTTTTTTCATTTTTTTGAATGCTGTAAGACATTTATGTCATGCAATAGACTAATGTAAAGCACAAATGTATCCGCTGCATTGTTTATTTCCTTTACTGTACTACTTATTAATTGAAAAACGATAATATCAATAAAGCTTGTAAAAAAAATAATAATAATGAAATCGCAGTCAGAACTCTATTAATGGGATGAGAGAGAGTGATGAAGTGTAAGTTGTTATTGGTCATAATTTACAGATTGTTGTCAAATAAAACAAAGCAAACATTTTATGTAAGCAGATATTCTGAGTGTACAAAGCAACACCTTTTCTATTTATCTCTTATTCATCTATAAAATTGTTTGGGAAGCAAAATTGTAAAGAAATCCATCCCCAGCTGCTATATAAATCAAGACACTTTATTCAATGCAGGAAATGAGAATATATGATAACATTTACATATGTTAACATATACATGCATATGTAATGTGTGCTTTAGTGCTACTTAGCATATACATTGACGTTCCATTGAAGGCATGAATTGAAATGAGATACTAAATGGTACTGCAGGTACAGTCTGGAAGACCATCAAATTGCAACATTTATAGGGACCAGGGCCAGATTAAGGGCCCATTGAACCTGGTACTGACAATTCTGATGGACTTAATTACAGAATCTTATCAACAGAAAACACTAAAACAGTCATACCTCCCAAGCGTTATGTATCTGGTGGAGATGGTGCTGGAGGGAAACTCACAGGATATAGATATCAGAAAACATGAACCCTATGCTAATCATCATTCATTCCCTCTAACAGCAGCGTCCGGTTTAGCAGGATTTCAGTGAGCGGGGTAAAAGTTTGGAAAGGGGCTAACATGCATGAAGATTTAGATGGTTAGCCTGGCGTGAATGCATGTCAGGATGCCTGCCAATCATGCAGGCTGGCTAAATAAGGGCATACTATGCAGACAGCACTCTGGGCCAGGGCTGCCATCAGAAATTGTGGGGCCCCTAACACAGCTCAAGATCTGGGCACCCGTGTGCCCGCCACCAAGCCCCGCCTCCAAACCCCACCCACAGGAATACACACACACACAGACACAAAAGGACACAGACACAGAAAGATACACACATACTAACAGACACACACACATATAGACACAGATACACACACACATTGACGTACGTACGTACATACATACATACATACATACTGACAAACAGACATACATACAAACTGACATACGGATATACAAACAGACATACATACATAATGGCATACATACACATACATACATACTGATATACAGACATATATACACACACACACACACACACACACACAGATATATACATACACAGATACATACACACTGACATACATACAGATACATACACACTGACATACATAGACATACACACAGACATACACACAGACATACACATACATACACACACAGACACAGACATACACACAGACACAGACACAGACATACATACAGACACAGATATACATACATACACACAGACATACACACACATACTGACATACACACAGACATACATATATATATGCAGACACACACACGCCTCATTTATCAGCCTCCTCCTCTTACCTTTAAGTTGCAGGAGGGTGGCTGGGGATGATGGGAGTGAGCGGGTGCCTCTCCTCTGCTCTCCCTCCGGTCTCCTCCCGCGCGCAGTAAGCTGGGAGGAAGTGACCGGGCGTCACTTCCTCCCAGGAGCCCTTGCGGTGTAGCTGCATTTTTTTATTTTAAAAGGGCCCGGTCGCGCTATTACCCGGCCGCAATTACCCGTTATGGTTGTCACCCCCTGATGGCGGCCCTGCTCTGGGCTTCGCATAAATGCATTTAATAATGCGATTGATCCACGCGACAGTCCACTAGCACTCACTTGTCCACTCCTCTTCTTATTTTCTTACTAGCAGGCACAAGGTATACAGTCTGAGACAGAGAAAAGGTGAATGTAGAAGAAAGGGAACATGCCACACTGATAGAGCCCGAAACAGCAAGAGCATTTGCTTAGTGCACAAAGTCAGCTTTACCTTAAAAAATGTAATTGTCAGCCAGTCCATACCAGTTTTGTTCCCCTACATGCCTCTTAATTTTCAATAGTTTTTTTTTTTTTTTTTAAATCAATGGGCCTATTCCATGGGAATGAGCCTGGAACTGCAGCTCAATCAGGGCCTTTGTTAATCCAGAGCTTATAGAGACCATTGATTACAGGTATAGCATTGCCTAATACTCCATAAATACCCAGGTTCCAATTGCTCTACACTTCTCCTTCTATAACATTGTTCACTTTATCTGCAAGATAAATAGAATTCAGTTACACCCAACTCTCCAACAGAAAGGAAATGTTTGCTCCAAGACTATTCTCAATATTTGCGGTCTTATTGAAACTGTGAAACATAAAGTTTGGTTAGGTACACATGATCTGGATATATGCCCTGGTCCTCGACTTTTCTCCTACGAATGTTTAGGCACATTATTGGATCATTCTAGCCATACAGTGAGGTGGGTAAGCAAATATCAATAGATTTGCTAGCAGTAAAGCTCACAGTACAACTAACTGAAGGTGACCTTTTTATCGTAGTGTTTATACATTCATTAAAAAAAACAAAAAACTATATTTATACTCTGTCTATCTCCCACCACCTGCCTTGCATTGTAGGTATAAACAATACTCCCAGGGTGACTGCAACTTGTGGGAAATATTTAGATTCCTTGTGTAGAATGGATAGCGGTGTGTTCTGATAATAATATAAGTGCTAGTTGTCGTATTCAAAGGTGTTTTTTTCAAATTTGTTCTCTAAGTACTTCATCCGAGGAATTAATAAAGGGCCCTATTCCGGGAAGACTATATTTTATGATTGGATTGTATCAGTTCCATCCAGATGGTGTGTATGAGTTTAGATTGAAGTAGGGTTTTGGATGCAGCCAATGAATCTGTACGAATATGACATGTCTTATGTCATGTGACATGTCTTCTGCTTCTGGAGTTAATCAGTGTTTAATTCCTAGTAATGGCAAGTAATCCCTTACCTCCTTCCAGAATTTCCAATATTTTAGATGCGTGCATTACCAGATGGATTATAGATACAAGCTATATTGGGCATAGATAGTAAGAAATGGTTTTGGTTTTATCTACCTTCAATAAATGTATTATTCTTATGTCCTTTAGATAAGTCATTTGCAATAGAAAATTATCCCGTGTTCTATTCTTTAGCAAATGAGAATTAGGCTCAGCTGAAATGTCCCAGAACATACTACATAGGATAGATTTCAAGGTATTCTTCCAGGTTAAACACTTTCTAACAAAGTAAAGAGAACCTCCCCTTCTGGCCCTGATTGGAACTGCAGCACTAAATGAATAGGTAAGTAATGATACTAGCTGAGAAGGGTAATCGGACAAGTGGGAAGTTGGAATAATATGGATATTGAAAGGGTTATGTGTGGACAAAATAGAGCAAGAGGGGTGTGATAACTAAGGTGGTATAAAAATACTTGTGCGACGAAGGATGGGGTAGTTGACCAGTATTTTAATGTTTCTACTGCTTCCCATGATGTATTTTAGTAAATCTAATACTTGCAGCACCACGATTTATGAAAACTTTTTTTTACCCATCATTGGGAAAAACACTTGGTTTGACCTTTCCACCTGCGGGCTGTTTCCTGCACCTCCCAGTACCAGTTATGAAATTATCCAAACAACCCAATAAATCCGATCCCTCGTTATGTTTGTGAAAAGCTTTGCATCATCTGTCAGTAGTGTATGCCAAGGAACAAGTTGTTCTCCAATCGGTTGTCAGTATAGGTCTTTCTCCATGGAAACTGCAATAATTACCCTCCATCGGAAAGCTTCTTAACATATATATATAGCCAGGCTGGTGGGCGAAAACCTTTATCTCTTTTGATTGACGGCATCATACCGTATCCCTTGTTACTGAGGTTTATTTTAATCACTATTGTTACTTTTTTCTGATTTGATTTACAGTAACACTTATTGTTAAATATTTCAGTTGTTTTTTATTTCTGCAGTTAATGTTATATTGTGATATAATTAAATTTATCAGAGACATAGATTCCTATATTTTGTAAACATTACTTAATTAAATCCTGTAATTTAAGATTTAGCTCCCTTTTTTTCGAGTATCAGTGTCGTGATAGAGGGCTTATTCATTTAGAGGGTTACTCCAGGGACCATAAGCACTTCATGAAAAACATCGGGTGACTAGTTTGCACTAATGAGACGGTCTCTCTTAGACCATTTTATTAAATATCAGAGTTCTACTCTACTATTTTGGAGGAAGTGCCTTTAGTGGCTGTCTAAATGACAGCCACTAGAGGCAGTTAAACCCCGCAATGAAAACACTTCCATTCTACCAAAGGGGTATCTAGTGAAAATAAAGCTTATGGCAAATATTTAAATTGCGCCTCTCATGACTCCTGTTCAAACATCTGACACCCATCTTTTAGATAACTTTACATACAATTTGCATTTTTTTGCTGATTTTTTGTGGTAATATTTGTGTGTGTGTGTGGTATATGGTTATAGATGATGTGAACTGCGATGTGTGCTGACTGTATATGATGTGTGTATGTGAGGTGTGTGTGTGTGTGGTTGTGCTTTGTGTAGCGCTCTCCTGCTTGGCTTTCTTCAAGGAAAGAGAGCTTTGATCTCTGGTGGTTCAATGGGGAGGTCATACTCTGTGGTGGTCCAGCAGAGGTTAACTATGTCTGATGGTCTAGTTGACATCCTGAGTCAGTGATGATCCAGCCCTGGGATCTGTTTCTGTAAGATGTTTGTATCAGTGTGTGTAATGGTTGAATGATGAGTACGTAGGAGACTGAGAGATGTATCTGGAGGGTAAGTGTGTCTGTGTGTTTAGTACTATATTTGTAGTATATGCCTCAGAGTGTGCGTTTCTGACTGTGTGTCTTTGTCTTTGATATTTTTTACCTGTGTATGCATGAGTATCCTTGTGTGTGAACGTATGTCTCTGTGTCAGTTTTCATGTGTATGTCTGTGCCTGGAAGTGTATGTGTGTGGGATAGTTGCTTGCATTGTGTTGTTTATAAAGTTTGCTGCTTGTGAATTTTGTGTGTTGTATTTATGTCAGGCTGTGTTTCACGTGTGGGAGGGTACTGTGTATGACACAATCTTCAGGGCGTGACTTTGATAGAGTGAGTAGGGGGGTTACTGTGGCAGGGTAAGAAGGATATGTGTTACAGGGTTAGGGTGTGACTGTGATGGAATTAGAAGGGTGAGTGTGACAGATTTGGGGGTAAGTGTGACAGAGTTGGTGAGTTGAGTGCGATAGCGTTGGGGGGTCGAGTGTGGCAGGGTTAATGGTTGAGTGTGAGGGTGAGGGAGTGAATGGGACAGAGTTGTGTTGTGAATGTGACAGGGTTAGGGGGTGAGATTGAGTTGGGAGATGAGTTTGAGGGGTGGGTGAATGTAATGGTTACGAGGTGAGTGTGACAAGGTTGAGTGTGAGGGTTGCGAGGTGGGTGAATGTGACAGAAATAGGAAGTGAGTGTGAAAGGGTTGAGGGGTCAGCATTACAGGTTAGTGTCGCAGGGCAAGAGGGGTGGTGAGTGTGAAAGGTTGGGGGTGAGTGTCTAAGAGTGAGGGTGAATGATTGTGAGTGGTGAACTCTGCAAGGAAGAACAGAATACTAGGGAACCATTTTAAAGGCATGTGCAGGGAGGTCTTTTGATCTCCCTGCTAACACGAGTGGGAGTCTAATCAGACCTGGAGCTCCAAGCTCAGACAGGGGCCCACAACTACCTAGGTGGCCACTTTTGTTGCTAATGAATAACCCGGCTCTGAGAGGCACCCAGGGCATACATGCCATACCCTAGGTACACCACTGCATTCTGCAGAAACGCACCAAGACCCCTTTGTTGAGATGACCTGGCCTGGGTGTCTATAGTGCCCATTTAAATATTGTATGTAGACTGGTAAATAAAGCATGTCAAACACTCTTGCATTCTTGCATATTCTCTGAAGTGTAAATTGTAAGTGAATTTAAAGTGCCTTCAAAATTTTACGTCAAAAATCTGAGCTTAGTTAATTTATTTGTAGAATGTTCCCAGTTTGGCTATTTTGGTCTAAAATATGAAAATCACTTTGAATTCCCAACAATCATCAGTTCAGTTAAACATATATGACTGCACACGTTTAGATCAGTTTTCCTTATCTCTAATTGTGCAAGCATTATTCAACATTCAAAATAGACACTTCACTCGCTATTGACTGGAAGTATCTCTCTTTGTAATGAGATTATGATTCAGCTCTATATTTGCATGTGAATTTCATTTATATTAAAGCCTATCTCATAACACCACCCTTTCAATTTAGCACTCATCACAATACTTGTTTTAGATTAAAATTTTCCTCATCATTATCACCTAAAAATGTCCAAAAGTATTTTGGGAACTGCATAGGACTTGCGGTTGAATATAGCAGTGTTTCCCAACCCAGTCCTCAAGGCACACCTACCAGTCCAGGATTTAAGGATTACCCAGTTTTGTCTAAGGTGTTTTTAGAAAAAAAGAAAAAACACCTTAGACAAAACTGGGCTATCCTTAAATCCTGGACTGGTAGGTGTGCCTTGAGGACTGGGTTGGGAAACACTGGAATATAGAGTTGCCTGCAGGTCTGCCACCTATGCCCCTTCGATATCAGAGTCTAAAATGCTTTGGTACTATTAGGAATATAGGACAGAAATCTGTGACAGGTATGTATTCACTCCCGAGGAATGGTGGGAAATGGAATCAAGTAATATCTCTAATATGGTGAATATTACTTTATATCATCTAGAGGTTTCCTGACCTAATTTCCAGAGATTTAAAACTGATATTGTTCCTAAACTCACCTCTAGCAATCTCAAAATGGTACAAATCGCCAAGACTCCTTAAGATTTCTTACTCTTATTCATGATTTAACATGTGAAATTCATTATTAAATTTACCTTGAAAATTGTTTTACTGCTATACACTATATGAACTCCTGCTCCAGTCTATTTGGAACACAGTGGTGGTAGGTTCCATTCCATTAAACAGAATGCAGTGGCTGGGGTTTAATAGGCAGAAATCGGATTTGCTTTTTACACTCTGTCGGTTATTGTAAACTTGCCTCAAAAGAGACATATCCTATTTAGCAAAAAGAAAAAAATGGGTGAGTGTTTAAAAATCCTAAGCATTACAAGAGCCATAATTTGCTGTATAATTAGATCTGCAGTTCATAATCATCTCAATGAAGCAGAGGAATCACAGAAAAAATTAACACTTGCATGTGTATTAACTAACCTCTACAGGGTGTTTATTCAGTAAGCAGGTAATTGTAATGATTTGAAAGCCTTTTTTTTTTTAAATTCTTTATTTTTCAGTGCATTGTCAGAGATACATACATAGTTGGCTGTGCCACAACAGCATATACATGTAACGTAACAATATTCTAATTCTATGCGATCTGCTATTGGGGCTGAGACAAAGTATGCACATTTTTCTGTGTATTCGACTGTTTGGTTATAGCGAGTTAGCTGCCTCTACCAGTGGTGAGCGTTCGGGCTATGGAGAGTCGCATCTTAGCATAGCGCCTGAGTGGTGGTGTGTCCCTGGTACAGGGTGTGCGCTGTTAAGTCAAAACAAGGCATTAGGGTAAAGCTTTATGGCCTGTATTGTCCCGATTCTTATGTCTAGTCCGGTCTGTGGTCTCTTGGTGATCTGGGTTCAGGTGTAAAGTTGGAGGTCGCTGGGCCAGAGGGTGTGTGGGGTGTCTCACGGTTGGCTGCGCTTTGTAATGAGAGACCCAGTGCTGTGAGTAGGGCAGGTATGTCCTCTGGGTCCGTGGCTTTATATGAATTCTCCTCCTTAGTAATCCAAAAGGAATCTCGGTGTCGCCTATCTGTAAGTCAGGCCTACTGTTTGTATGATTTTCGTCAGGGGTTGCATAGATTTTCTCCATAGCAATGTGGCTCTGCACAGGTCCTGGAAGAACGAGATGTGACTGCTTTCAAATGAGATTGTCGCTTAAGTGCGGATGTCAGGCTTATCTTATCAGATATCGTTTGACATCGTAGTATTATGTCACGTGGTGCTGTGGCTGGAGCCTGTGATGGCTTTGCTATTCTGTATACCCCGTCAAAAGTAAAACGTTTGGCTTGCGTTGCCGGTTGGAGGGAGGTTACCAGTCGCCTTATGTAGTGTGGTAGTTCTTCTAGGGGGATAGATTCTGGTACACCCCGTATTTTGACGTTCTTCCTTCTCCCCCTATCGTCCAGTATGTTAATCTGTTTGTTCCTTTCTGCTTGGGTTGCTTGCATGTGTTGGACCTTGTCTCTTAGTGCCCTGAGATCCTTTTAAAGGTCAAACACATCTTTTTTGTTGATTTGGGTGTGCGCCGTGACAGCCTTTACCTCGGTGGTGAGTACCGCTAAATCTGCTTCCCACATGCTCCTGAGGTTGCACTGGAGGCCGGTAAGCATATCTTGCATGTCTTGCTTTGAAGCTGGAGCTGGTGCCTCCTGTGTGTGGTGCTGTCCCCTTTTGGACCATGCTGGGCTCTAAGAAGAGGTCCGTCCGTCTGGTCGGGGGGGGGGGGGGTGGTGAGTCCTACTCCCGGAAGCCCGTTGCTGTTGTCGGGGATTGTAGCATCTGGCTGATGTCGCGCTGCATCCCGAGGTTACCCGCCGGCAGCTTGTTAGATCTTCTGCCCATCCCTCCAGCAGTATCGGGTTCAGGCAGGTCAGGCAGCAGTGTTGTCGTGTCCAGGTTACGCCACGTCGTGAGGCCTCCTAAGGTCACGAGAGGCTGGCTGCTCACGCGGTAGGCCTTGATGCCGCGGTTGTGGTATTTCTTACTCTGGGGTTGAAAAAAACGCATTGGCCATTTCAGGTCTGTGTACCGGTGGTGATTCTGTCGTTGGGCTGGTTGTTGAAGGTAGGATGCCTCCAATAATGAGTCGATTGGAAATTCAGAGCTACAACATATGTCAACCACTCCGGTGTGCTGCTAGGCTGCGCCCCCCTTGAAAGCCTTTTTTTACATCTCAACTGACCTTTGCTTTTTTTGTTTTTTCTATTCTGGACCAAAGTTTGCAATGAATTTACCATCTTATGTTAAACTATATCTTCCGAAATTCAGCACTTCACCACTTCGGCAATTCGGACATTTGGAAGCATCCGAATGTCCGTATTGCCGAAATTCGTCCGAATTTACATTCGGAAGGAAACAAATTGCACATGTCTAGTCGCCACTAGAGGAGCTTCTGCTGCGTGAATAATGTGGAAGCCCATAGGTAAACTGAAAGGAGATGTTTAAAGCCAATGGTAAAGGTCATGTCATCGTTTGTCTTCCATAGTTCCTACTTACCTTATGTATAACTTAAAAAAAGGTTCAATTTAAGAAAAGACAGGCAGTGGAGAGGAGATTTTGGAACAAAAAGTGACACAGCTACATATCACAACATGTCCATGAAGAATTTAAAAACAAAATTGACATCACTGATTTCTAATTGTTCCTATTCTAAGAAAATATGCTCTCATGACCAGCAACCGAGATACATGCTTTCATGAGTACCATTAAAATTGTGAGAATCTACCCAACATTATATTACCCCTGGTGGGGATTATACCACCCAAGCGCTACCTTCTGAGCAGAATCTACTCCTCCATTACATGTGAATAGAATATTTTTCGTTTTACAATAATTATTACATTGATTACAGTGAGCACCTTGTTTGCAGTTTTTATCTTTTATATACGAACCATACATTAAGGAAACAGTCCCCAGATCTACATATATATCAGTGTGGATTGTACTGCTGTATGCTGTTAAACTCAGAACTGGTCTTTTTGCTCTCTCAATTGTGAGTGATATACCATATACATTATTGTTGTATGTCCTGTACCTAGATTCATATGCTCTGCACCATCACTGGTTGTTTTCTGCTTTTATTTCATATACTCCCATTATTTAAAGTCTGTACGGTTACCAGCTGAGAACAGACTCCGGCAACTGTAGACTAATTGGACTTCATATTGGAGCAACCTATATATGTGTTTATTGTTTTGTCAAGATTATGCCTGTAAGAGGATTGTAGGAGATGTAGACTACAAAATATGGAGCGCCAAAGGTTGCCTACCCGTGGCAGATTATCTATAGGGTTAGGTGTATCTCTGCACACACATTCTCTCAGATGTTCCTTGTGATTTTATGAAAAAAAAACAATTCTACTCTAAATTTTACTTACATGATCCATTCATCATGTGTTTTCCATTGTTGTTCTGGAATTTGACCTGCACAGCATATTCCTTCTGTAAAGAAAAAAAAAACAAAACATAAGGAATAAGTTGTTTTGAATACAAGTCATGTTATTTGCTAATCTGAAGTGTTACAGCAAATTAGAAAAATGCCACATGGGTTTATTGTTTAACCCCTTAAGGACACATGACATGTGTGACATGTCATGATTCCCTTTGATTCCAGAAGTTTGGTCCTTAAGGGGTTAAAGGACCACTATAGGCACCCAGACCACTTCAGCTTAATGAAGTGGTCTGGTTGCCAGGTCCATCTAGGATTTACCCTCTCTGCTGTAAAAAACTGCTATGTTTACATATGGGTTAATCCAGCCTCTAGTAGCAGTCTCATTGACAGCCGCTAGAGGCGCTTCCACGCTTCTCACTGTGATTTTCACAGTGAGAAGACGCCAGCGTCCATAGGAAAGAGAATGCTTTCCTATGGACTGGCTGAATGCGCGCACAGCTCTTGCCGCGCATGCGCATTCAGCCTGGGAAGTCAGAAGAGTGAGGAGAGGGAGCCCGGCGCTGGAAAAAAGGTAAGGAATTAACCCCTTCCTCCCCCTTTAGTGCCACGGGAGTGGGACCCTGAGGGTGGGGGCACCCTAAGGGCACTATAGTGCCAGGAAAAAAAGTATGTTTTCCTGGCACTATAGTAGTCCTTTAACTAGGTGCTGAAGTGGTCTGGGTTCCTATAGTGGTCCTTTAAACATTGCTACTTTTATTTTTCACCTCTATTGTTCAGTGTTTTTGCTCATCCATAACTGTTACAATATGTGTTGAAACCTGTAATGCACTTTTTTTTATTCCATCTTCTACTATGTCAAATCTGGAATGTACTGTTTCCAACACTTAAAACGTAATGAGAATTGTTATAAAACGTAAAAATACATTTAAAAGAAAATTAAATCAGACAGATTTTAGAGTAGTCTTGAGTAGACAGTTCCCACAAATATTCATATCAGTTCACTTTACTTTAGTAATGGCCAAGCTTGGTATAGAGAAGTTTGTGAAGCTCTTATACATACAGTGTTATTCTCTAAACTGAATTTAAAGTTAAATCAAAGTAATTTTTAAATTTAAGGTCATAATAACCGAAATGGAAGAAATTATGTAAAAAGATAGCCATGTTTCCAGTTAAGCTACTTTGGCCTTAAATTTTAAATACACTTTGAATTCACTTCAAATTCTCACTTTAGTGAATAACTAAATTTAAAGCAGACATCTAACATACTAATTGCTAAAATACAATTCCCTTGATTCTTTGGCCATGTATTACATTCGAAGAATTATGGTGATTGTAGGCTATCAACATCTGGGGGGGGCAGAGATCCCTGTTCTAAAAGCTATGGAGATAAGTGCGTACAATTAGTTTAATGGACTCTTTCTCTTCCCTCTACCTATAAGTTGAAGGATAAATAGTGAAAATGAGCAGACCGAAAGTTATGTTTCTGTCCCACCAAACAAACAGAATTTACTCCTCGTGAGAATGCTGTCGTGTCTCTAACTTTACTTATTCTGCTTACAAATTGTATGAAAACCTTTCAGTCGTCTGCCTGTTCATACCATCCTAGTATTGCTCAATAAAAAAAAACAAAAAAACAACTAAAAAAACAACAACACAGAAGTGGAGTTCAAGGTGAAGTAAAACTTAAATCTATGTCAAAAGCCTAGCGATGTGCAGTTATACCCTTAATTACTGTAAAGTCTCAGAGTTCTCAGGCATGTCTGTCTGCCAGTGCCAGTGAGAGATAAAAAGCAGCTAACTACTCATTTGATTGAAGGCTCGTAACAGATAATGGCTTGGCACGAATACAAAACCAACACATATATTACACAAGGAAAAGAATTCAAATTAACCTACTGTGTTTCTTTTTCTCCCTAAAGCATTTTGTAGACAATTAAAGGGTTACTCCAACCAAAAAATGGTGCTTTCATAAAATACATTTGTTAATCCCAGTAACGCTTGCTGTGCTGGTGTGCCTTCCTATTAAAAAAAAATAAAATTAAATAATGCTAAAACTTACCTCTCTTTCTGCCCCAAGGCCAAATTCTCCATTCAGCCAGATCCACCTCAGATAAGGTCACATCCTTCACAACAGAGATGTTAAAAAGGGTGGTCTGGGGGGTGGAGCATGACTCCTAAGGGGACTAGATATGTGCTGCGAGAGCTCCCATGTCTGTCACTGAAAATCAGGGGATATCCCCAGCCCATACATTAATCTGACTGCAATTCAGCGATATTCCAACCACGGTCTTTCATGGGATACCTTGATAGAGTGTCTCCACCACCAGATTGCCTGACTTGAGGCTCTGTGGCCTACATGCTCTAATCGGAGAGGCAGCTGCTCTCCAAGTTCTCTAGTTGACTGAGTGGAACCTCTACACAGCTACTATTCTGGGCTTGAATTTACCACATCGCCTACTTAGGAGGAAGCTTGTTGCCCATAAACAATGAGGGGCCACTAAGTTCTTGTTTGACATGTGCCATGTTACCTTGTACCTCGCAAAGCAATTGGGTTTGTACTAGGGTGAGGAAGACCCTTGACAAAGCCTGGTGCTGGAGGTGGGCACTGCCTGCCACGAAGATACTAAACACAGCAGTGGACTGTTCAAATATATCTCAGGACTGCCAAGCTCAGGAGTAGGCTGACTACTAAGCCTGAGCTGAGAGGTGACCTACTGCTACCTAGAAGTGTCACTGTGATATCTGTGACCCCCTAAACTGCTAATCCCCTAAACCAGGGATAGGCAACCTTCGGCTCTGCAGATGTTTTGGACTACACCTCCCATGATGCTTTGCCAGCATTATGTGTGTAAGAGAATTATGGGGGATGTAGTCCACAACATCTGTAGAGCCGAAGGTTGCCTATCCCTGCCCTAAACCTTATGTTCTGCACACTTTTGTTTTATTTTGACATGTTGTTTTTATCGCTTATTTTTTTCTTATCTCTACAATAGCCTCCTTACGATAAGTCTCATCCCAGTGGTGTTTATAGTTTTACACGGCATAGGCTTCTAGTTCAATGTTGGCCACCTGGGGGTAGCATCCCCTACATGATATGTGGAGGCCACTTTGCCTGCAGTCGCTAACATTACTCTTTCTTGCTATTTTATAGCCATATATCTAGTTCCAGTGGCCTTTTTCCTGTTCTCTTAATCTAGGCTTGCCCAAAAGAACGTATTTCCTTATTCTAATTTAACCCTGACTAGCAAATGCTCACACTACACTGTTTTATTTCTTTTATAAAATGTGCTTCGTTCCCGATACGTCTTGTATTTTTAATGTAATATTGCCTTTTTTTTTAATTTAGAGATGTCATGCTAAGTTTGTTTTTCGTAGCACAACAAAAATAATCAAAATAATGGAATTCATTGTAGGCCATGGTGCTTGGAGTAACTTTTAAAGCATTATATAAGTTTGAAAGGAGTAAAATCTAGACAGACAGGAAGCAAACTTGCAAAATACCCGGTAATCCATCTGATATCCATATCTTTGTAATTTAATAGAACCTATAAACAGTTTTAAAATATTTACATGAAATTAAAATAAGGTAATCTTAAAGGAAAACTCTAATATTAAAACAAAAATTCAGTTACATCCCCTCACTCCTCCCTAAATGGAAAAAAAATAGTTAATTCACCTTTTTATCCCGCAGTGAGTCCCATCTTTACTGCTCTACTCTTCCACTGGACGACTGTTAGTAAAGACTCTTTTTCTCTGGCATGAGCTGCCATTACGGTAAATGCGCCAATCAAACAAGTCGATTGTCCAATAGAATTTTTCTCACGAGCAAGTATTGGCTAATGCTTTCCTATTGAGGCTCTTCACTACCACCTGAACTATTGTTAAAGTGACAGCAAAGAGGACTTCCCGATTCCCTTCAGCAGTTTAGGGGTTTGGTGAGTCCCTTTGAAGGCTGCCTATAAATGAATAATGTATGCCTTCATGCCTGATGTTGACAAAACAAGTAGATTGCAATATATATGAAAACTGATGTATCTACACCTTGTCTTGACCTGAGTCATTGATGGGCTTTCTATTATATTTTAAATGGACACTTTAGGTAGGATTTGACCTATTGTTTGATATATACATTATGTATAGTGATGTCGCGAACATAAAATTTTCCGTTCGCGAATGGCGAACGCGAACTAACGCAAATGTTCGCGAACGGGCGAACCGCCATAGACTTCAATAGGGAGGCAAATTTTAAAACCCACAGGGACTCTTTATGGCCACAATAGTGATGGAAAAGTTGTTTCAAGGGGACTAACACCTGGACTGTGGCATGCCGGAGGGGGATCCATGGCAAAACTCCCATGGAAAATTACATAGTTGATGCAGAGTCTGGTTTTAATCCATAAAGGGCATAAATCACCTAACATTCCTAAATTGTTTGGAATAACGTGCTTTAAAACATCAGGTATGATGTTGTATCGATCAGGTAGTGTAAGGGTTACCACTTTACCACTAGGGTTTCCAATGTCTCCCAAAGTAAATCCTTGGGAGAAAGAAGATTCTATTGATCCTCCTGTCTACATTCAAATAGATTATATTGGGAGATATTTTATTATACATTTTGTGTTTCTTCTGAAGATACTGAGGAATCTTCATACTCCCATATAATATTTGGGTAATTTATTTTATTGTATATATACCCACTTGTGTTTTATCCACTGGTATATTGTGTATAAGGTGTATACATTTTTTGCTTATAGTGTAAGGGTTACGTCCGCTTCACAGTGACAGACCAAACTCCCCGTTTAACGCACCGCAAACAACCGCAAACAGTCCATTTGCACAACTGCAAACTCCCCATTTGCACAAGGTTGGATACCAAGCTAGCCATGTCCAGTTCCTTGTCCTCACTGATGTCATTGAAGGTCTCTTCCTCCACCCAGCCACATACAACACCAAGGGTCCCCGAAAGGTGACAACAAGCCCCCTGTATTTTTTTTTTTAAATGTACACTACTGTTACACCAGATATGAGTTGCACTGGTGTGACACTGTGCCCTGGCAGGCCCTGAAAAAAAAAAAAAGCAGACTGATGTTCTAGCCCTAAAAAGGGCTTTTTGGGGTGCTGTCCTTACAGCAGAGATCAGATGAGTCCTTCAGGACTGTAGTGGACACTGAATACACTAGCCTAGCTATTGATTTCCCTATTAAATCAGCAGCAGCTACACTGTCCCTCCTCTCACTAAGAATGCGGGGCCTAGCTGTCATGGAGGAAAGACGCACTTCGTGTGAGCTCCCTCAATATCTCACTTTAAGCAGCTATCAACAAGCGAATTTCATCCCAGAAGGGGATGACCCAGCAATGTTGCTCCTACCTGACCAACCCGACATGCTTAATAGCGGTCAGCAACTCGACAGAGTCTTACTTACCTCCGCGTGGCAAGTGCTCACCGGGCGGGAGAGGCGGCCGATCTCCCGATCCTGGGATGCCCAGGAGCAACTACTTCCCGGCACGAAGCTCCGTTACCCCCCTCCCCTCGGACTGATGGGGGTTATCCCGGTCCACCCCTGAGAGGCTGTCTGGAGCTAATGGACGCACAGAGCACAGCCGCCCAGGCTGACATACTCATCTGCGACTCTCCCAATGTGGCGGCAGCCGCGTGTCCTCCTGGTACCAGCAAAGCATGGCAGGATATTGTGTCTAAGCTGGACAGACTCTTTAATCAATTTTGGAAGCAAATAACAAGCAGGAAGACGCAACAAGCTCCACCACAGCCCCAACAAGCTCCTCCACAGCTTAGCGAAGCAGTCCCCATTAAAATCCACCAACGCAAAAGGCGTCGAAGACGGGACCGGAGGCACAAACAGAAATGCAGAGCCTGCCCCACGTCAAGCACTCGCCTTCACCTTAAGCCACCACAATCCCGCACCGGACGTGAAGCACCACTGGGACAGATCCGACCACCCGACAAAACAAGCTTCCACCACCTCAAGCCGCGAACCGTTACTCAGCCAGAGACTTGCCTTTGTTGTTCCAGGTATCAGGGACTCCCAGGGTCTGCACCCAGTGGTGTATCTTGGTTTTGTGCTGCCCTAGGCAGGACAAAACTCAGACCCCCCCTGCCGTGCGCGCGCGCCCCACCCCCACCCATCCCTTCCCCCCTGCCCCGCCTTCTAAATACACACACATTCACTGACAGATACGCATACACTAGCTAACAGACACACACAGTCGGACACACACACAGTCAGACACACACACACACTAACAGACACACACAGTGAGACACACACTAACAGACACACACAGTGAGACACACACTAACAGACACACACAGTGAGACACACACTAACAGACACACACAGTGAGACACACACTAACAAACACACACAGTGAGACACACACTAACAGACACACACAGTGAGACACACACACTAACAGACACACACAGTGAGACACACACACTAACAGACACACACAGTGAGACACACACACTAACAAACACACACAGTCTGACACACACACTAACAAACACACACAGTCGGACACACACACTAACAAACACACACACAGTCGGACACACACACAGTGAGACACACACACTAACAGACACACACAATGAGACACACACACTAACAAACACACACAGTCTGACACACACACTAACAAACACACACAGTCGGACACACACTTACAAACACACACAGTCGGACACACACACAGTGAGACACACACACTAACGGACACACACACAGTGAGACACACACACTAACAGACACACAGTGAGACACACACACTAACAAACACACACATTCTGACACACACACAGTCGGACACACACACTAACAGACACACACACTAACAGACACACACACTAACAGACACACATACTAACGGACACACAGTCAGACACACACACAGTCACAGACACACAGTCACAGACACACACACACACACACACTAATAGACACACACACACACACACTAACAGACACACACACACACTAACAGACACACACACACTAACAGACACACACACTAACACACACACACACTAACACACACACTAACAGACACACACAGTCAGAGACACACACACACTCACATTAACACATTTTTTTTAAATTTTTATTTACTCCCCCCCCCCCCTACCTTTGGGAATGCTGGGGGTGGGGGGGGTTCTCCCATTCCCTGGTGGTCCAGTGGCTGCAGGACGGCACTGGCGGGCAGGCTGGGCGGCCGGCGAGGGAGCTCTTCCTCTGAGCTCTCTGCTCAGCTCCCTCGCGCGCCGCCCGCAGAGTGAGGCTGGGAGGCGGAGCCGGAATATGACGTCATATTCCGGCTCCCAGTCTCACTCTGCGGGCAGCGCGCGAGGGAGCTGAGCAGAGAGCTCAGGGGAAGAGCTCCCTCGCCGGCCGCCCAGCAACCAGCCCAGCATGTCTGTTAGCCGCAAGGCTAACAAGACATTTGCCTTGGGCATTTGGGGGCGGCGTTTTTTGCCGCCCCCTGGAAAATGCCGCCAAAGGCAAATGCCTTGTTTGCCTCGCGGCTAATACGCCCCTGTCTGCACCTGGCGCCCGAAGGGATCGGATGAGCACAAGCAGTAAACAGCAGCCTGCCAAGCATGTCCCACTATAGCCGATCCTCCACACCATGACTTTGATCACATGAACTGGTCTCTGCACATTAACTAATTGTAAAGTAGCAAGCGTTTAAACATGTCATTATTTCACCTCCTAAACAGTTTATTGTCATAGTTCCTTACATGCCTTTACCTTAACCGTTCATGTATTATGTTATTCACTAGTCTCATCTCATGGGGCGACTCACACTTGATTTATAACTAGTGGTGGAGCTGCTGATATAAATACACAGTTGATAACGTGCAAGCTACACCCTAAACATGACAGCCATCTTTCACAACAATGTACTGCTATATACTCATACCCTCAGTGCAACTTGCCATGATATACGCACGTTCAGCCTAGCATGCTCAAATATAACACACTTCTGTCTAAAAAAAATAATACAAAAAAAAAAAATACAAAAAAAAAAAAATGCAGCTTCCAAATGAATCTAAAATGGATGCTGTCCAGGAGGTGGGAGGGTCTGGGAGGGATGGTCTGCTGCTGATTGGCTGGAATGTGTCTGCTGCCTGTGAGGTACAGGATCAAAGTTTACTCAATAATGACGAATAGGGGGCGGGCCGAACATCGCATATGTTCGCCATCAGTGGCGAACACGAACAAGCTATGTTCGCCAGGAACTATTCGCCAGCGAACTATTCGGGACATCTCTAGTCAGGATAGATGCCTCTGGAATGGGAGGTACGGGTTGAGATGGTACGCATACCAGTGTCTCAGGGGCCAAATAAGCATTTCTGGACAAAAGTGTCTGATGGTCCTGGGCAATCTGGTCCATACGGTGATCCTGTTCTTAAAATTTTGCCTCATAGGAGGCCATTTGCTGTCCTAAACCTGCAGGGCCCATGGTCCTATCATAATGTCATGATGTAATACCCCAATACGCAGAGTTTAGGATAGCAAGGGACAAGACTAGGATATAACTTATTACCTGGACTTAGAATGGCCAGACTAAACGTCAGACAGAGATAAAGCGTAATCAGAAACGAGACGAGGTCATGGTAACAGAGAGACTACGAAAACGAGAACAAGCCAGAGTCAGGTAGATGGTAATCAGTCACACGGGCAAACAAGACAAGAAAGGGTTAAAGATAAATTCAGAGTCAAGAACAAAGCCATGGTCAATACCAAAATAAACAAAATAGATCAAGGAACGCACTAAAGGGTACTGACACAGAAACCATGATAGGACAAAGTGAATAGGGCTAGGGAAGTTTAAATATCCTTTAACATTTGATTGGCCCACGTCATGCCTACGCCCCCAAAACGTTTGTGTGTGGGGGTGCTGGAATGACGTGGGCCAATGGGAGCCTGAATCAACTTTTGGCTCCCACCAGGGCCGGACTGGCCCACCTGGATACCGGGAAATTTCCCGGTGGGCCGTCAGCACCTGGGGCCGGGGAGACATGTGGGTGTCCTGCGGCCGCATGGAGAGCTTGGATGGCGGCCGCAGGGGAAGCTCTTCTGGCGGCCGCTGGGGGAGCAGGCTGTTCTGTCTCTGCTCCCCCTTCCTTGCGTGCAGCTTAATGAGACCGGGGCCCGAATATGACGTCATTTCTAGAGCCGGTCTATTTCTAGAGCACAAGGGAGGGGGAGCAGAGACAGAACAGCCTGCTCCCCCAGCGGCCACCAGAAGAGCTTCCCCTGCGGCCACCATTCAAGCTCTCCATGCGGCCGCAGGACACCTATCAGTCTGCCCACCCACCCACACAGGTAGCAACACGGTGTGTGTGTGTGTGTATCTGTAATGCTGTGTGTGTGTCTGTCTGTCTGTGTCATGCTGTGTGTGTCTGTCTGTGTCATGGTGTGTGTCTGTGTCATGGTGTGTCTCTCTGTCTGTGTCATGGTGTGTGTCTCTGTCTGTGTCATAGTGTGTGTGTCTGTGTCATGGTGTGTGTTTGTGTCATGGTGTGTGTGTGTGTGTCTGTCTGTGTCATGGTGTGTGTTTGTGTCATGGTGTGTGTGTGTCTGTCTGTGTCATGGTGTGTGTGTGTGTCTGTGTCAGGGTGTGTGTCTGTGTCATGGTGTGTGTGTCTGTGTCATGGTGTGTGTGTGTGTGTCTGTGTCAGGGTGTGTGTCTGTGTCATGGTGTGTGTGTGTCTGTCATGGTGTGTGTGTCTGTGCCATGTGTGTGTGTGTCTGTGTCACGGTGTGTCTGTATCATGGTGTGTGTGTATGTCTGTGTCATGTTGTGTGTGTGTGTGTGTCTGTCATGCTGTTTGTGTTTATGTCTGTCATGCTGTGTGTGTGTCTGTCTGTCTGTGTCATGGTGTGTGTGTCTGTCTGTGTCATGGTGTGTGTGTCATGGTGTGTGTGTGTCAGGGTGTGTGTGTGTGTCACGGTGAGTCTGTATCATGGTGTGTGTGTGTGTGTGTCTGTCATGGTGTGTGTGTGTCTGTCATGGTGTGTGTGTGTGTGTCTGTCATGGTGTGTGTGTGTCTGTCATGGTGTGTGTGTGTGGCAGTCGTGGTGTCTGTGTGTGGTTTTAAAAATAGTATTTTACTCACCTTTTTTTCCCCCCCAACGTCGTGCTGGTCTCTGCCTCTATGACTGAGATCATCAAGCTTGATGATCTCAGCTAATCCGCACTGACACAGGAAGCGCCTCTAGTGACCGTCTGAGTGTCTGTCACTAGAGGTGTCACTAGGAAGCAATGTAAACACTGCCTTTTCTCTGAAAAGTCAGTGTTTACAATCAAAAGCCTGCAGGGACAGGCTATAGACACCAGAACCACTACATTAAGCTGTGTATGTGTGCGCCTGCTAGTGTGTGAGCTTGCTTGCATGTGTGTGTGTGCCTGCTAGTGAGTGAGCTCTTCTGGCGGCTGCAGGGGAAGCTCTTCTGGCGGCCGCTGGGGGAGCAGGCTGTTCTGTCTCTGCTCCCCCTTCCTTGCGTGCAGCTTAATGAGACCGGGGCCCGAATATGACGTCATATTCCGGCCCCGGTCTATTTCTAGCGCACGAGGGAGGGGGAGCAGAGACAGAACAGCCTGCTCCCCCAGCGGCCGCCAGAAGAGCTTCCACTGCGGCCACCATTCAAGCTCTCCATGCGGCCGCAGGACACCTATCAGTCTGCCCACCCACCCACACAGGTAGCAACACGGTGTGTGTGTGTGTATCTGTAATGCTGTGTGTGTGTCTGTCTGTCATGCTGTGTGTGTGTCTGTCTGTCTGTGTCATGCTGTGTGTGTGTCTGTCTGTGTCATGGTGTGTGTCTGTGTCATGGTGTGTATTTGTGTCATGGTGTGTGTCTGTGTCATGGTGTGTGTCTGTGTCATGGTGTGTGTCTCTGTCTGTGTCATAGTGTGTGTGTCTGTCTGTGTCATGGTTTGTGTTTGTGTCATGGTGTGTATGTGTGTCTGTCTGTGTCATGGTGTGTGTTTGTGTCATGGTGTGTGTGTCTGTCTGTGTCATGGTGTGTGTGTGTGTGTCTGTGTCAGGGTGTGTGTCTGTGTCATGGTGTGCGTCTGTGTCATGGTGTGTGTGTCTGTGTCATAGTGTGTGTGTGTGTCTGTGTCATGGTTTGTGTTTGTGTCATGGTGTGTGTGTATCTGTCTGTCTGTGTCATGGTGTGTGTTTGTGTCATGGTGTGTGTGTGTCTGTCTGTGTCGTGGTGTGTGTGTCTGTCTGTGTCGTGGTGTGTGTGTGTCTGTGTCAGGGTGTGTGTCTGTGTCATGGTGTGTGTGTCTGTGTCAGGGTGTGTGTCTGTGTCATGTGTGTGTGTGTCTGTGTCACGTTGTGTGTGTGTGTCTGTCATGCTGTGTGTGTTTCTGTCTGTCATACTGTGTGTGTTTCTGTCTGTCATACTGGGTGTGTGTCTGTCTGTCTCTGTCATGGTGTGTGTGTCTGTCTGTGTCAGGGTGTGTGTGTCATGGTGTATGTGTGTCTGTGTCTGTGTGTGTGTGTCACGGTGTGTCTGTTTCATGGTGTTTGTGTCTGTCTGTGTCACGGTGTGTGTGTGTGTCTGTCTGTCATGGTGTGTGTGTGTCTGTCTGTGTCATGGTGTGTCTGTCATGGTGTGTGTGTGTGTCTGTCATGGTGTGTGTGTGTCTGTCATGGTGTGTGTGTGTGTCTGTCATGGTGTGTGTGTGTGTGTGTGTGTCAGTCGTGGTGTCTGTGTGTGTTTTTAAAAATAGTATTTTACTCACCTTTTTTTCCCCAACGTCGTGCTGGTCTCTGCCTCTATGACTGAGATCATCAAGCTTGATGATCTCAGACAATCCGCACTGACACAGGAAGCGCCTCTAGTGACCGTCTGAGTGTCTGTCACTAGAGGTGTCACTAGGAAGCAATGTAAACACTGCCTTTTCTCTGAAAAGTCAGTGTTTACATTCAAAAGCCTGCAGGGACAGGCTATAGACACCAGAACCACTACATTAAGCTGTGTATGTGTGCGCCTGCTAGTGTGTGAGCTTGCTTGCATGTGTGTGTGTGCCTGCTAGTGAGTGAGCTCTTCTGGCGGCTGCAGGGGAAGCTCTTCTGGCGGCCGCTGGGGGAGCAGGCTGTTCTGTCTCTGCTCCCCCTCCCTCGCTTGCAGCTTAATGAGACCGGGGCCCGAATATGACGTCATATTCCGGCCCCGGTCTATTTCTAGCGCACGAGGGAGGGGGAGCAGAGACAGAACAGCCTGCTCCCCCAGCGGGCGCCAGAAGAGCTTCCCCTGCAGCCACCATTCAAGATCTCCATTCGGCCGCAGGACACCTATCCGTCTGCCCACCCACACAGGTAGCAACACGGTGTGTGTGTGTGTATCTGTCATGCTGTGTGTGTGTCTGTCTGTCATGCTGTGTGTGTGTCTGTCTGTGTCATGGTGTGTGTCTGTGTCATGGTGTGTGTCTGTGTCATTGTGTGTGTCTTTCTGTCATGCTGTGTGTGTTTCTGTCTGTCATGCTGTGTGTGTGTCTGTCTGTGTCCTGGTGTGTGTCTGTGTCATGGTGTGTGTGTGTCTGTCTGTCTGTGTCATGGTGTGTGTGTCTGTCTGTGTCATGGTGTGTGTGTCTGTCTGTGTCATGGTGTGTGTGTCTGTCTGTGTCATGGTGTGTGTGTCTGTCTGTGTCATGGTGTGTGTGTCTGTCTGTGTCATGGTGTGTGTGTCTGTCTGTGTCAGGGTGTGTGTGTCACGGTGTGTCTGTATCATGGTGTGTGTGTCTGTCTGTGTCACGGTGTGTGTGTGTGTGTCTGTCTGTGTCATGGTGTGTCTGTCATGGTGTGTGTGTGTCTGTCATGGTGTGTCTGTCATGGTGTGTGTGTGTGTGTGTCAGTCGCGGTGTCTGTGTGTGTTTATAAAAATAGTATTTTACTCACCTTCTTTTTTTCCCCAACGTCGTGATGGTCTCTGCCTCTATGAATGAGATCATCAAGCTTGATGATCTCAGCCAATCCTCACTGATACAGGAAGCGCCTCTTGTGACCGTCTGAGTGTCTGTCACTAGAGGTGTCACTAGGAAGCAATGTAAACACTGCCGGCCTAAGACATCATGCTGCCTAGGTCCAACGATAAATGACTATGGGGATAATGTATAATAAACACAGGTTACTGGCTACGGGGCGGATAATGTATAATAAACACAGGTTACTGGCTATGGGAGGATAATGTATAATAAACACAGGTTACTGGATATGGGAGGCTAATGTATAATAAACACAGGTTACTGGCTATGGGAGGGATAATGTATAATAAACACAGGTTACTGGCTATGGGAGGGATAATGTATAATAAACACAGGTTACTGGCTATAGGGGGATAATGTATAATAAACACAGGTTACTGGCTATGGGAGGGATAATGTATAATAAACACAGGTTACTGGCTATGGGGGATAATGTATAATAAACACAGGTTACTGGCTATGGGGGGATAATGTGTAATAAACACAGACTACTGGTTGTGGGGGGATAATGTATAATAAACACAGGTTACTGGCTATGGAGGGATAATGTATAATAAACACAGGTTACTGGCTATGGGAGGATAATGTATAATAAACACAGGATACTGGCTATGGGGGTATAATGTATAATAAACACAGGTTACTGGCTATGGGGGGATAATGTGTAATAAACACAGACTACTGGTTGTGGGGGGATAATGTATAATAAACACAGGTTACTGGCTATGGGAGGATAATGTATAATAAACACAGGTTACTGGCTATAGGAGGATAATGTATAATAAACACAGGTTACTGGCTATGGGGAGGATGATTTATAATAAACACAGGTTACTGGCTATGGGGAGGATAATGTATAATAAACACAGGTTACAGGCTATGGGGAGGATAATGTATAATAAATACAGGTTACTGGCTATGGGAGGATAATGTGTAATAAACACAGGTTACTGGCTATAGGGAGGATAATGTATAATAAACACAGGTTACTGGCTATGGGGAGGATAATGTATTATAAACACAGGTTACTGGCTATGGGAGGATGATGTATACTAAACACAGGTTAATGGCTATGGGGAGGATAATGTATAATAAACACAGGTTAATGGCTATGGGGAGGATAATGTATAATAAACACAGGTTACTGGCTATGGGGAGGATAATGTGTAATAAACACAGGTTACTGGCTATGGGGAGGATAATGTATTATAAACACAGGTTACTGGCTATGGGAGGATAATGTATACTAAACACAGGTTAATGGCTATGGAGGATAATGTATAATAAACACAGGTTACTGGCTATGGAGGATAGTGTATAATAAACACACACACACAAAAATAATACAAAAAAAAAAAAGAATGCAGCTTCAGAATTAATCTAAATTGTATGCTGTCTAGGAGGTGGGAGGGTCTGGGAGGGAGGGTCTGCTGCTGATTGGCTGGAATGTGTCTGCTGACTTGAGGTACAGGGTCAAAGTTTACTCAATGATGACGAATAGGGGACGGACCGAACATCGCATATGTTCACCATTCGAGGCGAACGCGAACAAGCTATGTTCACCAGGAACTATTCGCCAGCGAACCGTTCGGGACATCACTAATGTTCGGGACAAACAAAGTAAAAAAAAAGATATTTATAAAGTTCTGAAATTTGCTGCAAGTTCCAACAGTTTTTAGCTTCTTGCAGAGAATTCCGCCAAGTAAAGGACGTTCTCTGACAATTGTCAAAAATGGTAGTCAACCTATTATTTTCAATTGGAGTGGTGAGCAGAAATGTTGTGGAATATGTAGCTCGGCACCCCAAAGCAATTCTAATACTTAGAAAATGTGAATAAAAGTAACTGTGGTCAGTTACAGTGTTGTTTCTATCAACTTACCGATAGCTCTATTCATGCCCTCATAAAAGGATTTATTGACACAGCTGGGTATTTGCACAACAATAGCACTAGCTCTTGCATCTAAAGCTTGAGATCTACATACCTTGCAAGTACATGTCCATTTGTAAGATATTGAATAAGGTGTGCGTTTATAACTGCAGTGAGTTTGAAAATTGAATCTATGCCCCAACATTGCTTCATTAAGATGTCACTTTAAATTTTGATGTGGTGTCCTTGGATTGACCTCCCTATCTGTTCATTACACAAACTGTATTTCAGAAATGTTGGAGAACATACATATGTGAGTGTTTGTTTGCTTTTCACATTCCTTACAGAGTCAATATTTGACTCCCAAATCCTGCTGGTTACTTTAATGGAGTTTACGTTTTGCTGATAAAACCTTACCATACCTGTTGCTAATACTATCTTGAAAGAACATGCAGGCATTCAGTCTAAATATTAATTGGTAAAAGATTAATGGGCAAGAAAATTGCTATCCATAATTCACTGGGCATCTTTAAATCTGGGCATCTTTTAACTGGCTTCATATTATCTATGTTATTATTATTATTTTATTATTTATATAGCGCCAACAAATTCCGTAGCGCTGTACAATGGGATATATATATATAAGGCTAATTGACATTTTATAATACTTTGCAATACAATATGTTTTTCTTTTACAAAAAATAAATCCTTTATACCTTAATACAGCACTCTAAGTACTCCGTGAAATATGTTTTAACTAGTGTTATAGAATAATGGGCAAAGTAGTAGATGGTGAATACTCAAGTCGTGACCTGAGGGGTAGCCCATTCTGCCGCAGGCAATGTCAAGTTTAAAGCACGATGATTACTAAAGTGATTTGCTGCTTACCGGCATCACTACGGTGATGGGTTAGAGCGTCCCCTATGCAACAGATGAGCCAATCTGACCGGTGAAGATATATGTTAGAGTACAGTAGAAGACCTACAGTTGCCCACCCAAACAGTGCACGTGCAGAGAACAAGGAATCCACATGCAGCAAAAACTGGTAAGACTGTTTGTGGCTGGACACTGAAGACGATGAACCTAATATACCCAACCCTGCAGACATTCATTTTGGAAAAGTAGCTGGGGGGGAAACAGACTAAGCTAGCAATTGTTTTAGTTGTACTTAACTTGAATGTAAAGCAAAAGAGAGCCCTTGATAGGTGAACAAATGCAGTGCATTATGGGCAAAAAAGATTTACAGCATCTATGTATGCTAAATTATGTGGTAAGTGTGACAATCAATTGCCAAAACCCACAAAAGTGTTGTGAAAATGTGATTGACAAAAATCACATACCCGTATATACTCGAGTATAAGCCGACCCGAATATAAGCCGAGGCCCCTAATTTTACCCCAAAAACTGGGAAAACTTATTGACTCGAGTATAAGACTAGGGTGGGAAATGCAGCAGCTACTGGTAAATTTCTAAATAAAATTAGATCCTAAAAAAATTATATTAATTGAATATTTATTTACAGTGTGTGTATATAATGAATGCAGTGTGTGTATATAATGAATGCAGTGTGTGTGTATGAGTGCAGTGTGTGTATGAGTGCAGTGTGTGTATGAATGCAGTGTGTATGAATGCAGTGTGTATGAGTGCAGTGTGTGTGTGTTGCAGAGCCTTGGTGGGGCGGGGGTGGGGGGGCATTTTTATTATTTTTATTATTTTTTTTATTATTATTATTATTATTATTATTTTAATAACTATTTTTTTTGTAAATTTTTTTTATTTTATTTTATTTTTGTATTATTATTATTTATATTTTTATTAAATGTTTTCGTCCCCCCTCCCTGCTTCCTAGTTGGCCAGGGAGGGGGGCTCTCCTTCCCTGGTGGTCCAGTGGCATTGGTAGTTCAGTGGGGGGGAGGGGGCTGGCAGAGCAGTAACTTACCTCTCCTGCAGCTCCTGTCAGCTCCCTTCTCCTCCGCGCCGGTCCGTGCAGCTCCTCTGTCAGCTCACAGTGTAAGTCTCGCGAGAGCCGCACTATGACCCTGCGGCTCTCGCGAGACTTACACTGGGAGCTGACCGAGGTGCTGAACAGACCGGCGCGGAGGAGAAGGGAGCTGACAGGAGCTGCAGGAGAGGTAATTTACAGCTCTGCCAGCCCCCTCCCCCCCACTGAACTACCAATGCCACTGGACCACCAGGGAAGACTATAAGACTAGGTTGGGAAATGCAGCAGCTACTGGTAAAGTTCTAAATAAAATTAGATCCTAAAAAATTATATTAATTGAATATTTATTTACAGTGTGTGTATATAATGAATGCAGTGTGTGTGTGTATGAGTGCAGTGTGTGTGTATGAGTGCAGTGTGTGTATGAGTGCAGTGTGTGTGTATGAGTGCAGTGTGTGCATGAATGCACTGTGTGCATGAATGCACTGTGTGTATGAATGCAGTGTGTGTATGAGTGCAGTGTGTATGAGTGCAGTGTGTGTGTATGAGTGCAGTGTGCGTGTATGAGTGCAGTGTACGTGTATGAGTGCAGTGTGTGTGTATGAGTGCAGTGTGTGTATGAATGCAGTGTGTATGAGTGCGTGTTGCAGAGCCTTGGTGGGGGGGTGGGCATTTTTATTATTTTTTTATTATTATTATTATTATTTTAATAACTATTTTTTTGTTAAATTTTTTCATTTTATTTTATTTTTTATTATTATTATTTATATTTTTATTAAATTTTTTCGTCCCCCCCTCCCTGCTTCCTAGCTGGCCAGGGAGGGGGCTCTCCTTCCCTGGTGGTCCAGTGGCATTGGTAGTTCAGTGGGGGAGGGGAGAGGGCTGGCAGAGCTGTAACTTACCTCTCCTGCAGCTCCTGTCAGCTCCCTTCTCCTCCGCGCCGGTCCGTGCAGCTCCTCTGTCAGCTCACAGTGTAAGTCTCGCGAGAGCCGCACTATGACCCAGCAGCTCTCGCGAGACTTACACTGGGAGCTGACAGAGGTGCTGAAAGGACCGGCGCGGAGGAGAAGGGAGCTGACAGGAGCTGCAGGAGAGGTAAGTAAACGCTCTGCACCCCCACAGCCCCCTGTCTTTATTATGGCAATGCAAATTGCCATAATACAGACATTGACTCGAGTATAAGCCGAGTTGGGGTTTTTCAGCACAAAAAATGTGCTGAAAAACTCGGCTTATACTCGAGTATATACTGTATTTGATTCACGGAGTATGGTTACGTTATTTGCAAAATTTCTTGTACCTAAAATGGAGATTGAACAGCTTCAGATGTTATAATTTTAGTCATAGTGACACATGTAATTACCCCACAGCTATGGTTACTATTGAAAGTCACAATGAGTCTATAAACTAGAGAGGCGGGGATAAATAGTCTCATGAAGTGGTATTTTTTTCTCAGTTGTTTTTTTACTGTGGGGATTCTCTGAGGATGCAAGTCACAAGTATATGGAAAATGTTTATGGTTTGTATTAAAATTTGTTTTCTTTCTCTAACTTACGGGAAGGATTGGGACATAGGAGTGGCGAACCTGGTGACTTAGTAGTGGAGGACTCACAACATAGCAATGACAAACCAGTCCACAGACAATAAGAAGGCAGTAATTTGTCAGATTTAGACGTAAGTTCACAAAGAGAAGACCCTACTTTGGTAGATAAAAAGAATATTATGGTTCCAATAATATTCCAGTGTAAGCATACAAGGCCCTCTCATATCCTTATGTTGAGGTGCAAAATGATTTGATATATAGGATTGAAAAAAGTTTATTTCAATGCAGGTATAACAACCCTACATGCAGTATTTAAATCTATGCTATCGAAATGGATAAACAAAGGATAGCAACGTATTATTGGAGCTTAGAGTGGCCGGGCTTAACGCACGGAGGGCTTAGTGGACATTCCAGTAGTCAGGAACTCTGCAGGTACATAATAATAAGGAGTCAGGCCGAGTCAAGGTTCTTCAGGTGTTCGTCCAGCACAGACATTTCCTTAGCAGAAAATGGTGCTCATAGAACATTATGATGAAACCAAAAGTTGACATAAAAAGGACTCCGCTGCGAAGAATCATGGGTAACATTATTATGTGTAAATTTAACCCATGGGAGCAGGTCAGATCAATTGTCCTAATGTTGAGATATTAAACAACGTAGACAATGCTCCAAAGATTGGATTGCCCTTTCAGCTGCCCCGTTGGATTGTGGATGACAGGGAGATGAGAAGGCCAGCTGAATACCCATTTCTGAATAAAATGTCCTCCAGAAATGTGAAACACATTGGATATCCCTGTCAAACACTATTTTGTGAGAGATACCATGGTGCCGAAACACTTCCTTGGCAAAAATAACAGCAAACTCAGAGGATGAAGGTAGTTAAGGCAATGGGATGAAGGGAGTCATCTTGGTGAACCAGTCTACCTCCATTAAAATTACAGGATAACCCTTGGAGACAGGTATAATCTATAGGTTGGACCAGGGTCTCTACAGTAGTGGGCATCCTCGTACAAGAACACAAGGCAAGGAATGTGGAGATTTAGCCTGGGCACAGGAGGAACAGGCATTGCTAATGTCTATAAACATTGAAGGCCACCAAAATTGTCTGGATATAGCATAGTTTTACAGGTTCCTGGATGTCTTGCTTTCTTTCTGAAATGGTATAGATATAAAAGAGACTTTCGCATCTTAATAGGAACAAATAACTTGTTAGAGGGTTTCGGAGGCGCTTGCCCTTGTGCTGCTTTTATCTTTTCTAACAGTGTGGAGGTTAGTTGTACGGTAGTAGCAGCAATGATCTTATCCCTAGGAACTATTTGGAAGAGTTGCTGCAGTCTCTAGAGGTTCATGTTGCCTGGACAGAGCATTAGTTTTGGTGTTCTTGGAACAGTGATAATAAAGTTGAATCATGACAAGACTAATGGTCAACATGCTTGTCTGTCCTTTGGTTTTACCAATATTTGAAAAGTTTTTGTGATGTGTGAGAACCATCACAGGAGAGTCAGAAACAAATTTCTCCATTTCTTAAAAGCCAAGGTGATTGCCAAAATCTTTCTATCCCCTATTTTATAATCCCTTTCTGCATCAGTTAGCTTGTTGGGATAATAACCATGAGGATGCAAGAGAAGTTCAGGAGCTTGTGTTTGGGGTCTATTTGCACCCACTCCTGTTTCTGATGCATCTACCTCTATATTGAATGGCTGCAAACAGGAGCAGTGGTGAACGCGGTTTTTAGTTCATCTAATGTTTTAGATGCCTTGGAGGACCATTTCTGAGTATTGGTTCCCTTTTTTTTTTTTGTCATAGCGGTGATAGAAGCAATAAGAGTGGTAAAGCACTTAATGAACCTCCTATAATAATTAGAGAAACCCACAAATCTTTGGAGGACACAATGTGGGAGAGGCCATTCCATAATGGGGTCCATTTGAAAACCTGTTTCTGATATTATATAACCCAAAAAATTGACTTGAGGCTTGTCAAATTGGCATTTCTCCAAGTTTCAATTTAACCTATTATGTAATAATTTCCGCAGTACTCCAAAGGTTGAGGTGAGATTGATGATCTCAGCCATGGAGGCGGAGACAGTTATGCTACCGGCATGGTATGGGAGAAAAGGGTGAGTATAATCACCTTTTTACTGCTATCTAAGGGGAGGCTGGGGACCTAATAGCTAGTGTAACACTATATTGTCAGGAATCCATGTTTATATTCCTGACACTATATTGTTCTTTTAACTACTGCTATGTATTCACAATTCTAATTAATAGACAAAGTGCTTAATTATACTACAATAAAAATAACAGGGAGAAAAGGAAAAAATATTTGTCTCTCTAATAGAACTTGAATGACACTATTAAGCAGAAAGATGCAGATAAGGGCTAAACTGTTTAAATACAAGTTTCAATTAATTTACCAATAGACAATTGAATAAGGCATCTGTGCTCATAAACGTGTCTGTAGAGGTATAACAACAACCCTGCATTTTTTCAGCATTTTACATAAACGTATCAATTGTAAAATGGTACATATATGTAACTTGTTGTTTATGATGTTCAATACCACTATCTAATCACAATACAAATTCAGGTTATAATCCCAAAGAAATAAAAGTGAGAGATGCAAGAAAATAAAAATAAATAAAATACACAAGAAAAGACAAGTATCACAGAATTAATTAAATAATAGCCAGTGATGCATATCACAAGTTCCTGTCTCTGTAGCAAATCCTAGTATGAGCAGAAAAGCAGAGGCTACCAGACTAGTACCCTATTTGATTCATCACTGAATAGTGACGGTTTCCTCTTCCTTTGTGTAACCGGCAGTTTAGCTATTTGCAGACAGCTGCCGGCTATGCTGACTTTAGGAAAGAATATAGAGGCTATTTAAATACATTAAATACTACACTGTTATGTGAATAAGACAGACTCGGTATTTATCGTCAGAATAACCTACTAAGGGATTAATGTGGCTGGTCTGTAGAGGATTTTTGCAGTGAACCACTGACATCTGATGAGACAGACTGCTTAATCAATCACCGAGCTATTTGATTGGTGCCTGTTTCTCTCTAGTCCGACAGTATTACCCACTTGCTGATACCGGAGAAACTGACGGAAGCGAAGCACAGAGAGATGGACACAGGTTTCTTCAGGAAGGAAGAGATTCTTTATTGGATCACCGATCGGGACTCAGAGGGACTAGCGTCACCAAAATACAGCAAGTTCTGAGTCCCGGACAATAGTGCAGGCTCCTTATATAGGCACATAACTCCTCCCATATTAAGCTCCACCCGCACATTCTCTTAACCAATCAATACAAATAAGAATTAACTTCCTGCTTGACCGCATGGCTTGTCCAGCACAATGGAGGAGGGGAATACTACATCCTGTATTCTTGCACATGCTCCGTACACTACTGATCGTATCTTGCCTCGTGCAACCAACTGATCGATACGTCAGCATATGCACGTACACATGCCACGTGGTAATCTCGGCCTACTAAATTTATTTTTACCGAGATTCCACCACATTCCCCCCTTTGATGCCTCTTGATATTTCACAATTACTTGAGGCATCACTTAACCTTGGTTTGCATACACCGCAAGTTACCTTGAACCAGACCAGACTTATCTTATGATGTGAATCTTTTAACACTCATCTTCCTGCATTGGTTCTCCCTGATCTAGAGCCTTATACTTATAAATCGCCATTATCTGTGCAGCAGCCTTCCTCTCTGCTATATTTTCTATCAGGCTTTGCACAGACCTAACTACTAAGGGTATAAGACACGGCAGGAGTAGACACAACATTAAAATCAGTAGGACTCCACCTACCACTGCCTTAAGCCCTCCAAACCACTCATACCAGCTACCAAACCAACTACTTGGATTATACCCTTTCCATACCTGAGTAGGCACATGCGCTAGTTTAACCATATGGCTAGTAAGCTCAGCTATTGCTTGCCCTTCGTCATCTATTTGAAGACAGCAATTGCTCAGGTTAAACTTCCCACATACACCTCCCTCTACTGCCAAAAGGTAATCCAAGGCTAATCTATTTTGACAGACTGCTGTCCTCATCCTGGTGTTATGCTTCGCTAGAAGATTGAGCGCTTGTGATGTTTCGTTAGTAATAATCTCAACCACCGCCTGTAATCTTATAATACGGTTGAGCATATAAATAGGGGTTCTATAACCAAAGGTACCATCTTCTGCCCACGTGGCTGGCCCATAATAATCTATGATACGCTGGGGAGGCCATTCATCATCTTCCCAGGCGCCTATCTCTATGGGCCCCCTTTTCTTCCTATGATTCACATCATACACTTTAACACCTAAAGTCTCACCTGTTTCAATCGGTAACAAGAAGAAGGATGGTTTGAGCATACCCAACACACATGCCCCTTCCCAGTCCTGTGGCAACTCCGAATAGGCTTTCTTACCACAGATCCAGTACAAATTTGCTGGGGCTCTCCAGGTAGATGTGATGGATAGGTCAAACCACACATCCTTTAAATTGGCGTATCTAGCAAACGGGTTAGATGGTTCTGAGACATTTGAAGCCGACCACCAAGTTGTATTCTTTGTATCATCATCATAAGCTTTTTGCCCTAGACAAGTTAATTCTCCTACAGAAGTATTATACATTATTCCTTTCCTTGCTATGCAAACATAACCTATGATGGAGGTCTTTAATCTCCATTCAGATTTACCTCTAACACTCATATGATAATCGGCTTGTGTAGATATTAGTTGGTCAACTGCCTCAGAACCGGACATTACCTCCTTTGCTTCCCAAGGCCATTGGTCTCCCATGTTAGTACCTCCACACACATAGCAGTTGGTAACATTAAGACTACCGGCAATACTTTCGGCTAAATCAATAAACAGGTTTTTAGCATTATGGGGGATCTTATTATCTATACTCATCTCTTCATAAAAGGAATGGTATACTTGATGAGTTTGGGAGGATACCGTATCAGTCTCTATCCCTATAAACAATACTGTCCCAGGATCTAAACCCGTCCCGTATATTTGAAACCCAAATAAATTGCCATATTTGTCTAAGAACTTATCAGGGTTATTTATAAGTATATGGATGGGATTACATTCCATAGACTTACA
Source organism: Pelobates fuscus (assembly GCF_036172605.1). Classification (NCBI taxonomy): domain Eukaryota; kingdom Metazoa; phylum Chordata; class Amphibia; order Anura; family Pelobatidae; genus Pelobates; species Pelobates fuscus. The sequence goes on along the minus strand of NC_086323.1, from coordinate 161,358,998 downwards.
ATATGGGCTAGTCGGCAACTTAGTCACTATCATGTCTTTGTCTACTGTCTGTCCCCAAGTCGCCCACCCCACACAAGACCAATATGGGCAAAAGTGATAGTCTTTATTTGGGCATCTAGGACTCACATATTTATTTTTACTACTGGGACAAATATATTTATCATTAGACCCATACGTCCTCTCCCATCTAAGATCCCCACATACATTCCACGGCTTTCTACCACTCGATATCGCTTTACACGCATCAAATAGCAGAACACCCGAAGAATGTACGGATTCTAACACCGTCTTATTAATTAGGGTCCCCTGAGGATCTCCATTCCTGAGAGTCAACCAAATTGTACGAGGTTGATACTCCGGACTGAAGCACTTAGGTTCTCCTACTCCTAAATGGCACACACTATAGTCTATATTTAGGTATCTACATCTCGATACATCTCCTTTACACTCGTATTGTGAATGCCAAATTAGGGTTTGGGAAATATGGTTACCTGTTCTTGTAGTCTTAATGCATACCTCACAGCTAGGAGTGTCGGTACCTCTACCTTCCTGAATATAAAAACACACATAAATAAACACTATCAAAAACACATCTTTCGCCGTCATCCTCAGTCTTCGTCCGTGCGAAGGCACCTCAGCTTCCAGGATGTAAGGGCTGCAGGGAATGGAGTTCTGCTCGTCTTCACAGGAGTCCCTTCGAGACTTTCCCTGGCTTATATACTATGTGCTGGTGAGCGGACAGGCTTTATTATGGCCGTATAAAAACACTCACTTCACCAAATCCCTGTAACAATAAAATTTGTAATCCACAATAGTTCCTCGTTACTCCGACTGAGTAGTGCGTTTTAACCGGATCTTGCAGGGATTCTCTGGATCTGCTGTAACTTGCCAAGAATCGACTGCTGCTGGTTTAACCCTGGAGTGATGTATCCACGGAGTCACTTCGGCTACTTTTATCGCTGTAGGGGTAGACAAAAGAACAACATAAGGACCTCTCCACTTGGGCCCTAACGGTACATTATTCCACTCTTTAATCCACACTTGATCTCCTGGATGATAACTATGAACAGGGGGATAAATATTCACAGGTAATCTATCTTGTACCCATTTCTGTACCTCCTCCATAGTCTTACCCAACTCTACAACCTGCTGCCGGGTAATTCCTTCTCCCAACTGACTCAAGTCCCCCCTTAAGTTACCAAGTACGGGAGGTGGTCGCCCATACATGATTTCAAAAGGAGAGAGGCCCATCCTTCTGGTAGGGGTACTGCGGATTCGCAATAGAGCTATGGGTAAGAGAACGTTCCACTTAAGTTGGGTTTCCTGACACATTTTCATTCTCTCTACCTTACCAGAGCTCTGGGGTCTATATGCAGTATGAAGTCTCCACTTTATACCAAGCATATGAGTCAGTTGTTGTAGGCACTGATGAACAAAAGCTGGACCATTGTCCGATCCTATAGAACAGGGTAGTCCATATCGGGGTATTATTTCTCGTAGCAGGAATCTCACAACTTCTCCTGCTTTCTCTGTACGAGTAGGACATGCTTCTACCCAGCCTGAATAGGTGCACACAATTACCAGCAGGTAACGATGTCCACCCGATTTAGGCATCACTGTAAAGTCAATTTGTAAATCGGACATGGGGAGTCCCCCCATAAACTGGACTCCTGGTGGCTTTACTGGTCCTTGTCTTGCATTATTTTTAGCACACGTTACACATCTTCGTACAATGGCCTGAGTCAAGTTGGACAATCTTGGTATGTAGAAATGTTTTCTGAGAGATTCTTCAGTACTGTCTCTCCCAGAATGTGTCCCGTTGTGATAATTTTGGACAATTTCTACCGCTAGTGATGCTGGTATGACTATTCTTCCATCTTCTAGCTGATACCACTTGTTCTCCAAATACTTTCCCGGTTCAGTCTTTAACCACTCCTCTTCTTGAGCTGTATAAACTGGAGTCCATTGAGACAATGGAGTTGGTATAAGAGCAGCTATATGCCCCACATACTCCTGTCTTCCTGATTCAGCAGCACGCTTAGCTGCACTATCTGCCATCCGATTTCCCTTGGTTACATCACCATCTCCTCTCAGATGCGCTCGACAATGTATGATACCGACTTCTTTCGGCTCCCACACTGCTTCCAATAGTTGTAGGATTTCAGCTGCGTATTTGATTTCTTTGCCTTCTGAATTCAGTAGTCCTCTTTCTTTATACAAAGCTCCGTGGGCATGAGTGGTTAAAAACGCATATTTGGAGTCCGTGTAGATGTTCACTCTTAAACCTTCAGCCAATTGTAACGCTCGTGTCAGTGCTATCAATTCTGCCTTTTGTGCTGATGTTCCTTTCGCCAGTGGCCGAGCTTCTATCACCTTGTCTATTGTTGTTACTGCATATCCTGCATAGCGGATCCCTTCTTTCACATAACTACTGCCGTCGGTATAATATTGAACATCGGGGTTCTGGATGGGAAAATCACGAAGATCTGGTCTACTTGAGAATACTTCATCCATTACTTCCAAACAATCATGTTGACTTTCAGTAGGTTGTGGCAAAAGGGTAGCTGGATTTAAGGTGTTTACAGTCTCTAAATGCACTCTGGGATTTTCACACAACATTGCTTGATACTTGGTCATACGGCTGTTACTAAACCAATGATTTCCTTTGTAATCCAACAATGTCTGTACTGCATGTGGGACTCGTACATAAAGTTCTTGACCCAGAGTGAGTTTATCGGCTTCAGCTACTAGCAGGGCGGCTGCAGCTACGGCTCTTAGACAAGGTGGAAGTCCGCTGGCCACTGCATCCAATTGCTTAGACATGTAGGCAACAGGTCTTTGCCATGATCCCAAGTACTGTGTCAATACTCCCACAGCCATTCTTCTTTGCTCGTGTACATATAAGTAGAATGGTCGTGTGTGATCAGGTAGACCTAATGCTGGGGCACTCATCAAAGCCTTCTTCACATCTTCAAATGCCGTTTGCTGTTCTTGGGTCCATAAGAAGGGGTCGTGCTCTGTACCTTTGATAGCTGCATACAGAGGTTTTGCCAGTATCGCGTAGCTGGGAATCCATATCCTACAGAAGCCTGCTGCCCCCAAGAATTCTCGCACTTGTCTTCTATTCTTGGGTATTGGTATTTGGCAGACAGCTTCTTTTCTCTCTGGCCCCATAATTCTTTGACCTTCAGAGATATGGAATCCCAGATATTTGACAGTTGGCAAACACAACTGAGCCTTCTTTCTAGACACCTTGTATCCTGCCTTCCATAGAATGTGTAGTAGATCGTGCGTTGCTTGCTGACAGATTTCTTTTGTAACTGCTGCTATCAACAAGTCATCTACATATTGTAACAATACACACTCTCCTGGGATGGACTCGAAATCCAGTAGATCTTGACTTAGGGCTGAACCAAATAGGGTAGGTGAATTTTTAAACCCTTGGGGCAGTCTTGTCCAAGTCATTTGGCGTTTTGAGCCCGTTACAGCGTTCTCCCATTGGAAAGCGAAAATACATTGACTTTCTGCGGCAATTCGGAGGCAAAAGAAGGCATCTTTGAGGTCTAAGACTGTAAAGTAAGTAGCCCCGCCCGGAATTAAAGCAAGCAGGTTATATGGATTGGGTACAACTGGATGTATACTAACAACCGCATCATTGACTGCTCTCAAGTCCTGCACAGGTCGATACTCATCTGTACCGGGCTTTTGAACAGGCAGCAATGGGGTGTTCCAGGGGGAAGTACAGAATTTTAGGATACCATACCGTATGAACTTATCCAGATAGGATTGGATGTTCTTCTTAGCCTTCTGCGGGATGTGGTATTGTCTTAGGCTCACTGGATAAACCCCAAGTTTTAGTTCAATTTTTATAGGTGGAATATTGCGGGCCAGTCCTGGTGGGTTGTTCTCTGCCCAAACTCCTGGTATGTTAAATAATGTCTCATCACTCCTAGGGTTTTGGCTAGTCAACGCTGTATAAAGTCGCCACTCTTCTTCCTTTGGTACGGATAATGTCATGATACCTGAAGGTCCATTAAACTTTAAGGATGTTGTTCCATTTGGTAGGAACATAATCTGCGCTTGTAATTTTGATAGCATATCACGTCCCAGCAATTGGACTGGACATTCAGGCATATAAAGGAATTGATGTTTTACTACGTGGCCTCCCAATGTACAGAGTCGACTTTTAAGAACCGGTTTTTCAGCACTTCTTCCAGTTGCTCCTATCACAGTAATAGTCCTTCCAGATGGAGGAGCAACTAGATTAGTCACCACTGAATGTTCAGCACCAGTGTCGATCATGAACGCACTCCTTTTTCCCCCTATTGATACATCGACCATAGGCTCCGCTCGACCAAGGGGGATGGAGCCCGGTCGGTATCAATAGTCCTCCATGACCGTGTCAGCCAATCCTACAAAGTCCCTACCTTCTCTATCGCGGGACCTTTGCGCTGCTGGAATATATCTATCTTCCCTAACACTTCCTCTGTTCCCATTACTCCCTCTATTACCATTACTCCCTCCGGGGCCTCCTCTACCTCTCGCTCTGCCTCTAAAGTTTCCATAACCTGCCCTGGGTTGGTCTCTCTCGTACTGCTCTCTTTGTGGACATTCGTTCCTCCAATGCCCTTCTTCCTTGCAATACGCGCACTGATTCCTACTCAAAGGCTCCCTATTCCATCTACTATCGCCTCTATCTGGGCCCCGTCTATCTACGCCTGCGATCGCTACCGCTAGCATATCAGCCTTTTTACGCATCTTGCGCTCTTCCTCTTTCTTACTTTCTATTTCCCTATTCATATAAACCTTATTCGCTACCTCCATTAGTTGGGTGATTGACATACCTGCAAACCCTTCTAACTTTTGTAGCTTGCGCTTAATATCTCCGTAAGCTTGGCTGACAAAGGCGGAGTTCACCATTCGGGAATTGTCTGCGTCTTCCGGATTAAAGGGGGTATACAAGCGGTATGCCTCCAATAATCGGTCATAAAAGACACTGGGCGCTTCATCGCTTTTCTGAATCACCTCAACTGTCTTCGACATATTAATAGCTTTCTTTCCTCCGGCTTTCATGCCAGCAATTATAGCGTCTCTATAGGCTCTGAGTTGAACCATATCAGCACCATTTACATTCCAATCGGGATCGGTGTTGGGATAATGTGTTGCGGCCCATGCTGATGGATTGGCTTGGTTTAAAGTACGGGCTTTATCCTCTAATGCTTTAATGGCCGCTTGATTAATTCTTGTCCTTTCCTCATTGTTGAATAAAGTCATTAATAACTGCTGGCAATCAGCCCATGTCGGGTTATGTGTCTGTACTATTGAGGTGAACAGATCAGTCATAGCTTGTGGTTTCTCAGTATACGAGGAATTGTGGGTCTTCCAATTTAAGAGATCGGTTGTCGTGAATGGGACATATACAAAGACTGGGTCAGCATGTGCCATTTGGCCTGCGGCATCGATATAGGCTGACCCAGGATTCAGACGAAGAGGCATCTGATAGTGTTTTAATTGTTGGGCACCGGTCAACTGTCGGGTCTGTATGGGGCTACGTGGAGGGGCGTCAGTCATAGGTTCCAGTCGGGGAGAAATAGGGTATGGGGATATGGGAGCTTGGTTTTGGGAAAAGGTTGTAAATAAAACACTTCGAGCCGAGCTAGAAGAAGCTTGACCGGAAGTCTGAAGTGGCGCCAAATCAGGATATTCGTTTTTAATGGGGGTTGGTTCTGATTCCGGAAGGGGAGATTTAGTACGAGGGGGGGTGGATCCTGTACTGGAGGAGGAAGCGGAAGTGGATGAGGGTAATGAGGGGAGGGTTGCAGGACTTCCTGCATTTGCGTCACTTCCTCTTAACGGAAAGTAAGGGGGCGGCAAAGGGATCTCGGACTCAGGGGGCGTGTCCAAAATGGGCCTAACACCAGTCCTAGTGGACAAACAAGTCCTAGCTACCATGAGGCGACATTGCTCCTCGTGGCATGTCTGGAGCCATTTTGGCGAGTCATTTACGGCCTGTCTCCAACAGTCGATATAAGGAAACTGGCCGTAAAGTTCAGGCCTACCCGATACAGCCACGTGTAAGCGCTGTACCAGAGTTGGATCCAAACTGCCACGTGGCGGCCATGCCGCAACCAAAGTAGGCCACTCCCTAGTACACAAAGTGACCAAACGTACAGGAGACATTTTAACCCCAAAATCACAAGTTTTGAATCCCTTTTTAAAATTCTTCACCATACAACCTAAGGGATCCGGAATCGTTGACTGCGACGCACCCATACTTAACAATGGAACGCCGTCGACAACGAATACTATACACGCGTACTATTCAACAGTCACACCCGTTTCCTCTGGCAACAGCACCACGTGGTACAGTTACCAAGTGAAACGTACACAATAACACAATAAACACTCAGGGAATTCCCGTACACACACAGCTGTTACACCAGTCACTAGATAATCAATATTATGCCCTTTGGCGAAACTATACCCACGCTATAATTCTCTATATATGAATTACCCGTCTATAACACACCCCAGTAACATCGTCTTTTACAAATAGCGGTTACAGTACGGTTAGCATAGGTCAAAGCACAAGTTAAGGTCACAATACAATTATTAGTGGTTATGGTGTTAAACATGCAATGGACGACAATGATTAGTACTTATATACAGTGTCAGTAAATATACAGGGTTATGGTACCGTGCACTATGATACAGCAACACACTATTAACACTCTCGCTAGACGGCTGAGCTCGCGCTATCTAACAAGATATACACTTTACTAAACAATCTTTATCACATTTACAATTCCCAACTAAACTATTGGCCAGTACCTTGATGGACTACCTAAAACTATATACACCCGTTTTGGTTAGCCACACTGCCCAATCACCACATATAGCGAGCTAGAGAACCGAATTTACACAGGCGCCTCTTAGTCGCACTATCAAAAGTCTAGTGGGTTCCAAATTTACACGCCTTCCCACTTAGCCCAGATAGGTTGAGAGCTAGCGAACCGAATTTACACAGGCGCCGCTTAGTCTCCCGGTCCCTCCGACCTAGCGAACGTAATAGACACCCTAGAACGCTAGTCTAGACAAGACACCGGTGTCCGGCTAGGGCTATTTACACCAGGACCCCGCCTGACTAACAAAATCAAACGGTCTGACTAAAGAGCGTTCGATCGAGCGGTGCGCCTTCGCTCCTTCCCTCCGACAGAGGGGGCAGATACACAGATTCAAACCCCTTTGGGCCTACCGCACAATCGGTATACCCCTAGTGGGTTCTGCCGTCTAAAACAGCAGTTGTCTTACCTCCTCGTTCCTGAACCTGAGTTCACACTCATCGACGGGGACACCCCAGCACTTCTCACGTAGAGGCCGATGATCTCCTGGACAACAGACCAGTGGCGCCGAGACGAAGGGAGGTCCACGCAGAAGTTCAGGGGTGCAGCCGTAGAGAACGTGGGCAAAGATAGACCGTCTCACGCCTCTGCCTCTCAGCTACCGTTGAACGATGAGCTTCCCGGCCAATGCACCAAATGATACCGGAGAAACTGACGGAAGCGAAGCACAGAGAGATGGACACAGGTTTCTTCAGGAAGGAAGAGATTCTTTATTGGATCACCGATCGGGACTCAGAGGGACTAGCGTCACCAAAATACAGCAAGTTCTGAGTCCCGGACAATAGTGCAGGCTCCTTATATAGGCACATAACTCCTCCCATATTAAGCTCCACCCGCACATTCTCTTAACCAATCAATACAAATAAGAATTAACTTCCTGCTTGACCGCATGGCTTGTCCAGCACAATGGAGGAGGGGAATACTACATCCTGTATTCTTGCACATGCTCCGTACACTACTGATCGTATCTTGCCACGTGCAACCAACTGATCGATACGTCAGCATATGCACGTACACATGCCACGTGGTAATCTCGGCCTACTAAATTTATTTTTACCGAGATTCCACCACATTGCCACTACTGTTAGTTACTTGCTGCCTACATTGGTTTGCATTTATTAATTACACTGGCACTGATCTTGTACCAGATTTTTAATCCACGTTTTTTTGGTGTTTATTTTATAGCACTGATTTGGGTTTTTCTTTATTATTTAGTAATGTCTAATAAAACTTTCTTATTTTTGCTTATTTGACAACAATTGGTCTACTCAGTAGGTTTTCCGCTGGCCATATTGATATCCCCTGGATGTATATACTTTACTTTATACATTAGATACATCATCTCTTGTCCTTTCCAGAAAAGCAGACAAGAAAGTATTGGAGGTAACAAGAAGAAGCTCCTATAATGCCAAAATTCACCATTTTGTACATTTGCTCATCAGATCATCAATAAACCCCATCTTCTGCCTAATAATTATACACAATCACAAAACACATAAAACGTGTATTCTGATAGAATCACAGTGCTCTAGATTGGCTAATCGTGTATTTTACATGTACCCTGGCAAGTGTTTCACTAAATTTAGCACATAAGTGGAGGCATAGATGGAGTGACCTCACAGCTTAAAGATTTTTGGACATATTGACCGCTGAAGCAGACGTAGCTGTGTTTTTTTTGCTGTGAATTTGGGACACAAGCATAGTGAGTAGCTGCTAAATTCTGCATGAGACTCATGCACAGTTGTGTTGTGTACTTTTATTGTATTTTGTGCCAATAAAGTTACTGTGAACAGTGCCAATGCTAGGATATTTGACTACACAGTGAAAGATGCATTTTGCCGCCTCCTATGTTCCTACCAAATTATATGCATCTTGACTTGTGTGTCGCTTAATTCTCCTCTTTACTTTTTTAGCCCCTCTGGTGTTTATTATCCTTTGTTTGAATTACTTACCCCTTTATTATACCTTATCACCTATTTATTTTCTTTGTGTGTCTCTTAAACCACCCCATTGTGCATCTCTTGCCCTTGACCTAGGCTTCTAGTCTGACTATTCTATCCATTAAGTCTGGCCAGATAATAGGGGCTATTGTGTTAGGGTTCCTTGTTGCCATGACATTAAAATACTAACTATGAGCCCTGCAGATCTTAAGCAACAGATACCTGCCTATGGTTCACATATGGATGAACTGAACCATCGCATGGACCAATTCACTCAGGCCTTGCAAACTATTTTAGTCCGCGCTCCCTATTTGCAACTTGAGGCACAAGCAACCTGCTGTTGCTCTACTTTATGCAATTTCCAGAGCATTAGAACCTAGTCCTTCTAGACAAGCAGAAATGTGTATTTCTATGTCTTCTGCCTAAATTTCTTAATCCTGAAATACCTGCCTTTTCTCTACTTTAGTTCCGTCAGTGAGTCAAGAACATGCAGACATGTTTATTGATTCTGGGGCAGCAGAGAACTCATCGACTTCATTGAGACCATTGATGGTAGAACTCTTTGTACACTTGACATTACTCATGAGAAATATCATCTGTAGGGGGTTTACATACAGTGTTTAAATATATTTTTCTCCTTCCTGCCCCGTAGACCTAGGGTTCCCTTTGCTGGTTTAACACAACCACAACATAAACTGGGAATAAGGGGAGATTACTGTTTGGGGTAGAAATATCTTCTATCTGTATGTCTTCTGTAGTGTCTCTTGTTCTAGTGAAGCTGAATTTCTAAGCAATATGTACTGTCTCATTATTCATAATTCAGTTACTAGAATATACTAGATATCTAATATATACTAGATGCCTACAAGCTAATATGTCACTCAAAAATATGTATCATTTAATGTAATATTCATGAGAAAGGATCCATACATTAATCTGTTAAATATCTAAATCTCCTATAAACCATGTCTTTAAAAAAATAAATAAAAAAATAAATATGTAGTTTACAGAATTTTAAGAAACACGTTTCCTGTCTCGTGTGCCAGGAAGATATTTCCCAGCATGCACCATCTTCATTAATGCATGGGTGCACAGATTGCAGGGAACATGACAAGGAACATTGCATTGAGATAAAAAAAAAGTTACATTTGTATGTGTATATATTTTGCAAACATAACTTACTTGATATTAAAGTGGATATTGACTATAACTGCTGCATGAATTGGAAAATGTCTAGGATTATAAACTAAGTACCATGATAGGGTGGATTGAAATATTAAATCCCCACTGACACTTTGGAGATTTTATAAAGAGATCATCTTTCTAAAAAAAAATGTATATAGATAGTACTGAAATTTTATTGAAAATAAACTGCACAATCAAAATATATCCATATTCTAATTCAGGGCTGCCTTTAACACGGGGCAGCTGGGGCAGCTGCCCCGGGCCCAGTTACTCTTGGGGGGCCCAAAGCAACTCCCCCATGGGCAGCGCTGCCCTGATCTATTTATTCCCCCCCCCACCCCCATGGGCCTGCACACTAAGGAGCAGCATGGGAGGAAGTGACAGCCACGAGTCAGTTCCTCCCACAAAGAAGAGAAAGCCGCGCGAGAGGGAGGCTCCTCACTCCCATCAGCCTCAGGCACCACACTGGAGCCGAGGGAAGCCACCCTCCAGCAAAAGGTAGGATACTGGAGGGTGGGTTTAAAAATTAAATTTTACATGTCTGTCAGTATGTCTGTGTGTGTCAGTATGTCTGTCAGTGTGTGTGTCAGTATGTCTGTGTTTGTATGTTTCTGTGTGTGTGTCAGTAAATCTATCAGTGTATGTTTTTCTGTGTGTCAGTATGTCTGTGTGTATGTGTCTGTGTGTCATTATACCTCTGTGTGTCAGAATGTCTGTATGCATCTGTGTGTGTCAGTATGTCTGTGTGTGTGTGTGTCAGTATCTGTCAGTGTATGTGTTTGCCAGTGTCTGTGTGTCAGTATGTCTGACAGTGTGTGTATCTATGTACCTGCATGTGTGTCAGTGTGCACCTGTGCATCGGAGCATCTGCATGTGTGTCAGATTGTGTGTCTGTTTGTATGTGTATCGGTGTGTCTGTATCTGTGGCAGTCTTTGTGTATGCATCTGCATGTGTGTCAGTGTGTGTATGCATGTGTTTCTATGTGTGTATATGCATCACAGTGTGTTGCAGTGTATTTGTATATGTGCACATATCTCAGCATTCAAACACCAACATTGCATACACGTACACCCCTGCATTCAAACTTCAACACTACATACAAACACACCTCTGTGTTAAACACCAAAAGTATATATAAACACACAACTACATTCAAAAACAAACACTACACATAAATGCATGCTTGCACTAAAACTCCAACACCATATACAAACACACACCATTCACACAAACATACTCCATACAAAAACATGCTTACATTCAAACACAAAAACACTGCTCGGTGCTCCATGCAAGCATGGGAAAATGGTAGAGCCCCAGCTGTCAAAGCATTGTTGGAGTTGTATGACAGATGGGGATCTACCTTTTGGCCAGCGTTGAGATTAGGGGTTTCAAAAACATTCTTGCACCAGGGCTCTTTCTACTTTAGTTCTGCCACTGCGTTAGGGTGGAGGGCGTGACTGAGTGTCAGGGATTGGAGAAGGGCAAGGTTGAGGGGGCCCAAGCAAATGCTTGCCCAGTATTTAATATTAAAGATGGTCCTGGTCTAATTAGGCATTACTTAATTGTATGTAGAGGCCATTCGTTAATGTAGTTTTCTTGGATCAAACACTGGCTTAAAGATGGAGTGCAGAGAGTAGTTTTAAAGGATTTTTTTCCCTTTTTGTGGCATAATTGAAAAGGCTAGAATAGTTTTTCCCCCCTTGTTTTGTATCAAGGTTGAATTTGATAGTCTTTAGGCTTTTTTCAACCTCGACAACTATGTAACCATGTGGTAAAATGAAGACACACAAAGGATTAAATACTTAAATGCTCCAAATTTGTTTTTAAAGTAAAAAATGCATACAAACACCAGACTACAGCAGCAGCAGTAAAATCGCTTTTTTTTTTTTTTTTTATAAATTCTTTATTTTGAAAGATTTTTGATTTATGGGGTGGGGGTACAGAAAAGAAAACGGGAAGTTAAAGTTTGTAGTACAAAATTCACAAAACAAACGTGTGCTTTTTACAGTAGGCAAACAGTTCAAGCATGTATATCAGTTATCTGTTGGTGGTTCCCACCTGAAAATCGCTTTTGTTATATTTCATTTTCTTTTTATATTTAATTTACTTTTTGTTCTTTATTTGGCTGATGATTGGATGATGAGTGTTTGAATTGACCCAGGAACATTAACTGATATTAGATAAGAAAAAGGAAATTAGAAACGGTCATCACAGATTTTGGGTGCTGAATGCCTGTAAGATTTATTTTAAATATAGGAAAAGGTAGAGCTCAAAACAACTTCTGTCTGACACACCATTTGCTAGGGCAGGTGGGAAAAAAATGTTCTTGAGCAATTCTCAATAGATGCCCATGGTATCTAATACACCATACATTGCCAGCTTACATATCACCAAGTCACAGTACCACTTTAAATCATATAATGTTTATCGTTTTTGAAATCTTAAAAGGACCAGAGTGCTTTATTAAGTTATGATGCCAGATGGATTGGAAGGGAGGAGATGAAATTCATTTACAATTTTAACACGATGACGCCATATGGGTTAAATAATGATTTTGAATTATGCCATTTTATGAATTAACATGGTGCATTTTTATTAATGATTTTTTAAAGAAATGGGTTTTAAATTATCATTTGATTTTATCTATATATATTTTTAGGATATATATTAACATTGCTTTTATTGACAAGGTCTTTTTTAAATGTTTTCTTCTTTAAAATATATTTAAAAGTGGATGTATATGCAATAGTGGGAATATATATGAATAGGAATGAAGTCACCCTTGAAAGATATACAAAATTAGGGATAATAGCAACATTGTAAAAATAAGGTTTACCACTAAAGATGGTGTTATCCACATATGAATTAAAACTTCATACAGTATTGTCTAGAAGGTAAAACAAAAGTGTCCGTGACAACACTCGCTGGAACGCAAGTGCGTTCCACTGATCGCGAAACCGGAAGCGGAAACGGAACACAAGGTGCGTTTTACCAAAATGATGATTCAGGAAGCAAGGACGCACAGTGGAACGCACGTGCGTTCCACGGAACGAAAAACCGGAAATGAGAGACCGGAAATACAAACAATTAACAACCTGAAGCGGGCGATTTAAAAACAGGAAAAAGGAGGAAGAGACAGAACAACCAACTGAGGAAGCCTTTTAACAAGGCGAAACGCGTTTTGGACATTTGATATTGGACTATTTAGTCTATCCAGGTATTTACCTGGCACAGATTCGTTTATTTATTTTTACTCATTGATTTTAAAGAAATAAAGCATTTTATTGGATTCACTATCCTGGACCTGGTGTATCTATTATTCCAAAGCACTGGAAAGAAGAACTACAGCACTTTAAAGGAAAACACCTTACACAGAAGGGGTTTGGACAACCTTGAATGGTCCAGAGGCATATACTACCGGAGTCATATGACGGTATGACTCCAGGCTTGTGAGTTACACCATTATATATTTTTAAACCAATTTTACATATACTGTGTTACACTATTTTGCTGCATTATCTTGTTTTTCAGAATATTTGCTGCATTGAGCTCCACCTTTTTATGTATGTATACTATGATGCCAGAAGCACCCTGACACCCTCCAAATGTTAGCGTTTTAGTACAGTTTGACAATTTCTTGGAGTCTTAAAAAAACAACAGTCTCTTTGCAGAGATGGTAAGTGATACTCTAAAGTGCCTAGACAAAAAAGCAGCTCAAACACGTAAAGTGGAATACCCTTATTTCCACAATCAGTTTACAACGTTAGAAAATGTGTAGTATACTATATACACCAATTAGTGGAGCGCTGTGTAAATATTAAAGTGATAAAGGGGTTCACTTACCCCATTAATAATTTGAATTAAACGTCTTACAAATAATCATTAAACAGTACATGGCAAAAAAAAACTAAGAAATATATAGTGCAGATAGTCTTATTTATAATTAAGTGATGAAAGTTGAGTAACTATAACCACTCACATGATTTGGAGCCTATATGTTATTGGCTCCGTAACATAGGCCTTATTACTCTTTGGGCAGTAATAGACCCCTTTCCTTGATGGTATTCCTCCAGAGAGAATGGGAAAGAAGGAGAATAGACCAGATGAGTAGTACTGTGTAAAACTGCAAAATATGTACTTATGATAGGAAGTGTGCTCATCTTGTGAAGAGCCTTAAGTACCTGGCTCTAAGGGTATTCAACAGTATGCCAAGTTTTGGATGGCAATTCCCACAAAGGATTCCTGAAGGCTTCAAGGACTTGAATAGTATAAAAAAAATGTTTTATTGTATCCAAGTTAAAACACAAATTTGTGAGTTATAATTAAAATAAAAAATGGAAATGTAGTATACAAAGTCCAAATAAAAGTCCAAAATCAGCCAAAACGCATTCACTTGTCTGTGAGCTTCCTCAGTCAGCTGTAATGCAGCCTCAGGAATGTTTGTGTTTTAAATGCTCAGTCTTTCTCTTGGTGCCTCCTCTTTTGAGTCATATGGTGTGCAGTTGGCCAATCCTAAACGTGGATTGTATTGTATTGATGGTATGACCTAGATACACCTGTAGTGGTAGAGCCTCTATTGGGTAATTAACTTCCCTCTTATACCTGTATGTCTAAACAATATCTCACTGGTGGCTCAGAGATATAGGTGCCGGTTCGTGGTTGGCGGAACTGATGTCATGGGGGACTCCATTTGTCAGTTCCGCCATCCACCGCCGCATTTATGTACCTCACACCTCTCCTTGCTTTGCAACACTACAATAAGCTTGCTGACGTGTCCATGGCAACTATTGCATACTCGTGTTTACTCAGTGTTTTATTAAAAGTGTTATTAAATATAAATATATATATATAAACAAGTCCAAACGTTTGCACTTCGACAGTGAAAAAATAAATAAATACCTGCTGCCCAGTCACAAATTCATAAATATCTACAAAAATACTTGCACTCCTAGGTTTTCATTCAGGTAGGTTCTTTATTTGACGAATTCCAGCAAGTCAACGTTTCAGTCCCTCTAGGGAACTTTCATTAGGACATCACCGTGATATATAAATACGATCAGCCAAAACATCAAAACTACCTGCCTAATATCATGTAGGTTACC